>NC_050448.1:84190904-84490904 GCF_903995425.1 Onychomys torridus | reverse complement strand
CTGCGAAGTGAAAGTCTATAGTCCAGTTCTTTCCCCTGTCTGTTCTGGCTGGTGGAGCGCCGTTACAGCAGCACTAAGGATGCCTTAGGAAGATCTAGTTATTACGCTATGGAAAAGGAGAAGACCCCTCCGACAGAACTCAGGAAAACCGGGAAAGCTGCACTAGGAGTCCGCGCCTCCCGGGTGGGTTCCTGACCTTGGCCCTGGTGTTGGAGTGGCTGCGATGTTTCCGTGGGGAACCTCCCTGGAGGCTTCTAACAAAGCCCGGGAGCCTTCTGGCAGCCCGACGGCTAGCAGGCTCCACAGGTCCCTTTAAGGCGCCCTACGCGCGGAAAAAAAGGGGAGCGCAGGGGGCGGGAGCAGGGTTCGCGATCGCACGCCACGTGACTCGGCTGCGGACTCAGCCCCAGAGTTTGACAGAAGTTTGAATCGGCCTCGGGGGCTTTCTGCAGCCGGCGGGGCAGTGCGGCGGACACAGCCTCGGAGAGCGCGAGCAGCAGCGCCCCCCACGACCCAGCCCGCCAGCCAGCCTGGAGCCCGGCCTGCCCACGGCCGCGAGCCCGCCGTCCCCAGCGCCCCCGCGCGCCCCGCAGTCTCCCGGCCAGGGAGCCGAAGCCCCACACTGCTCCCCGCTGCACCAGCATGTCCTCGACGGAGAGCCCCGGCCGCACGTCGGACAAGTCTCCGCGCCCGCAGGTACGCCCCGAGCGCCCAGCGGACTCTGACCAGCCGCTGTCCACCTAGATGTCCTGCCTGAGTCCGATTCCGCCTTCCCTGCACCCCAGTGTGAGTAGAGGGGGACCCACACCCCTCTCCCCCGCCTCATTGACCGTCTGCTGGCTCTGTCTCGGCAGGTGGACCGATTGCTCGTGGGGCTGCGCTGGCGGCGCCTGGAGGAGCCACTGGGCTTCATCAAAGTTCTCCAGTGGGTGAGTCGGCCCCAGCCCCGGGCTATTTCGGGAGCCTGGATCGTGACGCCGACCCGAAGCAATGTGGCCCCGGAGGAGGCTGGGGAGATGCAGCGGGCCCAGCTACTGCGGAAGGGTGGAAGGGTGGCGACAGGTGGGCGGGGGAGGGGAGAACCAGGGTTGCTTCTCCAGCAGTCGGTGGAAGGAGGGAGAGGAGCCAGGCCTGCGGAGTCCTGGATTCAGACCTTCTATGTGCAGGGCGCCTTTGCCCAGGCCGCTCACATTTCACTCGGGCGAGAGGACCCGGGTGTAACCTTTCCAGAACTCTGATCCTGCACATACCACTCTTCAGTGGCGGGCGGGGTGGGGAGGACAAGGGGGGTAAGGTCCGCTTTGCGGTCAGAGCAAAGCCACGGAGGGCACTGGAGAGAAGGAAGAGGGTTACAGACACCATTCTGCCCAGAACCCTCTAGGACCTAGATGATCCTGGAGGTGGACTCAGGGGACAGACTCCCAGCTGAGGTCACTGGAGTAATTTGGGTACCTGCAACTGAGTAAAGAAGTGGATGAATGAATGAACAGTTTCCCATCATACGATTAAATAAAACAATTAAGGCAGAAGGAGATCGCAGCGTGACTAAAACGTGGCAGCTAGAATAACACAGCATTGAGCTGGGAAGGTGAGATGGTAGGTTGCAGGCCTAGATCCACCTTTCTCAGCTCTGTGACCTTGGACAAGCCACTTCTCTGGACTTCGGTTTCCAACATTAGTCGAACTTGGATCAAACCTGTCAGCATGCTAGACTACAGCTCGGACATTAAATTTATCCTGTGTGACCTTGAAACATTCGTCCGTCCAGGTCCTCGGTTTCCCCTGCTTTGGTCTGGTAGAAATGTTGTCTTGTTCCACTGGTACCTTTAAAACATTGACAAGCTCTCTGTTCTTAGACCCAGTGCCCAAGATTGTCATAAATTAGAAACCTGGACAGGTGCAGTCAGTTTTTCAAATCATAAAGACTTGGGGGATATTTTGTGCATTCTTGAAGAAAGGATATTGTTAGACAATCCATGTATCAAATGCTATATGAAGTTATTCACCACCACCACCACCACCACCACCACCACCACCACCACCACCACCTTGGTGTTTCTAGACAAGGTTTCTCTGTGTAGCCTTGGCTGTACCAGAACTCCCTCTGTAGACACACACACACACACACACACACAGAGAGAGAGAGAGAGAGAGAGAGAGAGAGAGAGAGAGAGAGAGAGAGAGAGAGATTGATTCGCCTGCCTCTGCCTCCCGAGTGCTGGGTTTAAAAGCATTCACCACCACTGCCTGGCTTATATGGAGTTATTAATGTGCCCTCAGCTAAGGAAACAACTTACCGTTGAAACTGGGAGAAGTGAGTTCTAAAGAGCTTTGAATTCATCAGAGATAGGGATTAGCATGATGTCACCCAATCCTAAATAAGTGTGGTTTGGATGGGAATCATTACATTTGGAATTCAGGGACAATAGTGCATTTGGGATTGTCTCTGGGTATCTGAGACCTGACTGACTGTAGACCAGCCTGGGAGTCCTAAGTGTAAATAAACTCTGGGACTTTCCACTTTTTCTGCTGCCTCAAGAGTGGGACCAATGTTGACTGAACTCTTTCACCTCTTGTCCTTTCTTGTTTTGACTTGAGCACCAGAGGGGACTGAGTAGGACAAGTAAGGCTTCAAAGGAGCTGGCAGTGAGAAGTAAGGAGGCATTGTGAGCAACCCAGAGAATCGGACGGACATGAGCGCTATCTAAACTGGCCAAGTGGATCTAATAGAAAGTTGAGACAGACTGTCAAGGGATGGAAGGATCAATGAGGAAAGGCCATGCATTTGTTTTCCTCAGAAAGATTCTGAAAGCTTCCTTCTTTAATCTTGCCATCTTTCTAACCACCTCTTCCTACAACATTTCTGCACACAGCGATTCCTAGCACAATGGTCCAACCTTCTTCTAACCCTAAGTCTTAGGTTCTCAACCTTCCTGATGCTGCAACCCTTGATACCATTCCGAATATCATGGTGATCTCCCAAACATAAAATTATTTTGTGACTGTAATTTTGCGATATTATCTGATATGCAGGATATCTGATATGCGACCTCCAAGGGGGTCACGACTCACAGGTTGAGTACTGCTGCCCTAAGAATTAAGACCTCTCTGACTTTATGATCTTCAGCTTTATAAAGGGGATTGTACAAAACAGGGACCTTCTTCCTCTCATGCTGGTGAATCAGGTCTCTGGGGATAACTTGGAACTGGCCTTCGTTCACAGGGTAGCATCATAAGGAGCTGTGATTTGCTCTCAGTGTTCTCCCAGGTAGCCTGAAACCTGGGGTGTGAGTTTGGCTTGTTTGAGTCTTTGCAGATGAACAGAAAAGTACATAGGAACCAGTGTGAGAAATACTTCTTACTGAGGAAGAAATAGAAAACAAAGATCTTGTAGTTATTATAATGATAATTAAAAACTTTTTATTATTACCCAAAAGCAAAAGTTTTAATGAATCCTTGTGAGAAAAAAAGTGATGTGATTCTTTTTTGAGTCAGGACTTTGAGTGTCTTTAAGATTTGGAAATCAAGCTGGCTCACACCTTTAGTCCAAGCAGTTAGGAGGCAGAGACAGGCAGATCTACCAAACCAAACCAAACTAAATAAACAAAAAGACTCAGAAACTAATCTCACCTCAGTTCCAATTCAAGAATCTTATCAGGTTCATATCAAGCTACCCAGTCAATTCTCTCCATCCATCCATCCATCCATCCATCCATCCATCCATCCATCCATCTATCCACCCATCCATCCATCTATCTATCTTTTCTTTTGTCTTTTTGAGACAGAATCTTTCTACATATCCCTGGTTGTCCTGGAACTCACAGGACTAGGCTGTCCTCCAACTCACAGATATCTGTCTGCCTCTGCCTCTGCCTCCCAAGTGCAGTCAACAACTCTGAAGGTTTTTGTTGTTGTTGTTGTTTTTTAACTTTCCATATTGTCATTAGTGTGTGTGTGTGTGTGTGTGTGTGTGAGAGAGAGAGAGAGAGAGAGAGAGAGAGAGAGAGAGGGAGAGAGAGAGAGAGAGAGAGAGAGAGAGAGAGAGAGAGAGAGAGAGAGAGAGAGAGGTTTGCTTTTCCTTTTCATTTTTACATAGATTTGGGGGATGGAACTCCAGGTCACCAGGGTTACATGGCAAGTGCCTTTGAGCCATCTCCCTGGCCCCCAAAACTAGCTTTAAAAGGAAAGAAGGGAAAGGGGAGGAAAAGACTAGGATTGGATGGACTTTGACTTAAATCTGGACTCTTTTGTTTTCTATCCCCCAAAGCCTGGGTAAGTGATGAAATCTTTATGGCCCCATTTTCTTCATCTGAGGCTAAACCATATCATCTAGGTTTAATGGGAGGACTATGGGAGGTAATGTCTACAATGCATGAAACATTTTTTTTTTTAAATTTTCAAGACAGAGTTTCTCTGTGTAGCTTTTTGACTTTCTTGGAACTCGCTTTGTAGGCCAGGCTGGCCTCGAACTCACAGAGATCCGCCTGCCTCTGCCTCCCAAGAGCTGGGATTAAAGGCGTGAGCCCCTACCGCCCAGTGCATGGAACATTCTTGAAGATCATGGTGAGCAGGTTCCATAAATGTGTGTTCCTTTCCCTCCTATCTTCCCTAATTCTCTCCCTTATGCAGACTGCCCCATTAGAGTCATCCTTTGGTGAGATTCCTCGAACACCATTGCCAACCCTTCAGTTTGAATGCAAGGTACAGGAGAAACCAGGTGACTCACTCATACAGGATTCCATTTCCTTACAAAGAATAGATCAGATTAACTTTATCCAAATATCACTTCCTGATGAGAGCTGATGATTTGGGAGTGGAGGGGATGGGCTTTGGTATCTATAATACGAAGAAACTATTTCATTGGTGGAATTTGTTTGGTGCACTTTTTTTTTTTTTCTATTGGAGATTTTGAATGGACACTGCCAGAATCCATAGCACAGAGAGATGGTTGTGAAGCATGACTGGGGGGAAGGAACCCATGTTCTTGTGCCTTGTGGTCCCTGGGGGTTAGTGTTCTCTAACCATTAAAACCAGTCAGCATCAGAGTGGAGCCCTAACCTTAAACTGAGAAAGTTACTCTATCTTTTCAAAGAGATGCAAAGGTGGGGGGGGCAAGGGGAGGTGGAGGGCAAAGGTGGGGGGCAGGGGGAGGTGGAGGGCAAAGGTGGGGGCAGGGGGGACAGGGGGAGGTGGAGGGCAAAGTTCAACCATCACCATTTGCAGCAGCATCAGAGCTCCAGAAATCCCCCTGCTCTCGGTACTGCATCTTTGTTCTTTGTGATCAGTGTGTTATCTCACAGCCGTGTGTGTGTGTGTGTGTGTGTGTGTGTGTGTGTGTGTGTGTGTGTGTGTGTGAAGATTGGTTTCAAGTTCTTTTTCTCTTGTTCCTGGGGCTTAGTTCCCTACATGGTTATGGCAGGAAACAATCTGGTACAGAAAAGTAGAGGGTTTGAAGCTGTGAAGGGGCTGGACTGGTACCTCTGCTCTTGCAGCCCAGAGCAGAGTGCCTGCCTTCCTCCTTGTAACACGCACTGCACAGAAGAGCCGTAGGACCTCTGCGGTGCAGGGTCTGACTCGTCCCCAGATCTCTGGCATCAGGGCACACGGGAGATGCCTAGTTTCCTATGAGTGAAGGAGGAGGAGCTCAGAACAGGGATCAGGAGCTGTGAATGTGAAACCCAGCCCTCACATGAGCTAGATATGACTTGAGAACACCACTGAGTCAGAGGAAGGAGGGCTTCTGCGTCCGGAAGTGAAAGGAGACTGCTAGTCTAATAGTGTCTGAGGTCTTTTTGGTCCCACTGCCGTGAGAACCTATCAAATTTTCCTGTCATCCACTAACTCTGCTCTCTGGCACCACAGATTGTAGTGTTCTGTGTTTGGAGATATGAGTTTATAGTAGAGTGCTTGTCTAGCATACTTAAGGCCCTTTATTCAACACTGGGCACCACAAAATGAATAAATAAACAAACATAACTCTGATAAGTAAAAAAAAAAATCTACTGTAGATAATGTTTAGATATTCCTAGCTTTCAGAGAATCAAAGTAGAAAAGAATAAACAATTAATAACAAAGTGACTATGAGTTATTTTGCTTTTTGAAGAATCAGAGCAAGGCTCATAATTTTCAGACCTGAACCTCATCATTTAGACTGAGAATTTTCATTGATGATGGGAAAGTTCTGTAATCCATGCTGGTCGGTAGAGTGGTGGTTTGCCGAATGTGACTACTGAGTACTTGCTATGTGGCTGGTATGCCTGAGCTACTGAATCTTAGCTTTTGTTCCATTTTATTTGAAGTAATTTGAATAGCCACAGTTGGCTCGACACTACCTGTTGAGTAGTATAGCTCTAAGGCATGAGCTCCATGAGGACAGCCCACCCCACCCCACCCCACCCCACCCCGTCTGTCTGTCTGTGTCTGTCTGTCTCTGTCTCTCTCTCTGTGCTAAATTGACTGGTACACGGACATACTTGAGAAATGCCATATTTTGGCAGATGTTCATCAGTGCCCAGGGAAGAAAAGGTTCCATACTTGGTATTCACTGCCCCAAGCCAGGAATCTGGACATGTTTCCCTATACTCACTGACTAACAGTTAATGAATAATAATAATAAAAATACACCCAACTGTGCTGCCCTTCCTCAAATGTGACACCCTGATTGTGTCCTGTTCTAGGCACTAGAAACCAAGAGGAATAAGGACTTCTGTGAGGAGTGTAAGAGTCACAGAGTGAATGAAGAGAAGAAAATCGCTCGGAGGAAGAGCTAGAGAAGGTCCATTGTTTTGCTTGGGAGGCCAGCTTTGAGTATGTTAAGGGTGATGATACAAAGGCGTCTAGTGACTTTTCTCTGTCCCTGGCTCTGTCAGGAAGATGAGCTAACTGTGCTGCAGCTTTCAGAGCTCAGTTCAGATATGCAAGCTATGCAGGCACTGCAGGCAGGCTACACTGTCTTCTTTCCTGGGTATCGATGCCTGTATAGACAACTTCCACTCCTTTGGAACAACTCTACTGGAAACAGGGGCACACATGACCTTTAGAGAGCAGTCCATGGCTCCAGCATTGAGCTCTGCCAGGCCAGGCCATGCAAGGCATGGCGGTAGTACTGGATACCACCCAGGAGCAGAGCACAGCTGTTGGTAAACCCGGCCAAGAGCATGCTCTGCTGATAGCATTAACCTCAGATGGTGGAAGAATTCCAGAGCTGGAAGCAGCCTTTAAATAAACCCCAAGTCCTTCCTTTTAGAAATGTAGAAACTGGGAGTCGGAGAGCCAAGCCACCCAGCAAATGAGTTACAAGGCCAAACTGGGTTTCCTGACTCCTAATCTAGATGTCTTTTCACTTCGACCAGCATTAGAAAAATAACGCACAACTCTATTCTTGATTAGATGTAGGCCCAGAGTATAGATTTCTGCCTTCTCCTTGTTTAATGTCCAAAACACTGAGTGGGTGACAGAGAAGCAGAGAGAAGCAAACAACTAACAATATATTCATCATTTAATAACAATTAGTATCATGCCAAGGGTGGGTGCACAGGAAACGGGCTGAACAGACAGTATGGGAGAACAAGAGCCTTCAGTTTCTTCCTTTCTGTTCTAATCAATGTGTGTTCCTCCAGAACGAAATGGGAGACTCATAGGATGGGGACACTTCCCTTTACTCAAGACAGAAGCTGTAGTCAACCATGACGAAAGGTGGAAAGGGAACAGTGCAAGTGGTCTGAGACACCCCTGCTTCTTGCCACTGGGAAATGGCAGCATCAGCAGATTACAAAGAGGAACAGCAGTGGGAAATAGTAGGGCTGATAAGGAAAGTGGACAATACTTTCCTCTGGGCCAGGCCTGTCAACATTCATCCAGCGGGAGCTGTTGCTGAAAGGGTATACGCTTTCGGGGAAGAAAGGTCAGGCTGACAGTACCACGAAATGGCTCGGTAGAAGCCTCCCCTCCCCCATGTCTTCAGTGAGGGAAGAGACTAGTGGAAGTTAGAAATAAAGTAAGGGCAAGAGTCCATGACTGGGCGAGAGAGAATGAAAATGAAATTAAATGAAAAACGTTCCAGGCATGCCTGATCTATGTCTGACCTCTTGTTGGGGGGGGGGGGGGGCGCTGTGTCTAGCTTTGAAACAGACATTTCCAGAGTTGGGGATTTAGCTCAGTGGTAGAATGCTTGCCTGGCAAGAGCAAGGCCCTGGGTTCGGTCCTCAGCTCCAGGGGGGGGGGGAGGGAGAAACAGACATTTCCAAAGCCAGAATTACAGAGGTTTTGTGTTAGTCATTATCTTAAAGAAGCTGTGTGTGGTCCCCAGTGCCACGCCCGGTACAGAGGTCTGGAAACTGTTTCCTCTCTCTTCCCCTCCCTTGCGACCACACTCAGAGTTGGTCTTCTTCATTCGGTCACTTGGTCCACTGCTTTGTTCAGAGAATACAATATTTGGAGTTGAAAGAAGAATGGAAGCTGAGGGTCCCTACCAGGAGGAACTTGATAAAAGGAACTCTTACTCCCTGCCCACGAAGCACCTGCATCCTCTGGAGTCCAAGGGTGGTTCTTTACCTTGGACGGGTGAGACCTTCCGACTCACAGAGGGGCTTCACTTTCTCTTAGCTCTTTGCTATTTTCGCCTTCGGGTCCTGCGGCTCTTACAGCGGGGAGACGGGAGCCATGGTTCGCTGCAACAACGAAGCCAAGGACGTGAGCTCCATCATTGTTTTGTTCGGCTACCCCTTCAGGTGAGTCGAAACTGGTTCCCACTGTAGGTTAGCAGGGCTTTCTTCCTCCCCTGCTCCTACCAGCCTCTCGTCATTCATTTATTTCTGCTCACAGGACACACAACCTAAAGACCATTTACTGTGTGCTGCTCTAGATCAAAATAGAGCAAGACCTGGATCATTCTGTCTTCTAGCCATTTCAGACACTCTGACCAGAGTGAAACACGGGCATATATATCATGGTTATGATGGTCCAGTCCAAACTCAGGCAATAGCAGGTCACCACAGCTCAAATGGAGAAACTCCAGCTGTTGTGGTGGGGGTGGACGGTGGGGGGTAGTAGGATTCTGTCCAGTGACAACTCTCTCTAACCCTCGGCTGTTTCCTCTGTGCTTGAAGGAAGGAAGCTGGTTAGAGTTTAGATATTAAATAATAGATATTAAATAATAAATAATAATGCTCACGTGATGTCACCCAAATACAAGGAGGTACATCTTGATCAGGAAGTAGATACTAACCCCTGAGTATTTGGGAACCTAAGGAGGGGATGAGTGTTTAGAAGAGAATGAAGACAGAGCTCATGTTTTCAGAATGTCTGAAACCATTTCGGCCCCCAGCTTAGATTAAGTATCTCTTGTACACAATGAGCTGTATTTCCCACTTTATTTTGTTCAATGTGGCCAAATGAGGGAGGACTAAATCAAGTCTGTGAATGGGTAATTCAAACCCTAATTTGGCCACCGCTTAATACGGGCCTGTGTGTTTCTAACACAGGATGGATCTGTTTTGTCTAGTGGTTTGGCTATCAGAAATAGTTGGACTGTATATAGTTGGACTGTATATGTTATGACTTAAAGGTCCCTAGGGATACTTAGAAGTTCAGGGTGACCATTTCTGGCCAGATGGGTGGATATGGAGTGGCTGCTGATGGGGGACATAGGGCTTGGATGGAATCTTGGACTAGAGCTGTAGCTCAGTGGTAAAGCACTTGCCTAGCATGCATAAGACCCATGTTCAACCCCCAGGACTACCAGGAAAAAAAGAGTAAAATCTTGAGGCAGCCCCTGTCTTGACTACAAGATTTCCTCAGAAGTTCTTACCTATATGACTCCTTTCCCGGGGTGAGAACCAACACAGGGGCCCTTCTTGGGCAGGGCAAGAGAGGCCGACCCTGACTCAGCATGGCTTCCTTGCCACCTGCAGGTTGCACCGGGTCCAGTATGACATGCCCCTCTGTGATGACGACTCCACCTCCAAAACCATGCACCTCATGGGAGACTTCTCTGCCCCCGCTGAGTTCTTTGTGACCCTTGGCATCTTTTCCTTCTTCTATACAATGGCTGCTCTAGTCCTCTACCTGCGTTTCCACAACCTCTACACAGAGAACAAACGCTTCCCACTGGTGGTGAGTGAGCACAGCCCAGAGGGGTGGGACCAAGAAATGGAAGAGCCATTTGTTAGAAGGCTGAAGTCAGAGATGGGGGAGGCACGTCAAAAGCGATGGCTTCTGAGTCCTTGATACCTGTGCGTGGAATGGAACCTCTGCCCCTACCAACCTCTCTTGGTTTGTTTGCAGTCAGAGGAGGCAAAGCAGTATCTTTATAAAGCAGAATCTAGAGTTAACCTAACTGGGTTCAAATCCTAGCACTCGCTTGTAGTAGCTGTGTGACATTAGACAAATTACTCGGCCTCTCGACCCCTTCATTTCCTTGGCTGTAAAATAAAGATGAAGTAATGAGTACTTGTGTCAAGTGTCTTAGGAGGATAAAATGTGTGTATATGTACAGCATATGGTATATAGTTATTCTCAAAGAGAGCTATTATTAGTATTATTTCCTTTACTTCCTCTGTATTTCAGACATTCAAGATGGGAAGGAGGCTTTGGAGACCTCAATTGTCTTCCGAATCTGCCTTCTTCGTTACTTATAGTTTGAACAGTGGTGGTCAAAGGGAAGCTGGGAGGAAAGAGTAGGGAGTTTAAGTCACTTGGGTTGCAAGGAGGGAAGGTTACCAGTAGATACCTTGGCAGGTCATTGCCTGACCTTAGTTCTAAGGGCAGGGGTACGGCACTGAACAGAGTCCTCAGCTGTCTTGGGACCCCAGGATTCTGGTGTGACAAGAGAAAAGAAAAGTGACTGCTGATCATGGGGGCCATTCTGAATATGTCTTCTTCATTCTGCTCCTCCTAGGATTTCTGTGTGACCGTCTCCTTCACCTTCTTCTGGCTGGTTGCTGCAGCTGCCTGGGGCAAGGGCTTGACCGACGTCAAAGGGGCCACACGGCCATCCAGCCTGACTGCAGCCATGTCCGTGTGTCATGGAGAGGATGCAGTGTGCAGTGCCGGGGCCACACCCTCGATGGGGCTAGCTAACATTTCTGTGGTGAGACCTGGGAGAGGCATACTAGCCCAGCTGTCCCAGCTAGCTGGTTCTGAGAAGACTAGAGAAGGTGTCCCCAGAGCCCATAAGCTCTGCATCTAGACTAGTAACCCTGCTTCTGATATTGACCTGAGAAGATACTTTTGGATGAGAAGAATCTGAGTCACTCCTTTGCCATCTCCCCTCCCCACTTTTAGCTGCCCTGGAGGCTACCCTTTCTTGCCTCTTTGGCCATGTGTCTCATGAGAGGGAGCTTAGGGCTGTGACTGGCCTCAGAGCTGTGAGTGGACCAGCGTGAGAGAGAAACCACCCCTTGTCACGTAGCCTTCCCTACTGGAATGGGTTTGGGTGGCAGCAGTGGGTTCAGCTGGCAGGCAGTCCAAGTTTTAACCATTGTAGTTGTTACAATGTTGAAATCTATCTATATAAGCTGATAAATACCCACCTGCAGCATTAAGCTTCTCAAATGACCTCTTGTCTTCATAGCCACCCCATTCCCACTCAGAAAAATGCTTCAGACCTCCCCAAGGCCAACAATTGAAAGGTTTAATGGCTAGTGTATCAGGAAGCCTTCTGAAACCATGCACAAGTCTGTCTTCCAATTTTTAATTGTTAAAATTTTCACATATCTAGCAAAATTGAAAATATTTTACAGGGAAGGCCCGCATAGTCACCACCTAAATGTAACATTTCAGTTTCACCTGTTTTATATGTATTTACCCATCTTTCCTTATTGCTATTTTTGTTTTGATTTTTGAGACAGGGTCTTGCTATATAACTCAAGTTGTCTTTGAACATAGATAGCCCAAGCTGCCTTTGAATTCATGATTCCCTTGCCTCAGCCTCTAAGTGCTGGGATTACTGATTCATGCTGCTACACTCAGCTTTTCTTTTCATTTGTGTTTTGAGATACTATCTGTTGTGTGATTCAGACTGGTCTCAAACTCAAAATCTTCCCTCCTTAATCTCCTAAATGTTAGGAGTAGGCAGGTGTAAACCATCATGCCTTGTTTATTGATGATGATGATATTATTATTATTATTATTATTATCATTATCATTATCATTTTGAGACAGAGTCTTACTATAACCCTGGCTGGCCTGGAACTCACTGTATAGAACAGACTGGTCTTTAACTCATGGGGATCTGCCTGTCTCTGCCTTACAAATACTAGGACTAAAGGTGTGCACCACCATGGCTAACTCAATCCATTTGTGAAAAAATCTCAGTGTAGTTCTGGATGTCCTGAACTATCTTATATACACCAGATTGTCCTCGAACTCACAGAGATCCACCTGCCTCTACCTCCGGAGTCCTGGGATTAAAGGTGTGAGCCACCACCCCTCACTATGTCAGGCTTTCAAAACATTTAAAATAAATATTTGAATAGAGCTGATGTGGTGGCACACACCTGTAATACCAACAGCCTGTCAGGCAGAGGCAGGAGGGTTACAGGTTCTAGAACAGCCTGGGTACACAGAGAAAACAAACAACAGATGTTTGAACAAAGCCCTCCCTGAGTCTCTCTCCCTGGAGGAGTACCTTGGACAGTACCTTGGACAGCTCCAGCCTCCCTCACCTCAAGCAGGCCGGCATGTGTTCCTTGCTTTACTTAGCATTCCTGGGGCGGGATTCAGCTAGGGACCAAGCTACAGTGCTGACGAGTACTCTGGACGGAGTTTAGACACTTTCACCAGAGAGTCCCTTATTAGACAGTGGCCTCGAACCCTGCCTCTATACCTAGTTCCCTTCCCGATTCTCATGCGGCTCCTCCTTGACTATTCTCACAAACTCTCCCGATTTCTTTTGTAGCTCTTCGGCTTTATCAACTTCTTCCTGTGGGCTGGAAACTGTTGGTTTGTGTTCAAAGAGACACCGTGGCATGGACAGGGCCAGGACCAGGGCCAGGGCCCCAGCCAGGAGAGTGCAGCAGAACAGGGAACGGTGGAGAAGCAGTGAACAGCTGACTACTCCCGAACTGGACAGCACCTCTTCATCTTCTCCGGCCTCCACAGGCCCTTCCTTCTTCTCCTCCAGCTCCCTTCCCCCATCATTCTGGGCTTTGAGATTTGAGACGCTGGATGCGTAGTCACCAGCTATTGGTAACCTGGGCAGTCCTCCACTGGCTTCCTGATCCCTCACCCTGCTGGAGCTGCAAATGGCAAGAACTCA
Source organism: Onychomys torridus (assembly GCF_903995425.1). Taxonomy (NCBI): domain Eukaryota; kingdom Metazoa; phylum Chordata; class Mammalia; order Rodentia; family Cricetidae; genus Onychomys; species Onychomys torridus. The sequence continues at coordinate 84,477,646 of NC_050448.1, read as the reverse complement.
GTACTTCTTGTCCACTGCCTGGACTCAGGCATCTTACTGCGCTTTAATTTGTGTTCTCAAGCCTCTGAGAAAGAGCCTCTGCTTGCCGCAGGTGAGGGCAGGAAACTAGAGTCCTAAAGCTGGTCTCTAAAAGCTGCCCTGCTATCACTGGTCTAGTCTCCGTGCAGTGGGGGAGGGGAGGCCAGCCGGCAGCCTTGCCCGGATTCCCGATTCCCATGTGCAGGTGGTTTGATGACACCTGTCAGTCATCCGGTCTCTGTATCTTATCTCTAGTCCTCCTAGAGCCCAGTGAGCCCCCTAATCTCCTCTCTGGCCTCTGTTTGTCCATAGCTCCCACCATGTGTGAAACAGGGAGCCCCACTACCCTCTCCAAGGGCCCTCTAAAGGTCCACGTGAGGCCTGGGCTCAGCGGGAGCAGACGGAGTGGTCATTGTGTTGCAGCTTCAGGGAAGAGAGTCAGGAAAGTTGCTGGCAGAACACATTTTTTTCCGGGCCTTCAGTTCTCCCTCTCCCTCAGCTGGAACACTTTCAGTAGCTCCCTAAACTCCACTTACTCATGAAACCCCAACTTCCTTCTCCTTCGTGGGCTTGGTTTTGTCTCACACTTAGGAAACAAGAGGAGAAGGCTAGGAATATTTCCACTTCACTCCCCCGCCCCCCCCCCCCCCGACAGCCTGGCTCCCTCCCTAACCTTTTGGAGATGAGGCATTTAAGATTTTTTTTTTTTAATCTGTCCAGGCCTTTCTTTCATTCCTGGGCATTGGGAGGGCCTAAAGGACCATCCATGAGGCTGAAGTGCCCAGGAGTCCCAGGACATGGAGAGATGGCCCCACTTGTCTCTTACTGTCTGCCCATTTTCTCAAACCAGCACCTTTTCTAGATCTTTCATACCTTTCCTTTCTCATTTTTACAAGGGGGTGTTCTCTCTCCTCATCTCTCAAAGTCCTCCCTTGCTTCCATATAGTAGCCAGACTCTACCCCTTCCCCAACCCTGGGCAGCCCGATGATATTGGTGCTTCTTCACTTCGGGACCCAGTTCCATATTTGTCTTTGGTGGTCTCCTCTTCCTGATACCTCCTTCCATCCCTTCTTGGGCCCCAAGGTCTGAGGGCACTAACCGGATAAATACCATCTGCTTCCTATCCAGATCAAAACCCCTTGGTCTACCCTGGCAGTAAGGCTGCTCAGGAAGAGATGAAGAAGGAAGAATCCAGCCATTTCCCAATTTAGTGCCAACTGGCCCACTTAGTATCCCAAAGATGAATGTGTCCCATGCTAATCTGTCCTCAAGTCAGGGCCCAACCCTCTCCAGCCTCCTCATCTTCCTCAATGCTACCTACATCAAATGTGGATTAATTGGGTTTCCAGGGCTTAGAGCCCTTAACTTTGGGCCATCCATTTCTTCTTTGAGTTATAATTCCCCACTTGACAGGGGGAGTATGATATTTACACACTTCTAGATGCTCCTGAGCCCTTCATTAAAAGAATTTGGAATTTTTGTTTTCTGTTTTAGATTTTAGGAAAAGAATTTAAGGAGGGAAAAAGTTGATGGGGGTGAGAATGTTCCTAAATCTGAAACTGTCTATCCTAAGTTGTCCCCGTGGTTAAGGATGAGGGGAACAGTTTTGCCTACAGCTCTAAACATACAAAGAACAAAGGGGTGACCTTCATTTTTCTTCAAGCAAGCCCCTGTGGGGATCTGTGAGCAGCTTCTATTCGAACTGTGTTTGGATTCTGTGTCTATATTTATAATTTATTTGAAACGTGATGGATAAAGTGTTCTCATTTGGGGCCTAAGTTAGCAACTGGCCCATCACCTGCTTTAGAAAGGGAGATGTCCATGCCCACTGAGCACTCTGAGCCCAGAGGTCTCTCTAGGACTGAGAAGGCTCTTCCTCATCAAGATTCTGACTGGTTCATGGCCAGAAGAGCCTTGGTTTAGGTTGTGGCCTCTCTCTCCATGGTCACCCTAAGAGGAAAGACCAGTTCACCTCATTACCTCTAGGGGGCTGAGCAGGAGTAAGTGCCAAGGACAGGGCTGTCCTCACAGGACTCTCCATCCAGGGCTGGCACCACAGGCCTGAAGTAGGAGGTGTCTGGTTTCTCTAGCTGTTGCAGGAGGCCAACAAGCAGGGGACTTGCCCTTTGCCCCGGTAGACTTGACCATGTGGAGATGCCCATTCTGGACCTTTTTTAGACATGAGTTCCCTTCAACATCCTGACCATGGGTCTCCTAATCCTGAGATTGCAGATCGAGGATGGGGGGAGAATGTTGCATGCTGTTTTCCGGTGCTTGTTATAACACATTTGAATAAACAGTGCTGCGAACATTTGCCACAAAGAAGCCAAGACCCGAGGACTTCTGGGAATTTCTTTCCTCCCCTTTTCCCTTGTTCTATGTTCTTGGACAAAGATCAGCATTTCTACCAAGACATCCTGCGACTCCTCTCCACTCTGCACCCTAGGCAATAGAGTCTATTGGCTAAGCAATTGTTCTTGGCAAGCCCCAGTCTGGTGACGTCGACTCTTTTGGTGGCACCCAATTAGTCCAAAGAAACTGAGACTCATTAGCAAATTTGGATCAAACTCAAAAGGCACAAGATAGTGGCTTCCACAGTACTGTCTCCATTTGCTGTCCTACCATCTGTGACCCAAAGGAGAGTCGAGGGCCATATGCTACACTCTCTACTAGAAGGTTCCTGCTGTACAGACCTGCACCTCCATCTCCTCCAGATAGATAGTCGTACGTTACATTTACATTCCCTAGAGAAGTGTACTTGGACACAGTCTTACATTTAATCTCATCAGGTTCCTGGGCTTCTTAGGGATCACCTATGGGTGAGTCTTTGGCTTATAACTTCTGCCCTTGGATATTATTCTTTATAGAGTTAAAGTGTTCTTATATGGAAAGCAGGGAAGTCTTCGGTCTTAAAGTCACAGACCTTGACTTATTTGCTCCCAAACTTGGTTCCTTTTAGGCAAAGGGATGCAATATGGCGTGAGGTGTGAGGTATTGAAAGAAAAGAGGATTAATATTTCATTTCCAACGAGAATGGGGAAGGAGGTGGAGGCAGACTTTTGTCCCTTGTGTGAGGGAAGAAATATTATCGGCAGAGAAGGTGGGTGATTAAGGTACTTTCTGGACCTTTGCGAGGGGGGAAAAGATAGATATGATGAGAAACCTCCCTATGCCAAGGCTTCAGTAGCGGCTTTTCCAGCGGTGAAAATATTCATTAGAAAAAGAAGCCGAGATGATGGATGGAATCAGGGTCCAGCCAGGATTTGGGAAGAGGCGGTGCAGGTTATCGATCGCAGTTCCCAGGAGGGAAGAGATGGATCAGCAGAGACACTGCAAACATCAGAAGCCTCGGGGCCACCCTAGTTCCGGGGCTGGTTCTGGCTCCGAGGTAGCCTTCTGTCATACTGACAGGTGATCTTGGCAAGCTTAGCCAGGTCCTTCCAAACCCAGACAACAGCACCTCCAACCCTCGGTTCTGCATGAAGGCAGCGTGGGTTTCCCACAGAGGAACAGCACAGGAGCTGGTGCCCTCCCCCACTCCAACCCCTGTGTCCTTCAGCACGTCCTGCAGACTCCCTCCCCTTGCCCTTCTGATTCACTGCGCCCACCTCCCTGCACCTACCCCATTCGATCTACAGGGGAGCAGAGTCGCTTCGTGGCCGCCAGCCCAGGAAGGGGCGCCAGCCAGCTGGCGGATGCACGGCTTTAGAGGGTTATCTTGGGCAGAGAGAGGTTTGGGGCTCGGGTGTGCATAGTAAGCTTGGGAGAGCGGACTGGTGGCGCAAAGAATGTGTGCAGAGGGGCTGGAAGAGGGTATCCCGAGGTTTTGATCTCTCCTTCCCCCGCGTGCGATTGTGCTTTTGGGAAGGGATCCCTCGGCTAGCTCCGTGGGCATCACCACCCCTCCGCAACTACACTTCCCAGAAAGCTGTGCGGGAGTAAGGAGGTGGTGGCAGGAGACCCAAACTGCGCTTGCGCAAAGAGTGAACTGGCAAGGTAGGGGGGAGAGGGAGGCGTGCCCCCGGTCGGGGGAGGGTGGGGGGGGAGGGGGCCGCGCGGCGGCGGCGCCGGGGCGGGCGCGCGTCCGCGGCGGTGATGGCGGTGCGTGAACGCGCGGTGGCAGCAATGGCCGCTCTGGAGCGGCGAGTGCCGAGTCTCGATGACTTCGCGGGACAGAGCTGGAGCTCGTGGGTGGAACGGGCCGACCTGCCTGCGGCAGATGGTGAGTACAGCCACGCTAGAGTCCGGGGACCCCATCACTATCTCCCCTCCCCCCTTAGGGCCCCCTCCAGCTGAGGGGAGCCGCCGACTAGAGCCGCCGTCCGGCTCCCCGGCCCCCCAAACAAAGGACCCGCCGGGTCCTAGTGCCCGCCCGCTCAGCCACCTTCGCGCCTCCGGGTCCTAGCGCCGGCCCATCGCTCGCAGCCCACCCTGCCCACCTCTGTCTCTGCGGGTGCACAGTACCTGCCCCCCACTTTACTTGCCTTTATCTTTCTTCTTGTGCGCTGGCCTCCAGCTTCCATCCGTCCTGCACCTGCTCCGGCCCTACCCATCTGTAACAGTCCTCTCCACGTGTTTCCCACGCACCCCACTTCTGTGCCCCCCTCTCACCCCCTTGATCCTTCGCCTTTTGCCCTGCACCTTAGCTGTTTTCCGCGTTTCCCTGCCTGCTGCAGTATTCGTGAACCCCCGCCCCCTCTGCTTTAGTTCATCCATCCTCCATCCATCCATCCATCCATCCTCCCTCCATCCCTCCCTCCTTCAGTCCACCCACCATCCATGCCTCCAAGCCTCCATCCGTTCCTGGGCCTCTTGCCCTGCTCCTTGGCTCTCTCCCTTGACCCCTATTTTCTGTAGGCCCTTGATTGCCTTTGGTGAGCAGGCCTGCAGCCCCTTCTGATCTTTGTCTCCTGGGCCCCAGGGAGCACCTGGCCTCGTGGCCTTTCGGGGTGACAACAAGCATCACACCCCTGAAGAAGTTTGCAAGTGAGAAGAGGTGGAGGAGGAGATCTCATGGAGCAGTCTCTAATGACACTTGTTCTCTTTTGAGACAACTGACTTCCAGTTCTGTTCTCTTGTTCTCCACACTTGCATTTAAGGGACTTGAAAGAGTGGGAGCCTCCCCTTGTCTTCTGCATGCCTAACCCACTACCACTCCTGTCTGGATATTACGATTGCCAATAATCTTCTCCTCCTAGAAAGGGGCAACTCTGTTAGTGAGTATTAGAGAGCCGACCTAGAAGGGAGTGCAGGCCACCCTTGGACCGCCTCATGCTGAGTGGGCTAAGATGGGGCCCTTGTCAGGGTCTAGGTACACTGAGAACCGGAAATGGAGTCAGACGGATTTGGTGACTCAGAATTGATTTTCCCCCCCAAGGGACAGGGAGGGGGCTTAGAGGAGGGGGGTGAGGAATGAGGTAGGGGGATGGGGAAAGAGCTGCTTTGCACAGCTAAGATGTTTTTGTCATTAACCCAGACACTGAGGTACAAGGGCAACCCCTGGACAAAGCCCCCCTAAGAAGGGGAGGGGCTTGCGTAGCTGATCAAGGAGACTTTGAAGATGCCAAAGGGTCCAAAGACAGCAGTTTCTCTACTCTATGGCCACCCTATCAGTGCAGGACCTGAGAAGCTGAGTGTAACTTTGATGATACTATGGTAACTTGGGTGGAGCAAAATGAGTCTATGGGGGTGGGGATCTGGGAGGGTACTTGTCTGGGATGCCACAGAGTAGCAGAAAGGACCCATGTAAGCAGTCTCAAAAAGGGACTCAGGGACCTGTAGAAACATTTCCCTTTTAGATGGGGAAGCAAGGCCCAGAAAAGAGGCATTTACCCACAGTTACCCACCAAGTCAGCAGTAGAACCTTATACTGTACCTGGGAGTGAAGTGTCTTTAATGATCCTTCTTAATGGGGTCATCTCATCTCAGAGGGGCACCTGAAGGAAAAACAGACACTTGTGAATGACCCATTGAAAGTTTCTCCAGCAATTCTGAGTGCTTGTCAGGGAGTGTGGGCTTTATACCACTGGGCTGCAGGCCCTGCTGGGTTCTGGGAAAGGGAATGGGCCTTCTGAGCTGTGCTTCTCCTCCAGGAGCTGAACTGGAGGAGAGCAGCAAAAACATGAAGAAGTTGGACGCCATGACCCTCATTAAAGAAGGTGGGAGTCAACACATACAGGACTGGGACTCGGGAAAATGGACCACCTTTCCTCTTGCACTGGGGGAGGTAGCTTGAAGCAGCAAGACTGCGGGGGGAGCCCCCTTTTGATAGGTCTGAGTCAGCCAGTTGCCCTGGCTCCCGTGACCTGTGTTGGCGATCCCGATCATATGTGTTTGGTGATCACTCATGTGAAAGCCTGTACACTTTGGTTCTGGTTAGACTGGACTGTGGAAGCTGGGAGCATACAGCAGAAAACTGTCGTATGTCAGTCAGTTGGAAGGCAGAGTGCCTTCTAAGTGGTGGAGAGAGAGAGTGTCTCCTGAGTCCCTCAGCCCAGTGACAAAGGCTTCTGTCATTGCAGACATGTCCATCTTCGGGCACTGCCCCGCCCATGATGACTTCTATTTGGTTGTGTGTAACCACTGCAGCCAGGTGGTGAAGCCTCAAGCCTTCCAGAAGCATTGCGGTGAGGGGCGCCCTAGGGAGGTGATAAGGGGGCAGGCAGGAAGGTGCAACATGGAACTCTTAGGACAGTGTCGGTTGGGAGGTCATGTGGGGTGAAGGAAGGTGGTGCTGGGGACAGATTGAGTGTTGTAGGTGTCAGGATTGCTGTTTGAGCAAACTTCCACATCCAGTAGAGTTAAGAGGGTCCAGAAGTGTGGTCTAGAATTTTGGATCTTAGAGGCTCAGTTTTGAATGGGAAGGAGACAGACTCGCAACCCAAGTTCTAGCAATTCAGATTCTGTAAAAGAATTGGCGGGCTGGTTAGGAGGCCGGGGAAGGAGGCGGTCCTCACCACTCACCTCAGTTGCTCTCTCCACCTCCTGGTGACAGAAAGAAGACATGGGCCCCTCAGCAAGCTTTATGCCCGGGCCCCACCCCCACCTCCAGCCCCTGCCAGCTCTCAGAAATGCCATGTAGTGAATGGGCAGGGCCCAGCTTGTAGAGCCCCAGGTTCCACCAAAACCTCCTCCAGGGAGAAGGGCCAGGGGTCCCGGAGCCGTGGCCATCAGCCTCCTGAGAAGACCCAGAAGGACAACCTCTGGTAAGAGGGTGGAAACCCCCAGAGACTAGCCCTGCCTGACCTTGACCCAGGAAAGGGTTGACAGCCCTGGGTTGCAGGATACTGCTCATAGCAAGAAATAGCTAACCCCATATATCTGCAGCTCCTTTCCATATATTCCAGGGAACATGGGCTCCCCTTTTTTCCACGCCTCTCTTGGAGCCCACCCAAGTTCCAGAGCTAGGGAGGAGATGGCTCTGGGCTAGAGTCCAGACCCCAGTCCCAGCCTCCCCACCTCCCAGCCCATCCCTCTCTCCACGTGTAGCCTTTTCGTGCCTGTGGTGAATCTGGAGAAGATGTCCAGTCTCCCGAAGCCTGATGGACATGGAGTCAGGGTGGCTCCACCCTCTGCTTTCCTCAGTCAGCCAGGAGGCCTCCCTAAGGACTCCCCTGGAAAAGTCCCCACGGCCCCCTCTCCTAAAGAACCTCCTGGCAGAGAGAACATCGAGCTAATCCCTGGTGAGGGCTCCAGTCACCGGGCCGAAGGCAGTCCCCTGGAGAAGGAGCCCAGTGGAGCCAGGCTGCCTCCTAAAACCCACCGAAAGATGGCTCGTGAGTAGCTATAGACATGGGCTCAGAAAGGCAGAGTGGAGACTTCACTGGGCTTCTTTGTTTGGGGGCCAGAAAGGTTTGAGGTTAGGAAGGATGGACCTGACCAGGTCTGGCCATTACAGCTTCCAGGGTACAGAAGCCCCATTACCTTTTGTCCTGCTTGTTCCAGGAAGCGTTGCTGGTCTAGGTCTCTGAGCTAGTCTGAGAGACCCTGTGCCCAAGCCAGCAAAGTCACTCATTCTCATCTTGGGCTATTGACCATTATCCTCACATCCCACATCTCAGATGCCTGTGGCTGCATTGCTTCTTGGTGTGGGCTGCCTTGCTTTGGGCTGCTAGTCTTCCAAGAGTGCCTGGGCCAGGGATGGGGCTGGGCAGTTCATGCCCAGCAGGTAGCAAGACCTAAGGGTGAGGCTCTTCCGCCTTAGTCCTGCTGTTTCTTAGGCCTTTGGCAGGAAGAGGTCAGATTCTTCCTTGGACCACAAAAAAGAAAAAAAAAAAAAAATATGGGCTTGAACTCATTGGAGCCTCTTTCCTCACAGGTAAAGAGTTTGACCTTAACAGGCAGTGTGGGGTCATAAACCCAGAGACCAAGAAGATCTGTACACGCCTATTGACCTGCAAGGTAACCCCACCCCTCTGCATGGTGGTGAGGGGTCAGCACAGACATGGAACCCTGGAGAGAAGAATCAGAGGTTATTGGAAGCTCAGTGCAAGGGATGGGGCTAGGCATACACCAGGGAAGGGGAGAAGAAGCTCTCCATAGTGGACACAAGGTATAAGCAATAGATAGGGAATACCTTCAGATCTCCTTAACTCAGCGGAGAGTTTTAGCCCCATGCGAGAGTAAAACGGACACACACACACACATACATACACACACACCACCACCACACACACACACACATACACATATACAGCACAGACACACATACCACAGACACATACAAACATACACACACACCACAGACACACACACCACAGACACACATACCACAGACACACACATACACTGACACCCACACACCACAGACACACATACCACAGACACACACAAACATACATACACACCACAGACACACATACCACAGACACACACACACACACACGCACCACAGACACACACATACACACACCACAGACATACATACCACAGACACACACACACACACCACAGACACACACACACACACACACACACCACAGACACACACACACCACAGAGACACACACACACATACACACCACAGACACACACACACACACATATACACACCACAGACACACACACACACCACAGAGACACACACACACATACACACCACAGACACACACACACACACACATATACACACCACAGACACACACCACAGACACACACACACACACACACACACACACACACACACACACTCTGAGTCATAAAAGCCATATACCCCTCAATCCTGCTCAAATTACACTTCCCTTCTCCTCTACCCTGCTGTGTTCTAGATCCACTCAGTGCATCAGCGCAGGGAGGTCCCAGGCCGGACCAAGGACTTTGATGTGCTAGTGGCTGAACTGAAAGCCAACTCTCGCAAGGGAGAGTCTCCCAAGGAGAAGAGCCCAGGACGGAAAGAACCAGCTCTTGAGCGCCCCTCCCAGGAGCCTCCCTCTCTTGTCCAGGGTGTGGCAGCAGTAGCTGCCCCCAACAACACGTCTGCTCGTTCTAAGCAGGCCTACCCATACTGTGCACTTCCCAGGTATGTACAGGGTCCTAACCCCATCTAACTTGGGGATGCTCAGCCCCTAAGGTACCAGGGAGCCCTGGAGACAGGCCCAGGGAATATCCTGAAGATGTGCTCACCTCCCTTAACCATGGGAAGATACCTAGAACCCTACCATGGGTGTGAGGCAGGTGACTGCTCTAGTCCTGCCCAAGCACACTGCAGAACTCCAGCCTCCGTGAGGTTTGCCAGATACAATACCCGGGAGAGGAACATTCTTTTCAGCTACTCCCATGAGGTCGCACCTGTCATCGGGGAGCTGAACCGGTGGGTCAGGGTCCTGGGTAAAGCAGTACTACTGTGTAGTCACCCACTGGCCCCTTTGTGTGTGGAGGCTGCACTGGACTCTGGGGGGAGCCTGCCTTACTGAAGGAGACTCACATGAAGCTCCACCTGTAGTACAAGGGGTAGACATGAAACACAGGCTCAGCTCTCAGACAAGCTCACAGGAGCGATGGTGGAGAAGAGGGTTGAGGGAGTTGACTAGGCTGAGCAGTGATGGGTGTAGTTAAGCTGGGAAGATTTTCTGGAGGAAGCGAGTCTGAAGCAGTTTTCTCCCTGAAGAGGCATGGCTTAGGAAGAGGCTGAGGAGAGAAGCCCCTGAAAGCCCTTGGTTCTGTCTCTCACTTAGAGAGTTATATTGTACTTTTCCGAACCCTTCCTCTTCCTCCAAGTACCCAGGAGGGTGTGTCTACCTGGCTATTTGAGCTTGGACACACTGACTCTGACCTGACATCATTCACATCATTCTCATATCGCTTTGGCCCTTCCAGGTCCCAGGCCTCCTCTGAGAGTGAGGTGGATGATGAAGGTCCCTGTGGTGGTGACGGGGATCCAGGCCTATTTCCCTTCCCTCTGCCCCGGGGTGGGGCCCAGGCCTCCAGTGAGGAGAGTGAGGAGGAGGGGACATCTGATGACCTCCACCTTCCCCCTGACTGCCATTATGCAACCCGGCCTCCTAGGCCACAGGCGGTAAGGACACAGGACAGGGAGCTGGGATGGAGGGTGGCTAAGTCTTGTAGGCAGATGCCTTCCTGTATCTCAGGCCCTATCAACCATGTTCCTTCCTCTGCCTCTAGTTTTGCACATTTGGAAGCCGGCTGGTGAGCCCAGGATGCTATGTGTTTAGCCGCCGGCTGGACCGGTTTTGCTCAGCACTCAGCTCCATGCTGGAACGGCACCTCAGCTCACACATGTGGAAGTGAGTTTTGTGGACTCGGAACCTCCTTCTCAGGCTTGAGTATACTGGGGCTTTAAAAGCCCCTGTCTGGCGTGCTTTGGCTGATTGCTAAGAGCCCAGATTGGGTGTGGCATGAAGGGGTGAGACTTGGTAGCCTGGAGGAGGGCATTGGTGGGTGGTAGGGGTGAGTCCAGACTCTTACCCATCACTTCCAGTACCTTTTAGGTAATGTAGGATGGGGGAATGCCCAAACTGAGACCATCAATCAGGTTGTTAATGGGTCTCCATGCTAGTTCCTGTGCCTTGTACTGATAGGCCATTCCTTCTCTTGTGCCTTCCTCGGCTCTTAGTTCCAGTGTTTCCCAGCAGGGGGCAGCAGCTTTGGGGCTTTGCTGGCCATCTCAAGGTGCAGAGACTGGTGGATATTAGGGAGGCCCTGGAGTTTGCTCAGTATCACAGTGAAGCTCTCTCTTTGCTGCAGGAAGATCCCACCAGCGGCTGAACCTCCATCCCATCTTGCCAGTCCCTCCTTATCCGATCCCCTGAGTCCATCCTCTATGGGCAGCTGCCCCCGACTTCCAGGCCCACCCCTTCGACCTGCCTGCCCGGCCTCCATACCCCCCATAAAGGACAGCCTTGTCCCTAGCTACCCTGCAGGCTCCCCCAGTGTTGCAGCTGCCTGCAGCCAGGCAGAGTGCATGGGCGGTAGCCAGGCTATTACCTCACCACTGCCTGCCAACACTCCATCTCCGTCCTTCAGCAAGCTGCCACCTTCCAAGGCCAGCAAGTCATCCAAAGGCAAGGAAGGGGTGGAGATGGAGGCCCCTTCTCGAAAGCGGAAGTTATCCCCTGGCCCTACCACTTTCAAACGGACCTGCATCCTGGAGCCTCCTGGAAAAGGCAAACCCTCTGGCTGTCGGGGTCTCTCAACCAAGACTAAAACAACCCTGAGCATGGGGCTAAATGGAACAGTGGGGCCAAGAGTGAAAAGAGCAGGTCCCCTGGACTGTCGGGGTGCCCCTCATTCATCCCCCATACCAGTCAAGGCTTCTCAGCTAGAGAACCGGGGAGCGGCTGGACACCCAGCCAAGGTCCTGCCAGCCAACTGCCTCTCTGAGGAGGAGGTAGCCAAGAAGCGGAAAAACCTGGCCACTTACTGCCGGCCAGTCAAGGCCAAGCACTGTCAGGCTGGTGTCCCTCCTGATGGGACCTGCTCTGTGCGTCGTAAGAAGCCAGGTCCAGCCCTGCCCTTTGAGGAGAAGTGCTCTACCCTGAAGGTACCAGTCCAGCTTCCTGAAGAACACGGGCAGAGAGGGGTCAGGAGGGCTGAGGCTGGGGAGCACAGTAGGTATGTGACGTGGAGAGGGTGCTAAGGAAATGACTCCAGAAAAGAGAATGAAGGGAGAGTTGAGAGAACCCTTAAAGGGCCGTCTACTTTAGGGAGAGGTTGGTCAGCTCTTTCCAAGTGACTGGAGCTTTTGATGAGGGGCCTCTCCTATGCCCAGTCTTCTCCTTTGGGCGTAGAACATGCTGTCCCATCCTACCTTTACTTGTGCCCACTTCTTTTTGGACCGTCTGCGACCCACCCGCTAGTTACTTTTCCATAAGGGAAAGGAAGGGAGTTTGGTCCCAACATGCTGAGTAGCTGGGTGGGTGGGCTGCTCTAGTTCTCTGGTTCTTCTGGCATTAGGACAGAAAGCAAGTACTCAAAGTCCACAGAGTCATTTCAGATTATAGCAGGGTCTCCAGGTTTCTAAGTAAAGCTTGCAGTTAGGTTTATTTATCTTTTCTGTTGGAGCCTGCTTTGATCTATCCCTGTGATCTCTGTAAGGAGGGACTTCTGGGAGGTGAGGCAGGGTATAACGGTCTCCTGATTTAGGCACAGATTGGGTGCATGCCCACTGTCCTGTCACCTATAAGGGGAATCTGATAGTCGGTGAAGGGCCTGCCTGTGTGTGTACAGGTGTGTGCATGTGTATTCTCCAGCTTCACTGCCCAGTCCGCCTCTGTCAGGCTGGCATTCATTTTCCCCTTGCTCAGTTGTATTTATCAGGCCAGCTGAAGGAATTCAAGGGTGAGCCCAGATGTTCACTGGGAAGGAAAACAGGTAGGCCCCTACCCTGACCCTGTCTCTTACCTCTTGTCTTCCTGCAGTCAAAAGCCCATTAACGAGAAAGTGCCTGCCCACTGCAACGGAGCCGCCAGCACCTCCTCCCCTCCAGATCCGGGCCCCAGGCTGTTGCCGCTTTTTATAACTTTATATTATTTTTTTTAAGAAAAAAAAAAAACTCTTTAAAATACCTCAAGACTGTCTCCCTGTTCTGTTGCTGCTAAGAAAATATAAAAACAGAAACACAGAAAAGGATGAAAACGATGTAGCTGAATGAGTGTCCTTACTCTCCCTGGCCCCAGCCAAGAGGCTGACGATAAGCAGGTACACACTCGAGCACACGTACACAGTGCACAAAGCCTAGCTGGAGCTGGTGTCACAGGGAGCCCTCTTCCCCTCTTCCAGAGAGGATGAGCAAGGCACCCCAGAGTCTTTTTTTTTTTTTTTTTTTGGTTTTTCAAAACAGTTTCTCTGTGTAGCTTTGCACCTTTCCTGGAACTCACTCTGTAGACCAGGCTGGCCTCGAACTCACAGAGATCCATCTACCGGCCTCTGCCTCACGAGAGCTGGTATTAAAGGCGTGCCCCACCACCGCCCTGCGGCACCCCAGAGTCTTAAGAGAGACAACTCTAGTTCTGTTGGGACAGGAAATGAGAAGGGTGGGGGGAGTCACACATTTGACTCTACCCTGGGGTTTTTGTCCTGAGGGTTTGTGGGAGTTAGCTTCTGGCCCTTTTCTATTTTTCTAGCAACTCTGGGCTTCCATCCCTCTACAAATTATTTCTCTCAAACAGTCTCTATGACTGTTCTTGCCCTTCCCACTTCTAAAAGCAGCCGTAGTTTCTCAACCATATAGAGGTTGAGCTTGGTGATCACTGATCTAGGGATCTTGGCCAGCTCCCCTCCCCCTGCCCCCATTTAAAAATTATGGGTATGTGTGTGTCTGTGTGTGGGTCTGTGCATGGGATGCCTGCAGAGGCCAGAAGTGTGGGATCCCCCTGGAGCTAGTTACCGTAAGCTGTGAGCCCCCTGATGTGGGTGTTCAGGTTCTGTGCAAGAGGAGTACGTGTTCTTAACCGCTGAGCCATCTTCCCAGCCCCTGGGCAGCCTGTTTTGGCCTCTTCTGTGAGTTTCCCTGAAGAAGGGGTTAAAGCTTCTCTCAGCGAGGCTATAAGGGAGGTACCTTGTTGGAGGTAATAGTGTTGCAGAACTTGGGATTGTGGGAGGCCCTGGTTCCTCTGGATCACCTTGCTTCTCGAGGCTGTGCAGCTGTTGTGGAGGCGGCGGACTAGAATTGCCCTAAATCTTTGGAATATTTTATGGGAGACAACTACACCTGTAAATAGGGGTGAGATTACATCTTTTGGTTCTCATACTTGAATTCACCAGGTTTGGTTTTATCTTTTCGTTTATACGTAGGCAGGGAGGAATCTTGTCTCTCGAACAAGCCAGAAATGTCTGGAGAGTGAGCAGCCAGGGGAATCCAGTACTTCTGGAAAGCTGCTCAAAACACTGGGTCACGCTCTTGGGTCAGCGAACCAAGTGTGTGGTTTGGAGTTTCGCTGATACCAGTTGCTACGGATGTAATTTTTACAGGCTGCTTGAGCTATACCCTTGTGAAGAAAAAGGTAGAAACGAAGGTGGGTTGGGAGCCGGGTTAGGTCAATGGAGGTTTCCGGGAGCCGCCCTTCGGGCCCGAGGCGCTTCCCCCCCAGCCTGCAGAGGGCGCTGTGGGCGCCTCCGCCACACGGCCCCGCAGCCTCCCCGGGGAGGAGCCTCTCCTGTAGCCGCCGCCGCCGCCGCCGCCGCCGCCGCCTCCGCGGTCGCAAACCCGGAAGAAGCCTCTGGTTGCTGGACTGTACCGGCCGGCTTGGCATTGCCATGCAGCCCGAGGAGGTAGGTCTGGTTCCCGCTCCAGCGAGGGAGCCGAGACTGACCCGCTGGCTGCGGAGAGGCAGTGGGATCTTGGCGCACCTGATAGCTTTGGGCTTCACCATCTTTCTGATTGTGCTGTCCCGGCCAGGAACCAGTGAGTGTGCGAGGAGGGGTGGGGCCGTGGAAGGGGGCGGAGCCTAGGTGCTGGAGGGGCCGCTTCGGGCGCGCTGGGAAACGAGAAACCTAGACCCTCAGCGGAGGAGGGGCGGGTCGTAGAGTGGTTGTAAAGGCCTAGTGGGCGGGGCCCCGGAAGTCCTGGGAGGGTGGGACTTCAAAAGACAGAACTGACACTTCCTTATGGAAAGGCGTGAGGAGGGTCCTGGGCAGCATATGCAGAACCCAGGCCTAGGTGGTGTAAGGGCCCCTTAGCCGCTACCCCTTTGTGATGAGTTCCCGATTCTTGCTTAGGCTTGAGACACGGTATGCTGGCCTTTCCCTTATGGCCAGGTCTTTGCAGTTATCAGTGACCCCTAGTCAGCCTGTTCTCTTTGATTCTTACTTAGGTCTTTTCTCCTGGCACCCTGTGTTCATGGCCTTGGCGGTGAGTTTGGATATACTTAACCCTTGGGGAAGCATTCAGTTTTTCGGCCTGTTTTTTTGTTTGTTTGTTTGTTTTGTTTTTTACGGTTTCACTCTGTAGACCAGGCTGGCCTCGAACTCACAGAGATCCGCCTGGCTTTGCCTCCCGCGAGTGCTGGGATTAAAGGGGTGCGCCACCGCCGCCCAGTGTTTTTTTGGCCTTTTTAAGGATCAGAAAGATGGGGGAAAGAGAGCGTCATCCTTTCCTGAAACCTATAGGAGTGGGGGAGATGGAGTAAAACTGTCAGGGGGGTTGAGGTTGGGGAGGGGGATATTTCTCCTCTAGGGGCAGAAAGGAAGCCGTGAGAGGGATGTTATCAAGGCCTTGTCCTCAGAATTGGGGCGAAAGTTCAACGTTGGCTGCTCTGTGGTCCAGAAAGGGCGTATGTGAGGCTGGAAGTCCGTTAGGCTTCCCCATGTTCTCTGGATGTATGCCTACACCTCCTTTTTCTCAGGCTCCATGCAGACTAGAGGCTCACTCGCCTTCTCCTGTGTTCACAGTTCTGTCTCTGCATGGCTGAAGCCATCCTTCTCTTCTCACCTGAGCACTCCCTCTTCTTCTTCTGCTCTCGAAAGACCCGGATCCGACTCCACTGGGCAGGGCAGACCATGGCCATCCTCTGTGCTATCCTGGGCCTGGGCTTCATTATCTCCAGCAAGATCCGCAGTGAGCTGTCCCATCTGATGTCCTGGCATAGCTGGATAGGAGCTCTGACACTGTTGGCCACTGGGGGACAAGCACTGTGTGGGCTTGGCCTCCTCTGTCCACGGGCAGCCCGGGTCTCAAGGGTGGCTCGCCTCAAGCTCTACCATCTGACATGTGGCCTGGTTGTCTACTTGATGGCTACAGTAACCGTGCTCTTGGGCATGTACTCAGTGTGGTTCCAGGCCCAGATTAAAGGTGCAGCCTGGTACCTGTGTCTGGCACTACCAGTGTACCCAGCCCTGGTAATCATGCACCAGATCTCCAGCGCCTACTTGCCAAGGAAGAAAGTGGAAATGTGAATGCCTCAGAACTCTAAACCTAGGTGAGATCCTCTCCTTGGACTTCAGCAGTTCCTTGATCTTCACGGGACCCGCTTCAGAAGCAGATGCATTTTTGCACTTCATGGCTGAGCCACAGGGTGCAGAAACCCTAACTGCTACTGCTGAGGGATGATCTGGTGGGCTCCAATGGGGAAATGTACTACTGGGTGCAAGTAGAAGGTTCTGGAGGACCTGAAGCCTCACTTTTGATGGGATACAGAAGCATTAGGTGGTGGTGGTGGTGGTGGTGATGGTGATGGTGGTTATTACTTATGTGCCTGATGAAGAGTTGAGTTCCTGTTGGTTATGAATGACAGTCACAGATATTGGGGGCCCTTTTGGAAAAGCAGTACTGTGGAGAGCCTATGGTCTCTTAGGCTGTGTTGTACAACTAACCTTAGACACGTTTCATATCTCAGGACCTCAGTTTCCCCATCTGAAAGTCCCTTACCTTTAACATTCAGTATCTGGCAGACGGTTGTCACTGAATACCCTCTTAGCTCTGGACCATGCGGACAGCTCAGGATGTAATTCTTTCATCCATTCCTCAGAATTTCCTTCAGAAATCTGTGCTGACTTGACTCCTGAGCCAAGGAACAAGGGCCATGAACTGTGGAAAGAAGGGGCCAACGTGAGGGTGCCCTGGACAATAAGATAGTGAAGGCACTAAAGTCACTTTGAAGGTCTTTGGAGGAACAGGAGGGCATTGGCCTTAGCCAAGCCCTGGACTCTTGGATTCCTTAGCTCAGCTAAGGACTTCCTGCAGGCTACCTCTGGGTCTAGATTGTAGAATCTGGGTATGCTCTTGACATCATTCTCAGGGCAGAGTGGTTCTGGGCATCTTGCACTTTGCTCTTAGGGCTTAGAGTATTTACTTAGCACATTGCTCCAGGGAACTATTCTGAAGCTTTTAGAACAAAATAAACACTAGGGAGTGGGGCCCTCTTGATCCAAGGAACATCGTGTCTCCCTGGTTGCCTGTCTTTCCTCGTCATTTAAGTTCTCCTTAGTTGTCTCCTGCCAGCCCCTTGGCTTGAGAATGGGGTGATTTCACTACCAACTGGGCTCTCTTCCCTGCCAAGATACCTCCTTGGTCCAGCTGAGTTCCCCAGAGCACCCTTGTTGGTGAGGGCTGGATGTCAAACTAGTTAGCTATGGTGTGGGTCCTCTGTAGATCCTAATAAGGACTGGATACTGCTGAACCAGGAAAGGTACAGTGCAGCTTTCTACCTGGGAGACAGAGCCCATCAGAGACTTTGAGAGGTCTGCAGTATACAGCTTTCTACCTTGGAGACAGAGCCCATCAGAGACTCTGGGAGGCCTGCAGTATACAGCTTTCTACCTGGGAGACAGAGCCCATCAGAGACTCTGGGAGGCCTGCAGTATACAGCTTTCTACCTGGGAGCATCAGAAACTCTGGGAGGCCTGCAGAATACAGCTTTCTACCTGGGAGACAGAGCCCATCAGAGACTCTGGGAGGCCTGCAGTATAGGGGCTGGAGCTCCAGGTCCAGAGACAAAGGAAAAGTGTCTGTCTCCTCTGAAGATTTAAGGCTTCCTTTCCAAGTGACTCAGAAACAAGGCGGGTGGGATTCCATAGTTCAGGAATGGGGACTGTAGAGCAGAATTGTCCTCTCAGTGGACCTCATGATGCTTTTCCTCAGGGAGATAGCATCTCTCATAAGCTCTCCAAATACAGCTTACTGAACAGAGGCTCCTGCAGTGCCGAGGGGAACCATTCTTGTCTTTTTCAATGCCCTATCTCCCTCTCAGGCTATCCAATGTGCTGTGAGCTTGGAAGGAGTGGTTACTGGGCCACATGAAAGAGATTCTCACTAGGGTCACTTTGATGTACGGCTCCATCTCCTCCCCTCATCAAGGCCAGTGCCGGGGCCTCCCTAGGGTGGGCCAGGTAAAGTTCAGCAGCTTGTTCTCAGAGCACAGAGGCAAAGCCGGAAAGCCTGAGCCTGCTTGAGGTGTTGCCTCCTCCCAGGTGGTGCGGGGGCTGGCGGGCGGGCGGGCAGGCGTGCTGACAGCCGGCAGTTTGCGTGGGCTGTGCCATCTGATGTCTATTCCCAGCCCTGGGAGGAAGGGGAGTCATTTATATTCTGCAGGAAGAAGGGACCCAGCTGTCGTTTCCTCTGACCAGTGAGCCTGGAGGGCATCAGTGCAGAGCAGAGAGGACACAGGTAGCAGTGGTCTCCTGCTTAGGGATCTGACCACAGTATAGGGAGGTCACCAGGATGGTTGGTAGGCCAGATTTGGGGAGGGGGGCTACTTTCCTCCCCTCCTGTCTTTCCATTTCTCCATCACCACCTGCCCTCACATCCTGGGGCAGCAGCTGGACAACCATTAGACCTCAGTGCCAGGGTCCTCTTCCTCCAGCTGGGATCTGTGGCTGCCAGCTGCATATGTCTCCTGGCTGTGGGCTCCCTCTTTCCCACACCCTCTGCCCCTTCCTCTTTGTATCTTCCAGTGTCTGGATGCTACCTAGGCTTCTCAGCAGTGAGGCAGGGACCGGAGGGGGACACACATGGCTGTCCTTTGCCAGTGTTCCTTGACTAGGGAAGCTGCTAGTAGTCAGCCTGTTTTGCTTTTTAAAGTGGGACGGGGGATGACACTCAGGATGCTCAAGATTTAAAAGTCGCCCATCATTTGCACAAATTTCCATATCGTGCTAAGTCCTGATTCCATATTTGATTGTGTTCCAAGCTCGATTATACTCAGACTCAACCTTGAGGGCATTAGAAAGATAGTTTTGTATCAAATCCAAATGGTAATGGGCATACTGTTCAGGTCTGGAGTCCTCTCAGGGGCCCCTTTGTTCCCATGCCCTCCCTTTCCTTGGAGTCCCACTGGGGCTGGGGGTGGCAGGAATGAATGACAGGAGCTTGGCATCTGAGAACTCTTGCTTCCTTCTCTGGCTGTCATCCCCATCCAGGATAGGCTGCTATCACTTGCCAGCCTGTGCATGCTCTCCCCGTCCCAAGGCAGGCCACCCTTCCTCCATGACACTGGCCTGCCCTGTCTCTCATTGTCCCCACCTTTCCACCCCCATGCATGGCTGCTGTGGGTCTTGTTTTTCAAACCTCACTGTGGGAGATCCAGGCATCCCCCCGAGCCAGCTGGCTGCTGTGCCAAGGCCTGTTCAGAGTTAATAATAATCATTAGTTGAATGGTGCTGGGGCCTTTCACTCCAGATCTCTAAGCACTTGCAGGCTGAGTCAGCCAGCCTTCACCTTCCCCCTCTTCCTGGGTTTTGGCGTGTAACAGCATGGGAAGACACTGTGAGAGAGGGAATCAGGATTCTTGCTGCCTGACCACGCCTGAGGATTTTCTCTGAGAGTAAGCAGTAAGGCCAAGGAACACAGAGAATACAGTATGCTCAACTGAGACCACCATGGCTGTGATAGCTGATAACCCCAAGCCTCTGGTACTCCTGTGTGCTTGCTTTGGCCTCTGTGGGGCGTTCCATATGAATGCCCTTAAGCAAGCTTAGAGAGCGAGAAAGTTTCTGGGTTAGTACCCCCCGCCCCAATACCCTTGTCTGTGACTGGCACAGAGAACCTGTGTGTCACCATCTGAAAGGTGTGTCAGCCCGGACCCCAGGAAATCCGACGTGGCAGTGTCTCAGCTCCTAACACTGGGTGGCTTAGGCAAACCATTTGCTTCTCATCCTACCTCACAGGGATGTTGTGAGGGCTAGACAAAAGGACAAGGTTCAAAGCATTAAAAAATGGAAAGCAGATGTGATGTTCTGTCCTTTCCTCTCCCTTAGCCTGGCTCTGGGCTTTATGCTTCTTAAGGAGGCAATAAACTGTAGGAGATGATGTTCGGGGGGACCCAAGTCTCAGAGGGGCTTTGGGGGCCATATAACAGTCACATTTTTTACTTTTGGATGCAGGGTCATCTCCTATCTCTTACTGCAAGAGAGGCCACCAAGATCACGGTTACTGAGGTTTGTCTTACATACTGCTTACATACCAGTGTGGTCAAGCCACAGGGCTGATCGCAGACCTGCGTCAATGCAGCTACCTCCAGGTCTAATCGGAAGGGTAAGGTCTCAGCCGGGAGCTCTGGTCGTAATTTATCTCTCCTTCCTAACTCTGCCCTTCTAAAAGAAGAGTGCCACACAGAGAAAGTGCAGCGGGATGTGGTAGCAGTGGCGGTGGTGGCGCACGCCTTTGATCGCAGCACTCGGGAGGCAGAGGCAGGCGGATCTCTGTGAGTTCGAGGCCAGCCTGGTCTACAGAGCGAGATCCAGGGCAGCCAAGGCTACACAGAGAAGTCTTGTCTCAAATTAAAAAAAAAAAAAAAAGGGAGTGATCACTGCAGCACCACCCGACTCTGAGGTCCATGTCTCCTCACTTCCAGGGGGCCAGTTTTCCTGTCTTAGGCTCTTGGAGTTAAGACCATAGTCTCCTCTCCTCCTGAAAATGCTTTGCTGGAATTACCACACCAGCACTCGTGTGTACACACACACACACACACTCACTCACTCACACGAAAGCAGTTCTATGTAAACTTTCAGTTAAGAGGAAGGATACTTTCCATTCCATTTGTCTGAGGGCAGGCAGCATTTGGCCCAGAGCAGAAGGCAAGCAGAACCAACAGCTTAACTGTTGTCTCTGTCCTGGGATTCAGGAATGAATCACTAGTCTAGCCTCAGCCACTCTTGCCAGAAGCTGAAGGTGGGAGGGCAGTGCCCCAGAACTGCCTTGGACGGGGGTCGGAAGTAGATGGTCAGCACTGGGCAGGGCTTAACACAAACAGATTACCTCTGCTGGGACTACCTTATCCCAGAGAGCTTGGCTAGTCACAGATGTGGTCAGAGAACAGCAGTCCATTATTAATCAGCCAGCTATTGTCAGAAGTTCCCAAAGAGGTTTTCAGCCTGCCTTTGAAGCCGATGCAGGAACCATGTCAGCTAGTCTATGGAATCTGAGGGGTTGGTTTGGGGTCAGTAGTGACATGAGTGGCTCCTGGAACCCGATCATTGACATAGGTTATCTCCCGGTGTGTCCCAGCAGTGACACTTAGACCCACACCTGAACTGGACCAAACCGGGGGAGCAGTGGGAGACCAGAAAGAAGTGCAAAGCACTTCCTCGCTGCTCCTGTCCTCCCCAGCCTTCGTGCACTGCACCTTATTGGTGCCACCCGCCTCTGGGGCAGAAGTCGCCTAGTCTGACTGAGTCTTCTGGTTCGCTGAAGGACGGCTCTCAGGCCATAGTTCTACGTCCTCTGTGCCCCAGGGACAGTAATCAGGCTGGCACACAGCGAAGGAAAGCCTCGGGCAGTTCTAAGGCTCTTGGCCATTTGATATCTTCTCGCCATCAGTGTCTGAGCCTGATGGAAGTGCCTGACTGGCAGCATTAGCCCTCCCTTTCAAAGGCCTGGGAGGGGAAGCAGCCAGCATAGGCTCCCGTGGCCTGACCAAAAACGCCAACTGTCCTACTGCAGGGCCCCAGCTTTTTTTTGCCATGTGGGTGGGGAAAGTACAGCATCGCCATTGGTTGCCTGGGAGACAAGGTAAGTGGTACAAATCCAGAAAGGGGAGGAGTTGGGAGACCAGGTGAAGAAAGACTAGGCTAGCCCATGCACTGGACTCTCAGTCTGTGACATCAGCCTTCTCTGTCCCCCTGCAGTGCCGTCTTTGGAGACCTGACAGACAAACTGCATATCCTGACCACAATCCAGGGAGCTTGTGGCTTGGGAGTGGGATGAGCAGAGAAGGCAGAAGAGATGTAGGTCTGGAAGGGGAGAAAGCTCGGAAAACATAAAGGGGAGAGCTCCAAGAAGTCTTTCCCAGCCTGTCCTCTACCAGCACCGCCCTCTGAACCAGGGGACAGCTATAATAATACAGCAACTTTGTAAAGATGAGAAAATACACAGATGTGGACTATGGGAAAGCTCTGACCTCAACATCTGTATTGCCCTTACTGACTTGATGTGACGAGGTGGAGTGGCAGCTCTGTTCCTCCAAAGGTGAGAAAGATAACTTCGCAGACAGGATACGGCTGCAGTGGCTCATTTCATACACATAAGAGGTTAGGGTATTTATAAATGTTCTCCCGCTTCGGTCTCCCATCCAAGTACAAACCCGGACTGACCCTACTTTAGCTTCGCAGATCAGCTGAGATCTGGCATACGTCGGGTGGTATGGGCCTAGACCTCACCCTCTGTGGATCTACCAGGACAGTCCCTTCCAGAAGCCCCAAGAGCCTAGTCAGAGTATAGTCTAGTCCATTTTCTGGTAGGGTATGTCTATAAGAAAAAAGTGAAAATTCCATTTTTTTCTATTCTGTAGAATACTTACTGCACATGAAACAGTCATTGAGTATTAACATACCCATTAGATGAATATGCTTTTAGCTCAAGATGAAAATATCCTGGTAATAATCAAAATTTTATGAAAGTGAGCTGTTTCCCACCATTAAAAAAAAGCAATCTCCCAACCCAAGCATTTTCTCACTGTACCAATTAGAAAGCTTGATCTAGCCTTTTAAGAGAAACCTGTAGGGAGGCAACCCTCCTCCTTAGGGATCCAGGAAATTATCACAAGCCCTGGCCCAGGATATCAAGACTCTTGCTTGCTCAGGCACTCTGATGCTGCTTTGGAGACTCTGTCTCAGAGGCTGGAAAACTATGGCCTTTGGGGCAGACCAACCCCCGCCTGATTTTGGGTAGTCTATAAGATTGGTGGCTTTTACATTTTTAACTGGTTGAAACAAATTCAAAAGACATTAACATTTTAATGCCCATAAGTAAAATTTCATTGTGTGCTATGTTTCAGCAGTAATTTGAACAAGTACCTGAAAGATTCATGTCCTAGAAGCTTGGACCCCAGTGTGGTACAGCTGAAAGGTAAAACCCTTAAGACATAGGGTCTAGTGAGAGCTCATTAGGTCATTGGGGGCATCTTCCTTAGAAGACATGAATGTAGTTCTCATAGGACCCTGGTTAGTTCTTACAAGAGCAAGTTATTACACAAAGAGCAGACCAGACTCCTGAGTGTCTCCCGCTTCCTGTCTCACCACGTGATCTCTTCTGCATGCCCTTCCATTATTGTGACATATTCCATGAGGCTCTCACGACATGCACAACAAATACGACCACCAGATCTTGGGCTTTCACCCTCCAAACCTGTAAGCTCAGTAAGCCTCATAAAACACTCTGTCTTGGGCATTTGACTCTAGCAGATCACTACCCTGGGACGGAACCACAGTCATTCATCTGTGTACTGTTTGCGGACATCTGTCTGCTACAGCAGTGCAGTTAAGCTTAGTAAATGGTGAAGCCTATAAAGCCCCAAACATTTACTCTCTGCCTTGTAAGAAAAAGTTTGCCATTCTCTTGTCTAATCTTATTGCCTGGATATTTTACACTTAATTAACTCCTAGATGATGAAGATAACAACACTTAAGAGATTCTCTCTTTAGATGTGCCACACCCTTTTGAAGTATGCTGATCCCACCCACAGGCTAAGATAAATAAACCATCCACAAACTGTGTGCCAGAGCAGAGACTCAAGCCAGGTTTAATGGTCATTGTCTAGTTATAGAGCCCATTGGCTCTGAGGTTTGCCAGCCTGGTATACACAGCGGAAGGAAGAGTCCTAGACACAGGAAAGGGATTACAGAGGCAAGGACATACACAAAACCGGGAAGTTGGCTTTGTTCTCCCCAGATGGGTCTACCCTTTCCTGGCCTCTTTCAGAGGACCCATAGATACAGCAAAGAAAAAGATCACAGATAATTACACAAGCTGTAGAGCCCTGCCACATCCTGTCTCCAGAGACACCTGCTTCTCCTTCCTGGGAAACACAGTTTACGGGTGCAGGTGGGGTGAAAGTCAACCTTTCTTAGAGCTACATCTGGCAGCTTTCTCTCCAAGGTCTAATGGGATTATACAGATACACACATACCCCCGCCTATAAGGAGAGAGCTACCATTGGGTTATAAGAACTGACACCACAAGAGACCAGTCAGTTAAATGTCCTGGTGGCGTCCAGACATGTCCTCCAGGTGTCTCAAGCCAGGGCCCACGTTAGTGGATATAGTGGGGAGATTGGGGGTGCAGAGTAGGACTTACACAGAAAATGGCCTTCCTAGTCCTCAGGAGCTCAGCTAGAATGCCCCCAAAGGCAAACTTCATTTGACCTCCATTTTAAAGAGTTTTACATCCCTAGATGGTGTCAAGAGAGGAATCTGCCACATAAGAGATTTTTCTCATTTCCTAATGAGTCGGAGGACAGAGGTCTGGATCTTGAACTTCTGTTGACAAAGTCCCCATTAGTCTTTGGAATACAGCCCGACAGCATTCCTCTCCACCCCTTATCTATCAGGACAGGTAACCCAGGAAGAACAACTCAGAGCTGCTTAGCCACCATCAGCATCCTTTGGGGTCCTTCACTGCTCTGGTTCTAGCTTTCTGTCTTATAAATGTGTGGAGTCTGACGAAGCAGCTGGTGCCTCACCACCCCTCCTCCCAAAGACTTCCACGTGTGGTTCCCCCTAACTCCAGCCTCTGCAGAGAAGTTATTCAGAACCACGGAGAGATGGGTAAAGTTCAGGGTGGTCAGAAATGGAAGTACAAGAGATTGTGCATTGGAGGAGCCTGGCATGGTCACAGTCTCTCCTACAGCGCGAGAAAATTGTGTGTGAGAAGTTGCGCGCGTGGGTGGAGGCCATTCTAGAGGGGGCCAGAGTCACTGTCCTGTTGGAGGTCAAGGCGCTGGTGTGCATGCATACCTATGAGCATGCGTACCTATGAGCATGCAACTACTTAGGGGGAATTGCTGCACCTCTCTCTTCACAAAAGTGGGTTACTAATGAAGGACTGACAGCAGCCTTGAGATCCCAGGAGCAGACAGTGGACAATGTTTACTTCAGTTTCTCTTCCCCAGTCCTCAGAGGCAGCCGGACAGGCCCTCCTCGCACTAAGCAGCCCTCACCACAGGTAAACAACACCTCTTAGAACCTAGAAAGCAGGTCAGGAAACTGGAGGACCTGGACAACTTCCAACTACAGGAAACACAGGAAAGAAAAGACACCGAAAAAGACCAACGCTGGGGAACACTTTCACCTTCACCCTGCTCACCCCACTTCCGAAGCTCTTGGGCCTGCAGGATGGTCAAAGGGTGCTGGGCATAGCATCTCTGTACCCAAAACATTTGCAAGCCTGGATGGAAGGTAAGGCTGGGTTTTTGTCTTTTCTTTTTTTTTAAAGTCTCTCTGCTCTGACAGCCACAACTGCCCTGCCCTCCAACCGAGAAGATGGTATGGTGGAGCTTCCTTTTCAAAGCTTAGTGCCCCTTACGCCTCTATTACAAGACAGCCGTAGAGCCTGGTGGGGAGGGCAGGACTCTAAGCCACACTGTAGCGCCATTCTGGGACAGAGACCCCTCGGTTCCAACCCTGCAGATAACAAAATCCCACAGTTTGGCTTTGCAGCAGGAGTGAGGCAGCCTTGTCAGCAGGGAGAAGATAAACGTTGGGTCCTGTCTATCTCCAGACCTAGTCTAACTGAGCAAGACCAGACTTTACTGGACTCCTCCCTCTGCAGAGCAGCAGAATATAGGGCTCAGAACCCTACCTAAGTTGATTAGAAGGTTAACTAACTGAAGAGAAGTCACACACAGAAAATCAGGTAGGTCTGGCTCGCTGCTACGTCAATGAGGCGGGTTTTCCTCATCCTTTCAGTGAGAGTGGCCCTTGTGCATGGATGGCAGGTATCCATGATGCTCTGCCTTCAGCATCCCCTCCTGTGGTCCCAACAGATACACACTGGGAGTCAAATACTAATCAAAGCTTTCCCCCAGCCAGGAAATTAGCCTACCCAGAATTTATGTCCTATCTACAAATTTTATGCTATGACAGGGGCCCTTTAATTCATTCTGTACCTATCTGTGCCACTTGCCCCAGGACAAGGCACAGATACCACATCCTATACTGCTGCCATAACTAACAGGCAAGAGGCCAGACTCCTGCAAAAATCCACCTACTCAGGACTCCCGGGGAAAGAAGACAGCTTTAGTGAGAAGTCTCACGGCAGCATTAGGCAGTCCTATAGAGCCAAGCCTCCATCTTTCCCTGACTCATTTTCCAAAGGTTTCCAATCCTCTAGTTCTGGATGTGACTTCCTGACCAGAGAAGATACTGCAGCATCCCAGCATGGCTCCTGTGGAGGCTCCCCCAACACACACAACTTCACAGGTGTGGGTGGGCAGAGACAGAAAAAAATTGTTTTTCAAATGGTTTTCTCTTAAGGAGCTAGGGATGACCTCAAAAAAGTTTAGGGAATCTGCTCTTCCCCTCACCCCTTTCCTCATTCCCATCCAACTCAGACGCATCCCTCCTCCTCTACCACACTGAGAATAGCCAAAGCTTTGGGTAGGGGTGTGGCAAGTCTGCCTGAGGATTAATATATCCGTATGTGAAACTCACAGCATCCACACCGCACTGGGGTCTTGCCTGCTCTTGTGCCCATGACCAATTCCCTGGTGGTCAGGAAGAACCCACTCCCTTGGGCAGCCAGCCCTCTCTTCCATCCCCTCCTATCCCTCAGGGGTACACTACCTCTCCTGGGGCAGAACCTCCCCACCAACCTATCCTGCTCACACCACAATGGGCGTATCAGAGAAGACCGAGCTGACAGACTCAGGATCTGACATCCTCCGTTGGCCCTTGCCCGTTGCCTCGGGCACCGGCAGAGTGTTGCCTGGCTTGAGTTTGCCATTTTGACCCTGCCCGGGTCCAGCAGGTTCCAGGAAGGCCACCCGCCGGTCAAAACCATCATCTTTGTCCCCACCAGCCATGGGATCATGGTTGGGTGTGGTACTGAGCATAGAAGAACTGAGGCTATCCCCTTGATGACTGGAAGGCTTCTCCACACCCCGACACCAACAGCGGCAAGGGGTGAGGTACAAGTATATGAGGACCAGAACCACACTGAGGATACAGCCCACCAAGGTGGTATAGGCTGTGTTGAGGGTGTCATGGTGTCCGTGCAAGGTGAAGTTGTACACTTTCAACTCCACAGACAGCGTCTCATTGAAAGTCTCCCCCATGGCGTAGCAGGTATACACACCCCCATCCTCCACCTGCACCTTTTTAAAATGAAGACTGCCATCCTTGGACACAGTCACTGTGCCATTGGCCCCCTGATTTAGCACCTGTTCATTGCTCGGTGTCACCCACACTTTGGTCATCCCTTGCTGTTTGGTATCACACGTGATGGTCAAGGTGTCTCCCAGGTGAGCCTCCCAGGCACTTTCCTTATACTCGCTGCAGTTGAAGAAATCCAGATTGAAGACGTTGTGCAGCTTCTTGGAATGCACGCAGTACAGATCCTCCTGGAAGTCCATCACGGAACTCAGCTGCCGGTACTGCCAGTGTGAAAAGAGCTGGTAGAGCCTGCAGTCACATTCCAGGGGGTTGTTGTGCAGGTACAGCCCGTTCTTGACCCACGCTGGCAATTTCTGCAGGTCGGTCAGCGGCAACTTCTTCAGCTTGTTGGATGACAGGTCCAAGAGCATGAGTTTGGGCAATCTGTGGCCATCCTTGACCAGTTCCAGAGGGAAGCGAGAGATCTGATTCTGGCTCAAGTAGAGTTTCTGCAGCTGGGCCATGTCCTCGAAGGCATAGCGGTCCACCGCCACAATGTGGTTATTGTAGAGCAGAAGCACTTCCAGTGCCTGCAGATCGCTGAACAGGAACTCATCCAGCGTGTGAAGATGGTTGGAAGAGAGGTCCAGGTACCGCAGGTTGGGTACTGGGACAAAGGCCTCAGAAGAGATGAAGTTCAGGTGGTTATGGCTCAGCAGCAGGGAGTGCAGATTAATCAGACGCGTGGGGGTCCACTCGGCCCGCAGCCGGCTCAAGTTGTTGTGGCTGAGGTCCAGAAGTGCTGTGTAGCTGGGCAAAGATTGGGGCACATTGGGCAGCTGCTGCTTGGAGCAGCTGAGGATGTTGCTGGCGCACAGGCAGTTGGCGGGACAGCTAACCACAGCTCGGCCAGCCCTGGCTACCTCAAAGAGAAGCAGGAACAAGGAGAGCAGCAGGAGCCAGAGGCCTCGCAGGTCACGCTGGGGTTGCATAGTGTCACTGGGGAGAGCGAGGAAGGCCACAGGACGAGCTGGGCGGGAGTCACCCCGGCATGTTCTGGTGGAGTATGGAAGGGTCACTTTCACTACAGGCTTGAGAGAAAGAGCATGGGTTTGTAGTCACCAAGGTTTCAGGAAGGATGGACCACCACTCCCACTTTCCCCTCCCACCCCTGCCCCCACCCCTTTGGTCGAGTGGAAAGAGGAAGCGATCTCGGGTAGTTCCCAGGCTCAGTGCAGGCAGACTGTGGGCTCAAAATACTAGAGGCATTGGCGCAAATCCCCCGTAGGTTGGGGTCGCGGATATACAGTGAGGGGATGCACAGCGTGTCACCTGCAGCGGTAGTGGTGGGGTGTCACAGGGATTGCACACTCGAGGCTTGGAGGCGGGGTCAGCGGGGCCTTTCCCCCGAGGAGTCGAGGGGAAGGTCAACAGGGGACCGGGCTAGGAAGGGCCGCAGGTTTCGGGGCCTGTGGCGCGGGCTCCCTCCCCAGAACCTCCGGTCACTGCACCTGCTCTGCGAGGATGCGTCTCAGCCCATGGCCAGTCCGGGAGCTCCGTCGCGGCCTCCCCCCGTCCGCGCCTCCCCGGCCGGCCTGTCACGGCGCCGGGCGTACGCAGGGGCCCGCGCCCGGCGACATCGCCAGCGAGGAGGAACTTGCCGGGTTCCGCGCTGTCCACCCGCGCCGCCGCCTCGCCTCGCCCGCCGCGCCCGTCCGCCCGAGTCCACGCACGACTGCCGCCTCCGGACCCACGGGCCAGGCGTGGAGCAGTGCGGCGAGCGGGAGACGCCGCGATCCCAGCCGAGGGAGCAGCGTGGGGGCAGCGAGCACCGCGCGCGCGCCCGCCCGCCCGCCGCCGCCGCCGCCGGAGCCTCGGGGCGCGTGCGCGCGGCGGGGGCGGGGCGCACGTGCGTGTGTTTGTCTCCGACTCCCGGCGGCCGCTGGCTGGAGTCAGGCCGGGGTCACTTCCTCTGCGAACCTGTGCTGGACCCTCCCTGGCTCCCCTTTCTCCATCCTCCTCGAGCCCCAGGGCCTCTCTTCCTGCTCAAACCCACGGTCGGGAGAAGTAAGCCTAACTAACAGGAGTGAGTTCGCCGGAGCCGGGGAATTGACTCCGGGGCAAGAAGCGTCACGTGTCTTTTAATTTTCCTAATTAAAGAAGTCTGGCTCGACTCCCGCTCTTCCGTGTTGGCGGGAAATTCATTAGTCACTTTTTTTTTTTTTTTTAAATATTCTTCTTGCTTTTCTCTATGGAGCTGTGAAGTCCCAAAACTTTGGGGGAAGAGCTTTATTTTGTCCCATTCTTGATGCCTCTAGTCCTTACACCTCGGAGAAACGCTGAAGAGCACAGCTCCAGAGCCTGCAAGCCGGCTGGGCAGAGTGTCGTTGGGAGGTGTGTCCTTCCACAGACAACCCATGGTGCTCGTCCCACTTCCCATCCGATGCAGCTCACTTGTCTTCTTCCCAAAGTAGTATCTGTATTTTCTGATCGCGGGGCGGGGGGGGGGGGGGGGGGAAATCCGGTAGTTTCCCCATTAACCTAATTCTCAAAAATGAAGGCCAGGGGTGGGGCGTTTGAGGTGTTTTCTGTGGGGTAACCCCCCAAAAAAACAAGCTGTTAATCAGTGTATGACATTGATGATTGGGACGGGGTGTAGGGCGAACTAAGACCATTCTTGAGATAGTGGTCCCACCGAGGGAGAAATTACCAAGTTTTTCTTTCTAGTCGCTTGCAGTAGCAAGACCAAGCCTGAAATTAATGTCTCAACCCATTAGCTTGCTACGAGTTTTAAAAAGAAAGAATGTACCCAGGCGGCGTTGGCGCACGCCTTTAATCCCAGCACTCTGAAGGCAGAGCCAGGTGAGTTCGAGGCCAGCCTGGTCTACAGAGTGAGATCCAGGGCAGGCACCAAAACTGCATAGAGAAACCCTGTCTCGGGGAAAAAGAAAGAAAGAACATATATCTGTCCCGTGGGTCTTACTGTGAATTTAAGTGATTGTATTATCTCTTCAAGGGATATTTGCATGCTAACCTTATGCACAATCTGAAAGGATTTTTTTTTCTCTTCCCTATTTAATTCAGGCATGGGTGAAAAGTCAGGGAAGGTGGGGGTCCTTTTTGGAGGAGAGGGAAGGAGAAATATTGAAACAAATTGCTGTGAAACAGTTTCTGAGAAGCATGCTAGTTGGTCCTGGCCTGGCGGTCTCTCAGTTGCAGGTACATGCTACATGGAAGCTGGTCATCAGAAAACTTGACTGGGACCAGAGGGTCAACTTTCACAGAAAGTCACATGG
This sequence comes from Onychomys torridus, assembly GCF_903995425.1. Lineage (NCBI taxonomy): Eukaryota > Metazoa > Chordata > Mammalia > Rodentia > Cricetidae > Onychomys > Onychomys torridus. The sequence continues at coordinate 84,446,854 of NC_050448.1, read as the reverse complement.
ATCCCTCAGATGGTTGGCTGTTGGCAAGAACTCAGTGACTCTCCAGGAAGATCAGGTCTCAAGACTGCTTGTGAAGTGCCCAAACAGGACAGCTTCCCTCAGGGCAAGAGGTCCAAAACCATGCAGACAGAAGTCACAATGACCCAGCTCTTTTAAGGGTTGCTGTCACCTCTGCTTTGGTCCTATAGACAGATCCTGACGGAACGAGACCACACGAAGGCATGAATTCCAGTAGAAGAGGATGGCTGGGGCCATCTTGAAGCTGCTTTCATACATGTGATCTCTGAAATCACATCTACCTTTTAACTTTGAAAAGTCTCAAACATACAAAAAGCATGCCATGAACTCCTGTATGTCCACTATCCTTGTTCAATAAATGACAAGGAAATACTATCACTGTGTTTTATGCAAATATCCTTGGAAAAAGTACATCCTCATACCTTGCTTGGACCTCCCCAGTCTTCCTTTAGACCCCACCTTTCTAGGCTCTCTCCTCCTATCCCTCTCCTCTTTCTACTGTTTGAAAGGCAGGGAAGACACAAGTAGCAAGGGGAAAAAAGGTCCTTTGTGCTGGGCACCAGTTCTAAGAGTTGGTATCTATAATTTGGATAGGTGTCAGGCTCTTTTGATCTTGACTGCACTTAATATTTTTAAATATGCGTACAAACCACTGAGGAATCTTGCCAACAGTGAGATTCTGAATCACTAGTCCAGAGAGGGGCCCAGTAGTCTGTGTTTCTAACGTGGTGGTATTAATGCTGCAGAGCCACAGACCATGTGTTGAGTTGCAAAGGGCTAGAAGTGTGCCATTCCAATAAGTAACCATGAGTCAGCACATGTAGCTAGCTGAATTAATTACAAGTAAATAGCATTAGGAACCACATCTTCAGTTTTCCTAGCCACACTGAACAAGGCATTGTCCCAGGAAGTCCTTCGGGTGGCACTGTGTAGAGAGAACTGACTCATTATAACTCTGCCACAGCTGCTTTTCAGATCAAACTATCTATTAATTCACAACAAAAGACAACGTGTGCTGGAGAAATAGCAACAGGTTATTTACAAAGTGTATTTATTTCCTCTTGCTGGAATAGAACAACCCAGTGTTCCTAAATACAATTTCAAAGGTTATCTGGCTAGCTCAGGACTTGAACAAAAGAGGCTGCATAGATCTGTTAGCTTATGAGACTGGATGGATTGCTTTCCTCCACGCTAGAAGTATTTCTTTTCTGTTGGGCTGACTGATATTGACTCAAAGCAGAAGGGGCAGCGGTGGTGCACATGTTTAATCCCCATACGTGGAAGGCAGAGGCAGCTACAAAAGAGCTGTTTCACAGAGAAACCCTGTCTCCAAAATAAATAATTCATTCATTAATTAAAACAATGAAATAGAATCAAAGCAGAGGATGGTGGGGGGAGACATCCTCATAAGCTAACTTGTGGGGCTGGAGAACACAAAAATTTGGGGTTGAGGATGTACTTGGTCGGTAGAGTGCTTGCCTAGCATACAAGAAACCCTGAGTTTGATAAAGACCAGCATGAAATATATAAGGTCCCACCTTAAAAATTAAACTTAAAAATAAATCATAAACAAGGATCCACACGTTAGCTTCTTTTAAAATGATTTGTGCATGTGTGTGTGTGGGGGGGGTTACCAGAGCATACACAGATGTGTATGCATGTGCACGCACAGTGTGTGGGTGCCCTTGCAGAAGCCAGAAGACAGTGTTGGATCCTGTGGAGCTAGAGTTACAGGTGTTTGTGAGCCCCTGATGTGGGTGCTGGGACTTAGTTCCTCTGCCACAGTGCTAGTTGCTCTTCACTGTGGGCCATCTCTCCAGCTCGCAAACTATTATAAGTGTTCTTGCATTTTGTGGAGTCCATCTACTACCACAGTCTCCCTGCTCCTGATGAGGCATCCCGAGGGAGGACCAGTTCCGAGGCATGGTTACAAACAAGAATTCCCTAGAGCTCCCTATGTACAGTCTTTTGAAGAGAATTTGGTGGGGCTGGAGAAATGGCTCAGAGGTTAAGAGCACCGACTGCTCTTCCAGAGGTCCTGAGTTCAATTCCCAGCAACCACATGGCGGTTCACAACCATCTGTAATGAGATCTGGTGCCCTCTTCTGTATACATAATAAATAAATAAATCTTAAAGGGGATTTGGCTTTTTTTTTTCTTAATTAAGGAGTTTGGTCATGAACCTGAAAATATTTTCTTTTCTGTTCATGCAACCCCTTCTTTTGATTTTTTAAAAGGCTTCTAAGACTAAAATTAAATCCTAGTAATAACAGTAACTTTATGGCATCTCCAGAAAGTGGAGCCTGCAAAATGAGGTTATCTTGGAACAGTTAGCAAAGAAGACGTCATTTTGAGATTTGCTTAGAGGGATAATAACGGTTTAGAGCTCACCATTGGGCTGCATTTCTCCTGTATCAAGAAGTTCACCTGGGTTTCCCTTTTAGTTTTGTCCCTGGCGGCTCTTTTCCTGAGGGACTTTCTGGGGCCGCTTCCCACCTTACGAATTATCGCCTGTTCCCTTCGCTCTTTCACTTACTCGGTTCCGAACATGCTCGTTCATTGATGTCTTTCCCATCCTATAGGCCAAGAATTCCCTCTTTTCCAGACAGTTGATGTCCCGCCCCGCTTCTGTCACTCCTTTCTCACCTCAGCCACGCCCACTTCCTGAAAGCTCTGGGTCGTCTGCAGAAGCCACCAGCAGGAGCATGCTGACTGGAGGATGGAAATGGCTCACCGGTGTGGGCCCGAGGGGTACCACAGACAGTTTCCTCCGCTCTTCTGCTTTATCAAACCTCTCTGATGGGACCCGCTTTCATCTCTAGCTCTCAGTCGGGGCTGTCCTGCCTTCATGGAAGGGACTGTCCCAGGTAGCTAGATCATAAACATTTTCTTGACTTTTGATACTCACATATGAACATCTCAAGATAGTCCTGAACTGAGTCATCAGATGGATGTTTCTTGGAAATATATCGAAATGTTATTCCATGCCCGAAGGACAGGATTTTATTGCTACAGTCTCCCTGTTCCTGACCAGACATCCCAAGGTGAGGGCCGGTTCCAGGCATGATTACAAACAAGAATCCCCAAGAACTCCCTATGTACGGTCGTTTAAAGGGGAGTTGGCTCTTTTTTTTTTTTTTTTAATTTTTCTTAATTAAGGAATTTTGTTAAGAGCCTGAAAATATTTTCTTTTTCTGTTCATTCAACCCCTTCTTTTGATTTTTTTTAAAGGCTTCTAAGTCTAGAATTAAATCCTAGCTAATGTTGAGACTTCTCAGCTAATTTTCATATCATACAAATTCTTGACTAGTTTGTATTGTGTCTGGAGAGCTTAATATTCCAGTTTAGGAAGTTGAGGCTTTTTGACTTGGGGTGGGATAATTGTTAAACAAACAGCTAAGAATTTCTTTCCCTGACCTGTGGCCATTTGATTAACTCTTTATGTCAATAGATTTTTCTCCTCTAACCAACCTTCCTTCCTTCCTTTTCTCTTTCTTACTTTTTCTTTTTCTTTGCTTGTTTGTTTTGTTTTGTTTCTTGAGACAGGGTCTTTCTACATAGCCCTGGCTATCCTGGAACTCACTATATAGACCAGGCTGTCCACAAACTCACAGAAATCCACCTGCTTCTGCCTCCCAAGGGCTGGAATTAAAGTTGTGTGTCGCCATGCGCAGCTCTAACCATACTTTCTGAGTCCAATTCAGTTATTCTTGAGGAATTTCAACCATTTATAGTGTTCTTAACTGATTATCCTGTTAATTATGGTTTTGGCGTATCTGGCTCTTACCTGCAGTAAAGACAGCTTCGAGCTGCCCATGTTCTAAGAGATGTCAACAGTGAAGTTCACAAGCTAGCAGGCAGAGCAGGAAGAGCCAGGAGGGAGAAGAGTCCTTTTGTGGTGTAGAGTGCAGTCTCAGCAGCCAGGCTTCCTGTCCTGGCTCTGCCCCTCACCGTGTGATGAGAGCGAGTTCCTTAGGCTATACTAGGGAGACCATAAGAATACCTGCCTCCTAGATAGTGAGACTCTCACAAGCTCCTATAGCCCCAAAGAGTCTCTTATCAGGCAGTAAGCACTACATACATCAGCAAGTAGGAGTGGGCCGTCCTTGCATCTTTGGTTGGGGTCCTTTTAAATGTATTTTCACTCTTACACAGTCTCGTACATATACATAATGAATAGTGGTCATTTTCACACACCCCATTACTCTCTTTCATTACCAGTCTCCCCAATGAAATACTTCCTCACAGCAAGCTGCCTCCATCTTTTGTATGCATTGTGTGTGTGTGTGTGTGTGTGTGTGTGTGTGTGTGTGTGAGAGAGAGAGAGAGAGAGAGACAGAGACAGAGAGACAGAGAGACAGAGAGAGAGAGACAGAGACACAGAGAGATTCAGTTTAATCAAGCTTTCTGGCACAAGTGTAGGTGGGAGATTATTTATTGGAGTACGGGCAGTTTATGAATGGCCACATCACTGAAGAAAGCCATACCTATTACCCCAGCCACATTTAACTATCAATAACCCCTCGGAGAAGGGTGGGGCCTCATGAGCTCTTTCCCTGCCCATGATGGAACGTTGATGGGTCTAATGTTGCGCAGTAATCACAGCTTCTCTGAGTGTCGATGTATTACAAGACTGTTAGGGGCAAAACAGAGAAGAGAGGGAAAGCTGTGATCTGTGGGCTGTGTTCTGCAGAGTCCTGTGTTCCAGAGTCCAGTGGAGCTGATGGACAGAGCAGAGTTCTAGGTGTTAAAGAATGGGAAGCTAGGGGCTGGAGAGATGGACGGGGGTGAAGAGCACTGGCTGCTCTTCCAGAAGACTCAGGTTTGATTCCCAGAACCAACATAGAGGCTCAAAGTCCTCTGTACCTCCAGTCCCAGGAGATCTGACACCTTCGGGCTTCCACAGACAATGTACACATGTGGTGCACAGACATATGTGCAAGGAAAACACCCGCACACATAAAAGGAAGAAAAAGAGTTAAGAAGGACTGGGAAGTGATGAGGAAGCCACAACAGAGGCTGGGCAAGCAAGAAGGATCTGGAGTCAGTAGCCAGTCCTGGCAGCACCCAAGAGGGCTCTTGCTGTTCCAACAGGTCCAGCCCCCAGCACAAAGAACAGTTCCTTTAAGACTACAAGAGCTCTGCTGTATTCATTTCGGGTCAGACTATAGCTGCAGTATCCAGATCAGTTCTGGGAAGCTCATTTATAGCCTGGAGCACAGCCAGAGGTTGCTGATGGAGCTGTGCACAGTCCAGTAATCATATCATATGCATTTGCTCACTAACATCTGTTGAGTCCCTAGGGCAGAGCACTATATTACAGACCTCAGGGTGAGGCTGGATAAAGTGGGATGTAAATATGCTTTCGAAATACTTCTTCCTTTGTCTGGGGCCTAGAAAGTATGATACATGGATTGTATTCAATTTAGCAAGTACCTATCAGCTGCCTGCTAAGTTCAGGTTTCCTGTAGGTGGTATGGCTTTTGGGATCACTCTAGAAAGATCACTGAATTTACTTCAGAACAGTAGGACTCTGGTTCCATCCCTGTCAACTAGCTGTGAGACTATGGAGACATTACCCTGAGTTTCAGTTTTCTCACACAGAAAGTAGAAGTTATAAGACCTTTATTAACAGCTCAAAATGGGGTTGGAGGGATGGTTAAGAGACTTGGCTGCCCTTGCAGAGGACCTGGTTTTCATTTCTAGCACCCACATAGAGGCTCAAAATCATGAACTCCAGTTCCAGTGCCCTCTTCTGGCCTCCATGGGAACTGCATACACATGGTGCACATACCTATATTCAGGCAAAAGACCCAGATACATAAAATAAAAATAAATATTGAAAAAATCAAATTGCAGAGTTCCAGACTTACTGAATGAGAGTCTTCATAATTAAGATAATGGGAGGCATTTTGATCAGGGAAATTGGGGACTGCTACCCTTTAGGGCAATGTTCTCTAGATGTGGGCTTCACACCACCTACACCAGACCGTCAAAGGAAACTGGAAAGAAGGTTTCAAAGCCCATCTCCAGACTTGCTTAGAATTCTGGAGAGTGGGGCCCGTAAATCTTTATTTAATGTGATTCTAAGTGGTTATTTACACCCTTAGATTTAAGAGTCATTATTATAGAATTTGGGCAGGATTAAATGAAGACATTTGGGGAAACTTTGATAGCTCATGCACAGAGGATGATGGGGCATGGGAAGAAGTCATCATAAGCACTTCTGAACGATATAGAATGGGGAATCTTTTGGGATCTTCAGAGGTGAAAAGAAGAGTCTTAAACAGCCTGGGTGTGGCAGTTCATGCCTTTAATCCTAGCAGGGGCAGGCTGATTGAATCTGAGGCCAGTCTGGTCTACATAGTGAGCTCCAGGTCAACCAGTGATACACAGAGAGACCCTGTCTCCTCCTCATATCCTCCTCATCATCATCACCTTCATCACAACAACAACAAATATCTTACATAGCAGACTTTGGGAAGAGGGATTTGCTGCAGGATCCCAAAGGGTAGCCAGGATACTAGCTGCAGAAATCATGGGCCCAGAGCTTCCACAAGTTAGAGAATTGGAATAGTGTTCTGAAATGGTAGAGAGAGGCTTGCAGGGGCTGGAGAGTTGGCTTGGTGGTTAAGAACACTTGATCTTGTGAAGGACCTGAGTTTGATTCCCATCACCCACTCGGAGACTCACCACTCCTCAGGCACCGGGCATGCGTGTGGTACATTGACATACATGCAGACAAAGCACTCATATGAATAAAATAAAATAAATCTAAAAAGAATTCAAAGAAAGAGAGAGACTTAGTGATCCAAAAGTCACTAACATTTTGTTTCCACAAGGACATACTTCACCACCAAAAAGGGTCTTGAATGGATCAAATTGCTACCATCCAATGTGAATTTTTGTCAAGGACTTTCCTTTGGCTTCTGTGTGCCCCAACCACTCATGTTTAATTTTAATATGTTGACCAATATCCATCTAATTACTGAGATTAGTGGAGAAGAGTTGGTTTTGTTCAGGGTGCATAATGCCTGAGGTCTGCTTTCTTTTCAGGAAAGTAAGCAGGGAAAATCTTTAAAAGTAAGCATAGGGCTGACAAGATGGCTCAGCAGTTAAGAGCAAATTCTGCTCTTTCCGAAGACCCTCCTTCAGTTCCCAGCACTCACAACCAGCTGTAACTCTAGCTCCAGGGGATCTGGTGCCCTCTTCTGGCCTCTATGGACACTGCACTCATGTGCACAACTTCCCATCCCATACACATAATTAAAAATAAACAATAAAATCTGAAAAACAAATAGATGTTTATGAGAAAGAGGGGGGAAAGAAATGAAGTGTGTTTCAGAAATTTGGTAATAGAGTTCCCTTTGTAAAACTAGCAGATTCCCTCCCACTAAGCACATGGACAGACATACATGCAACATCACATTCATTTTTCAGAAGTGTAGACTTCATGCATTGCTAGATTGAGAACATCTATTCTCCTTTAAATGACATAACTGTACAACTGGGTAGTAAAAGAGTCAGACAAACAGATTTCTACTCCAAGTTCAGAAATATCCTCTGACATTTCAGTGATGAATAGTCTCCATCTTGAGGGAGTGAGCTTCCCATCGCAGGAAGTGATCATGTGCATGACCAGTTTGCACAGATGTCCATTCATTATTTTTTTCATTCATTCTTTCATACACACCCCCATTCACACATGGCAAGAACTCTTGTGAGTGTTTAGAAGTACAAGAGTAGAATATAAAGATAGACACAAGAGAAACTGTCTCTGTTCTCAATGTTACAATTAAATAAAGGAAACCAAGACACAGGTGGTCATGGGACATGGTGACAGCGTGAGCTCATGTCTAAAAGGCTCAGAAAGCCAGAGAAGAGAAAGAAATGAATCTACAGACAGATCGTGCATAGCACCAGAGAGTGACTGGTGACCTCTGATCTTCCGACTCTGATGTCTAGTGCAACAGCAGGGCCAGAGGTTAACGGGGGTAGGAAGAAAGGGCTCCCACTACGTCCTTTCCAGACAGATGTATTGTTAACGCAAAACAACAGCAATCCCCTTTCTGTACAAATAAACTTCAAGAGAAATCATCTAACCCTCCACCCCTACCTCCTGCTCTCAACTACTTGGTAACCTCTTAGCTTGTCCTATGTGCCGGTTCTGTAACCGCCACTGACCCCCACGTCCTGATCCCATCCTGGTATTGGGATGGAGCGTCTTCAATTTTCTGTTGAGGTGAAAGGTAGGGACTGCATTCGAGGATGGGCTGGTGAGGATGCTGAAGTGGACAGAGAGGAGTGTACTGAGCACAGATCGGCTATGCCCAAACCCAGGGCCGTCTCCCTATAATTGTTCCAACAACTCTGAGGTTTGAAAGCATTTCCTTCCCTGCAGGTTTTCTTCATTTTCTGCGCCTGCTTCCACAGACAGTACACCCGCCCTTTCTCCCTCCCACCAAGGTCACCACTCAGCAGGCTTTGATAAATGTCATCTTTTTTTGAAAGTCGCCTTGGAAAAAGGCAATTTGACTGCAGTGAGGCAGAACAGGGAGCTGAACACCAGCCGCCCTTTATCGACCAGAGCCCAGCCCAAGAACAAAATGAAGAAGAGTGTGGCGTGGCCCTGAGCTCCTGGTAATGCTTGGGCTGGCTCTCCCCAGGGACCTGTGTTCTGAGCAGAAAGCCTTGCAGAGGAGCCTGGGCCTGGGGTCCAGGGCTCCTCCTCCCTCTGTCCCTCTCCTCAGCCCTTTGTCTTCTGCTGCTTGTTTTCTGGCTGGTAACTAGAGGTCCCCGAGAACCCCCCATAGCTCTGGGGGCGGGAGCCCTCTCCACTGTGCAAGCAGTGGGCTGCTGATTAGCGCAGGGAATAAATAACAGCAAGCTAATTATCTCCCTGATTGCGGCTTGCCTCACTAACAAGGCTGGGCTGGAGTGGTGATGAGGCAGTTGATACTATTCCAAGCATGCTTCTGGGCTCAGGGAAATTTCCATGCCTTTCCAGTCTGTTGGTGCTCTCCCTTCCCAGATGCCCTGGAGCTCTAAGTGGAACTGTTCACTCTTCTGCTTCACCTTGGAATTGAGAGACTCACCCCAGACAGACTGTTTATGACATTCCCTAGTGGGTGCTGGAGCCGGCTTCTCAAAGAAGCAGGCAGAGGCTTTCAGAGGGAGGCTAGAGGTTGGCCAAGGGCATTGAAGGATGGGTCCTTAGGGATCACATACTCCAGTACTTAGTATCCTAATTACATCTGCTACTCTAACTCCTAAAACTGAGTGGTTTCCATTGGGCTAGCAGATAAAAGAAGGAAAGTGCAAAGAAGAACGTTGTTCTGGACTCTGGTCAGACCATGACTACCTCTGTGACCTTGGATGTGCTCCTTAATTACTCTGATCCCTCTTTCTCTCTATGAAACGACGTATAACGACTCTGGAACTTCGTTTCGATCTGGAAACACAATTTTGTGACTATAAGTCTGAAATCTGATTGCAGTGTTGTCTTGGAATTCCATGCTGAAAAAAGCTGTTTGTGCCTCTTACGGCCACATCTCCAGAATGCATTTCCCCTTCTGCACTACCATGCTGCGCCTCTTCTCACTGGGTCTTGAAAACCAAGGGAGAGCGACACCTGCCTTAGAAAGAGTTTCTTTTTTTAAGGTTTGTTTTTATTATTTTGTAGTTATATGTGTATATGCATGTATCGGGTGTGTGCCCCTGAGTGCAGATACCTGAGGAGTCTAGGAGAAAGTGTTGGATACTCTGCAGCTGGATTTACAAGTAATTGTGAATCTCCAGATGTGGATGCTGAGAATGGAGCTCGGCTCCTCCACAAAAGCAGTACATGCTCTTAACTGCTAAACCATCTCTCCAGCCCCAGAAGAGTTCTAGCAGCCTAGACTGTGCTAACTTCAGAGTGAGTAGTTAGCAGCTTGCAAAAAGACAGGATGTGGAGGTGCCTTACACCTGAGCAGAACTGCTCCTGTCTTACTGTGACAGAGGAAGAAATTAGTTTGCCTGACAGGTGTTTGGGACCATCCTCGGCTATCGGGACTATTAGTACCTTTACACCAATTGCAAGACCCACTTGTAGGAAATTTAAGGACCATCCCCTTCCCCTCAACAAAGAGACTCTCTAGAGCAGAGTTAAGCCTACCTCTACTGGAGAGCAGATACTAGATGGACCAGATGTTTTCATCTGCTGAAGACAAATCTAGAAAAAGCAAACATGGGAAAAGGGTGAAGAACATCTGGGTCACAAACCCCTTTCAAAGAGGGGAAGAGAAAGGGGTGGGGGGACTAATGTTGTCCTTGGATCAAAAAGGAAAATATTGTTTGGGGATAGTCAGTGGTAGGCTTGGAGCCTCCCCAGGTACCAAGTGTGTATTACCTGGCCTGTTCTGATGGGAATATTAGACTTCAGCACTCTTAATGTTGTATCTGGATAATTTTACTTTCTGTATTAGGTAGAGCAAGCTAATCATAACCCCCAATGTCACTGATTCATCTCAGTTGAAGGTGCAGCGTAGTTTCATGTAGGTATGCAGTGAATGACCTACCTGGTGACACTGGAAAACAGCATTAACCATTAAAGCTCTGCTAGTGTACAGGCTTTAGAATTCTCTTCTGGACACCCTGCATTTAGTTGGCAGATGCAGGAAGGAATGGGAAGCATGCTCAATTATATGGAAGGTTTTACAGGTTAAGTCTACAACTGGTGTTCATCATTTCTGCACATTCCCCTGACCAAGACTTGCTCATATGAACACATCTGACCACAGGGGACCTTGGGAAATGTAGTCAAGCTGTGTACACAGGTGGCAAAAGGAAACAGTTTGGTAAGCAGCTAGTCAGTCTCTGATATACATTGCTTGGAATTCTGTTTCGCATGGCACAGAGCCTATATTTTGTCATCTCTCTCTCTCTCTCTCTCTCTCTCTCTCTCTCTCTCTCTCTGTGTGTGTGTGTGTGTGTGTGTGTGTGTGTGTGTGTGTGTACAAGCATATCTTTTTTTGTGTATGGTGTATATGTACCTGTTTGTGCCCTTGTGGAGGCCAGAGGCAAACGTCATGTGTCTTCTTCAATTGCTCACCTCCATTTTTGAGACAGGGTTCTCACTGAGCCCGGAGCTCACTGATTCAGCTGTGCTGGCTGGGCACTGAAGTCCAGTTTCTGACCCCTCAGTTTAGGGGTCACAGATACGCACTACCAAGCCTGACTTTGACATGGATGGTGGGATCCAAACCGAGGTCCTCACACTTGTGTGGCAAACTTTCCTGGCTAAGCCACTTTCAGCACTTGTACAATTATTTTTCTGTTGTAATCTAAGAACTCATTTGCGTGTCCTGAAAGACACAGAAAGCAGTAGGAGCAAGCGCCCCAGCCACTAGATCTTGGTTTCTAACTATCATTTTGAAAACACACACACATATGCACACACACACCACACAGCTAATCAGCCTAGAAGTGACTAGTCAACCTGGAATATCTTACACTAGAAAGGAAGGAATGGTGTGAACTTGTCAAAAGGATAAAAAGTTCAGCTTAAAGGGTTGCTCACAGGTCAAATCTGAGGCCAGTTACACAGCAAGACAAACCATTTTGATATTAGGTTATAACCCACTGAGTAAAATATGAATGGATTGGTACATGCATTAATAAATAAAGGAGAAAGGGAAGTGTTTATCTTACAATAGAATGCCAACTGATAAATATAAAAAAGAATAAAGTTCGAAAAATCCCCACTTGGCAACAATCATCCTAGTAATAAATAATTTAGGCAATTTATTTGTGGATGTTAAAACCACTGGGTGAAGTTTTGATGAGAAATAAGATGTTTACACAACCTCAAAATGTCTCCCCACAAATACTTACTAATTGATAAGTCCACGATACTTGCTGGCTTATTGTTGAACAGCGTGGCTGACCTCATCCGAACCAATTGACAAAAGCTAGTATCCCAGGGAATGAGGAAAATCAGCACAGTGCGTCTCTGGGTGAAAGGAAACGAAAACCATAGCGGACACCATTGCTCCTGGGATATTCCCGTCAGAACTGTAGAACCTGAATCCACTCACTAAGGCAGCATCAGTCAAGCCCAGTGCCTTACAAAATGGCCAGAAGATGGCGTGGAATCCTCTGGAACCGGAGTTGCAGAAGAAGGTCCTTAGCCACGATGTGGGCACTAGAAACAGAACCTGGGTCCTCTGGAAGAGGTATTCTTAAGAAGAGAGAGAAGCCAGGTGGCAGTGGTGCACGTCTTTAATCCCAGCACTTGGGAGGCAGAGGCAGGTGGATCTCTGGAATTCAAGGCCAGCCTGGGCTACAGAGTGAGTTCCAGGACAGGCTCCAAAGCTACACAGAGAAACCCTGTTCCCCCACCCCCAACAAAAACAAAAACAAAAACGAGAGAGAGAGAGAGAGAGAGAGAGAGAGAGAGAGAGAGAGAGAGAGATTTATATTGTTCCAGATTGAAAGAGACTAAAAGACAATTCTAAATGCAACACATATGATTTGGGATCTGAATTGAAACCTAGATCTGAAGCAATGTCGTTAGGACAGTCAGTGAAATTTGAATTGAATATTGTTCAAGGTTAGTTTCTCAGCTGCAATGTTGTGCTGTGATTATGTAGGAGAATGTCTTCTTTTTTTAAACCAAGTATATACTGAAATATTCAGTGGTAAAAGGACACTATGTCTGCAGTTTACTGTCTAATGTATCAGAAATTTTGTATATATATAATGTGCATGCGTGCACATACACACACATAGGAAGGGAGAGGCAGAAGTATGGGAGAATGAAAAAAACTGACATGTAAAACATACTGAATGAAAGGTATGTAAAAGTCCTTTGAAACTTTTCTATAAATTTAAAACTATTTCAAAATAAAAAGTTGGAGCTGGAGAGGTGGCTCAGTGGTTAAGAGTGTTGCTGCTCTTCCAGAGGACCCAGGTTCTGTTTCTAGTGCCCAATGGTGGCTAAGGACCTTCTGCAACTCCAGTTCCAGAGGATTCGACGCCATCTTCTGGCTACCTGGGCACAGCATGCACATGGTGCACAGACATACATGCAGGCAAAACACTCATACACATCAAATAGAAATAAATAAAGTTGTAAAATAAATAATAAAAAGCGCACACAGTGAACAGAATGCTTTTGGAGTCTGGGAGAAAAGTCGCATAAGACTGAATAGATTTGGTATCAGTGATCTAGACCAGGTTCTGATCTGTCTCCTGTCAGTTAGAGAGGATCTGGAAGAAGCCATTTCACCCCATTGAGGCTCAGTTGATAGGACCAAGGCCCCGCAAGAATATCATGAGGCTTTAAATATTAATAAAGCAATGATATATGTGGCAGAACTTTGTAAGTCATAAACTGTGGCGGCAGGTGTGTCACGGTAGCATCCATCCTCTCTCTCAGGAAACCACAGCCAATGAATGCTGCTGAGCTGCCTCCTTAGCCCCCAGGTCTCTCAGCTTTTCATCTAGGTACCATCCCAGTGCGGTTACTTTCAAAGAGATGACTCTCTTGTGGGTTGAGAACTAAGGACACCCGGCTCCCAGAAAGAGGCACTGTTGGCACAGACACCCGGGCTTGGCAGTGGTGTGTGTGTGTGTGTTTGTGTTCATGTGTGCAGGTGTGTGAGTGCACATGTCTTGGAAGCCTTGGTTTTTGGCACTCCTCTGTGTACGCAGAGATGCTGTGGGGAATGATGCACGTTACAAATTCATAAACATCTGCTCTGGTGGCCTGGGCGGTCCCTTCTAGAAGGAAAGCCCTCTGCTTTTGTCCCAAGTGGAGGAAATACTTGTGCACACAGTGTTGCAATGCAGGCTACTCTGACAGCTTAGGAAGCAGGGTCCTAACGCTGCCCATTTGCCCACTGGTAGACAGCAGCACGGACTGAAGAAAATCATTGCTGAGGTCTGAACACTTCCCAGAGCCTTTCGCCCACATTCCTTCATGGAAACCTCAAAGCCACAGCAACCTGGGTGGCAAGAACTGCTGGGTGTATTTCTTACAGATCACAACTTGCCCTGATCAGGTCTGGGATTTGCCCTAGGCCACAGAGCTAATAAATGGCACCCAAGGGAACAAAGTTGGGACTTTAGCAATGCTCCTCACCACAGACATTTTCATCTCCGTCTGTTCCCTTTCCGGGGCCTCTTTCCCCCCACCTGGAGAGGAGGTTCTCTTCCTGGTGCCCTTGGCTTCTCGGAGCTCTCCTTTCTAATCACAAGACATCCACTGCTAGATCTCGGACCCTGAAACACCCCGCTCCTGCTCCAGCTGGTCCAGCCAACCCTTCCCCCAGCTCCCACATTCCAGCTAGAAGCAGGAGTTAGCGTTAGCATCTTAGTCCCCGCTGCTGCTGCTGCTGCTGCGGCTGTCCCTCATCCCTGTTCTGGAGCCCAGAGAAGAAAAGGAAGTTGAGGGTGCCTGCCCGGCTGGCCCAGAACTCATTTACATGCCCCGGCTCCGCGCGGCTTCTCCATCCTGTTGCTATGTCATCTTCTAGCTCCGGTAGCTGTCCCCTTCCCTTCCAGTGTCCAGTGTCCAGGAAGAGCAACCCTGGTTTCTAGTCTCTCAGCCTCCATTTCCGTGTACCTGGTTGGAGGGAGTTCAGCTGAGGCCAACTTATCACCAGGCTCTGTCTGCCCTGAGCACTGCCTGGCTGCAGGTGGACAGATGGTTCCACACCAGACAGAGTGGAGCCCAATGGTCTCTGCGACGCCTCTGGAGTAGTAGCTTCCTACTTTTCCGATGCTCATCTGATAGATGACTCTGGCAGTGGTGGGAATAGTCTCCTCACTCTTGTAAGAACCCAGAGCAAGGATGGGGGTGAGTGGTGAGGGTGGGTGCGTGGGGATGGGTTGGGGTTGGGGGTTGGTTTGCTGGTTTGTTGGAGATGATCTCAGAGCTAGGCCATGTGATGAAACCTGCCAACACTGACCCAGTTGGCATCAGGACATCTGATCTCCAGCCTGTGGATGTTCTTGAGCAAAGCCTCTTCCCTGGGACACAGCCTCCTCATCTGTAACACCAATTCCAAATGCCCTTTCCCTTTCATGTGCTTCTACTTAGAGCCAAGTGCTGGTTTCTAAGGTCTGGAGCTGGGCCCGGATGGAGCTCAAGTCTAGAATTCAGACAGACCACTATCTACGCTTCATTCACTGCTGAGTTTGGCGGGACCGTCCCAGGTGTTTAGAGAGGAGAGGGTGTTTGTTAGGTGTAGCCTGGCCTCTGTCCAGTGGGGTGGGATCACAGTCTGGCAATGCTGGGGCTGTCAGAGAGGTCCAGGAACTGGAGCGATTTCTCATGGTGGTGCTAAGCAGGATGGACAAGGTTGGCTGACACATCCACTCCTCTCCTGCCCTGTGCCAGAAAGTCAAACACGTGTGCCCTGGAGACCTCTGGGCTACAGAAAAGTTCGATATGGGATGCTTGCAAGAAGTGGAGGAGACAGAGCACCTAGGCGAAGAACCAGTGAGACACAGCAGAAGTCAAAGCTCAGCCTGGCCATCTCCCTCACCCACTCAAATGAGAGAGGAGCCCACGAGATTTTGGAGTGTCCTACCGGGTTGGACATTTTAAAACTCTGAAAGTAAAGAGCCCGTTTACTAAGTAACGCTGGTCTGTCAGGTGGCATAGACACCTGCCTCAAATGCCACTGAGCTGAGCCTCAGGGCAGGGACGGGGACCTATAGGGGCCTCTCCCTCCCTTCTTCCAGCACCCCTACTCCCTGAGGATCAGAAGACCTCCTACCATTTCCTCATCCCACAGGAAACCAAACCCAACTGAGCCCAGAGGCACACCAAAGTGGCCGGGGGCCAAGAGAAACAGCTGCCCTGGGTGTCATCTTCCTGCAGAGTGGAGAGGACCTGGACTTTTAAGGTCCCCTTTGAGACTGGGTAGGTAATATGAGCCTTTCCCCTCCTGATGCCCTGGGAGAAGGCTGGAAAGGTCCCCAGAACCAGGCCAGCTCTGGCCCCAAAGTGAGTCTATTTCTCCAGGCTCTCGGATGGTCAGAGATGAGCCCCACATGTGAACTGAAAGCCTGGGAGCAGGAGGCAGCCTTTGAGAGAAACACAGCCCAGAGTGCCAGGGGAGCAGCAGTCACCAAGCTTCTTCCCACACACACAGACAGGGTATTGATCCTGCCCCCCCCCCCCCCCCCCCCCGCGCCTCTTCTCCACTTCATGGCGCAGCTAATGGCCTGGAAAAGACTGGCCAGCTGTTCCCCAGCTGTGACATAATGAGCTCAGGGACGATCAATGCCGTTCCGGTCTCTAATTAGGCCGGGAACTGGCTGGGGTGGAAGTGTGGCCTGTTTCCTGAGGGCGCAGCTTCCACTCCAGTCCCCAGCTGCAGTCTGCTGGCAGCCACCTGGGCCCCTGCATCTGTGCCCGGGAGGAGTAGGCAGAGCCCCCCAGTGGCCGTTGGGAGGGCTTCTGGATGAGTTCCTTCTCCAGAGGCAGAAGTTGGGGCTATACAACCATTCTGTGTGTGTGTGTGTGTGTGTGTGTGTGTGTGTGTGTGTGTGTGTGTGATACTCCTCACCCTGCTTGCTGCCGCAATCCTGTACTTTCAGTCACTCTGTGCAGTGGGTCTTCAACCCTGATCCCCTCCAGCTCCCTAGGCCTGAGGCTCTCCCTTACGCAGGTCCCAGAAGCCCAAGCCAGGGGCTAACGGCAAGTCTGGCTGCTGGCCCAGCCTCCCTCTGCTATTTATACCCTCATCCAGGGAGGCATGGATCAGCTTCTCAGTGTACTCACTGCAGAGGAGGAAGTGAGGGTGGGGGGAGAGACAAGGGAAAGGTGTACACTCAGGCAAAGATTCAAGTCGAGTGGGGAGCTGAGGCCCATGGCCCAGAGCTTGGTAGACTGCAAATAGAACACAGAGAGCAAAAGAGAGAGAGAGAGAGACAGACAGACAGACAGAGACAGAGAGAATGACAAAGGGGAGAAGCAAAAACCAAACAAGAGAGACAGAAAAAGTGAGAAAATGGGACACCGAGGAAGAAATAGGAGCTCAGAGAATAGAAACAGGAAACACCTTGTGCTTGGAGGGTCAAGCCCCAAGTGCCGGATCAGATGCCCCGCCAGGGAAGCTGAGGTGCGGCACAGACTATCCATGGGCCTGGTGTGTAATTTCAGGACCAGGGAGAGAATGGTTGGGGTCAGAAGGACACAAGGCAAGAACCATGGGTGTGTGGGGAGGGGCTGGCTTGAGGGATGAGCAAGCCAGCGAGCTGTGCACTGTAGGATGAGGGTTCAGAGGGGAGCTGGGGGCAAAAGTCAGAAGACTAGAGAAGGCGTTATTGTAGGGATCTGGAAGGAGGCTGGGGGCGGGGCTCTAGGCTTTTTATAGCCTCTAATTCAGAGCAGCTCAGTATGGCCCCTATGGTGTTTAGGGGTAGCCTGGGTTGAAAAGGGGTACATTCTTCAGCCAGGCCCCAGCTCTTGTACCATTTACATTTTCAAATATAAACCAGTCAGACCCAGTTGAATATGGCTATTCCTTTCTTGGCCCATCTGCAGTTCTTGGGCCCGATCTCTGCCTGGCTTGATTCCGAGAAGAACGACCCATTTGGAGTGATCAAAAGTGACTCCTGTCTTTCATTTTCCACCCCACCTGCCTAGGCAGTGAGCCTCTGAAGCTGCCCGCCATGAGGAGCCACCCAAGACCCCTAGCTGCTGACTCAGACTCAAAACACACACCACCAATGACCTTCGCCGCCAACACTCCCGGGTCAAGTAGTCGTTAGCAGCTGAGGCTTAGAGAAGCTAGGAGAGGGTCACCAAGTGCAGAGGGGCCTCTGTACAGTCATACAGGGCTGCTACGGGGACCTCAGTTCATCAAATTCACCTAACAGCCTTTTCTCTTGGGAAGTCCAGCCTTCACAGCTGAGACTGCACAAGTGTGAAGAGGTGTGCGTAGGAACACACGTTCCCAGGATAAAGAAAGCAGGTGTGGATTTGGCCAAGAGCTGTGTACCGAGACACTGCAGTAACTTTTCAGAGCTCTGTGGCCAACACTGCCCTCTTGTGCCTAAAATCTACCAGTGCAGGCTGAGGGCCCTGAAATCTCGCAGCTGGGTTCTCTTTTTCTCATCTAGCTCCTTCTCATCCAAGGACCCTGACCTCAGTGTAAGGTGGATTTAGACCCTCTTAAGATTATCCCCGTGGGTTAGTCATCTCTGAGGGGCTATTCACAAGCTATCTCTCTATAATTAAAGAGCTTTTGAGATTCTAGCACTTGGAATGTGGTCAGATGGGAATGAGAGCCAAATAAGGTGTGGTTCTGTTTTCAGGTAGTCCAGAAGAACAGGGAGAGAACGATGAGCAAAGGAGAGTTGCTGGGGGAAAGATCATAAGGTGGTTGGCCAGCCTGGAGAGGAAGAGTTAGGTTTCCCTAGGGCCCAGTAGGGCCTGGTTGGGTTTGGCTAACCATGAGACACTTGGGGCAGTTGCCCCAGAGGCATAGAGCAGAGGTGACCCTGAGAGCAAGAGACCAGACACCTGGGAACATTCTGGTTCCCTCCAGTGGGTTCCCAGCCCAGCTCCTTGTTCTCAGGCCAAAGCTAAAGAAGTTCAGTCTTGCATTGGGCATCCCAAGCTGAGATGCCCTTCTGAGTGGCCTAGGGTACCACATGTCTGCAGATCAGGCTGCGCGGCTTCTTACAACATCAGCAATCTAGAGGGGTGATTTCCAAGTACTCAAATAGCCGCTCTGCCCCTCTTTACCTCCTCCGCAAAGAGCGGACCTGCAGCTTGCACACAGTTACCTGGGCCAAAGCTTTCAGAGCTCCCTTGGAAACCCAAGGATCACTGATCTCCATGTCTCCTCCCCTCTGACCTTCCTTTCCCAGTGTTCACTCTGACCTTTGGCCTGCGGTTCCCAGGCCCTAGCTCCTTTGTGACACGGGCACTTTATGCTCCCCTCTCCGGTCCCCAGACACGAGGAAAGTTCCAAGTGTCGAGTTTAGCCCCCTTTTCTCTGGAACTTGTAGGCTCAGCAACACTTAACCATTGACTCACAAAAACCAGCGGTGATAGCCTCACGTTGCCCTGCTCACAACTCTTGGATGTGTTGATTTCCAAGTCTGGCCTCCCAGGCTGGCTCTCAAGACGCCCTGCAACCGTGTAGAACTGCTTCTCTATTCTCTCTTCTTTCCTATGTGCAAAGTATTTCCCATCAAGTGAACAACCGAAGACGTCCTGATAGTTCCTTTTCTCTTTTTCGTCTGCCTTCCTTCTTCCTTCCCTGCTTTCTGCTCTCTGTCTTTCTTTGTGTATGTGTGTATGCATAGGTGTGTACACGTCCCTGTATGTGTCAGTGGCCATGTGTAATGAGTGCATGTGCACATGTATGTGCATGCATATGGGGGCCAAGGACAACCTGGGGGTTGTCAGTCTCAGAAATGCCTTACATCTCTTTTGCGACAGGGTCTCTCATTGGCTAGGAGCTCACCCTTTAGGCTAGACCGGCTCTTCCAAAGGCCTCAGGTATCCTCCTGCTCCTGCCTCCCCAGTACTGGGGTTACATGCACCTGCTACCACTCCTGCTATTTTTACGTGAATTCTGGGGACCAACCTCAGATCCTCATTCTTGCACCGCTGGCACTTTAACGCCTGAGCCATCCTCTCTGATGTCTTTTTTTTTTTTTTTTTTTTTTTTTTGAGACAGTCTCACTGTGTAGCTTAAACTCACCTTGAATTCATGATCCTCCTGCCTCAGCCTCCCGAGTGCTAGATTTACAAGGGTGTACCTCCATTCAGGGCTCCTGATAGTTTTTTTTTTCCTTTTATTAAAAATAGATTTTTTTTCCATATAATACTTCCTGATTACAGCATCCCCTTCTTCAACTCCTCCCTCCCAGTTCATCCCAGCCTCTCCTTGTCTGGATCCACCCCCTTTCTGTCTGTCATTAGGAAACAAACAAAAATAATAATATGATAAGATAAAACATTTCAGAATAGGACAAAACAATCAAACAAAAGGAAAAGAGCCCAAGAGAACCCATAAGAAACAGATATAGATACATGAACAGATGATATAGATGCAGGACCCACTTGTTCACACACTCAGGAATCTCATAAAAACACAAAGCTGAAGCCGGGTGGCAGCGGCGGTGGCACACCCCTTTAATCCCAGCGCTCAGGAGACAGAGTCAGGCTGATCTCTGTGAGTTCAAGGCCAGCCTGGTCTACAGAGTGAGATCCAAGACAAGCATCAAAAATACAAAGAGAAACCCTATCTAGAAAAAAACCAACAAAACAAAACAAAACAAACAAACAAACAAACAAACAAAACCCCACAAAACTGAGAGTCATGATATATACACAAAGGACTTGGCTCTGACCCAACGTTATGAGACCAGGAGCCTCCAAAGACGCTGCTGAGTCTGTTTTCTGCTGGCCATCTACTGCTGGACATGCAGCCTACCCTTCACAGCGCCTCTTTCCCCAGTGAGACTCCCTTGGAGAAAACTAAATTTTCGTTTGCAACTGATTATCAATTGGAGAGAGCTAACCCATACCTGACACTGCTAGAACCTGAGACTAGATAGCCCAGGGCTCTAGGGTAAAACCAAATACTACTGTTCTGTTAAAGGGACATAGCAGCAAAATGACTCCTGATGACATTCTTCTGTACACACAGATCAGTGCCTTGCTCAGCCGTCAACAGAGAAGCTGATGGGAACAAATACAGAGGCCCACGGCCAGACAATAGGCGGAGAGTGGGGGTCCTCAAAATACTAAACAGCGTGTCTCTATCAAATCCCTCCTCTCAGGGCTCTGGGATGTACGGGCGGGCCAGAGGGGATGGAGGACACCGAGGAATCAAGATCTAGACACAGCAGGATCAAAGCACATATGAACTCACAGAGAATGAGGCAGCAGGCAGGCACAGGTCCTGATATATATTTTTAACTCTCCATTCTCCATGACTTGCTAAGCCTGGGCCTTCCTCCTCAGCTTCCTTCCATCACTCACAGTTAACATCCCACCCAGAAGTAGCTCCTAATAGCCTATAGCTCAGCAAGCTAACTGTGGTCATTGAGTAACAGACTCTTTCGAAATAGCTCCTAGAATTGGGCCTGGAGGCACATGTCTGTAATCCCAGCACTGTGGAAGCTGAGGTATGAGGATTGGGAGTTAAAGTCAGCCTGAGCTGGGTAAGAACCTGTCTCAAATATAAAACAAAACATGCATAAAGTAGCTCCTAGAAAGTGGGTGGAATGTTTGAGCATAAATAAGTGATAAATGGGACAGGCGCTGGAGAGACGGCCCAGAGAGTAAGAGCAAGGGGTGCTCTTTCAGAGGACCTGAGCTCACCCACTGGGCAGCTAACAGCTGTCTGTAACTCCAGTCCCAGAGGATCTGACGCCTTCTTCTACCCTCGAAGGCACTGCATGCACATTCAGGCAAACATCCATACACATATAATTTTTAAAGGGGCCTGGAGCAAAGGCTCAGTGGTTAAGAGCACTTACTGTTCTTGCAGAAGACCTGTATTGTTATTGCAGAGGACCTGGGTTCAGCTGCCAGCACCCACAGGGTAGCTTGCAATTGTCCTAATCTCCAGTTCCAGGTGATCAGATGCATTCTTCTGGTCTCCACAGGCACTAAGCATACATGTACTACACATATATAAATAAACACAGGCAAAACACTCATACATAATCTTTAGTCCCAGCACTCCCAAGGCAGAGGCAGGCAGATCTCTGAGTTCAAGGGCAGGACAGCCAGGGCTACACAGAGAAACCCTGTCTCAGGAAAACAACAATAACAACAACCAAAACAAAAGGAACACTCACGTACACAAAATAAAAATAAGTAGATCTTTAAAAGAATGAAATGACAAGTGTCTGAAGTGATGTTAATTACTCTCACTTGACTATTAACACATTGTATGCAATTGTCAAAATGTCAGGTTTGTGCCCTGTAAAAACATACAATTTCTATGTACTGCTGTGTGAATTGAGGCTGGGGAGGTAGCTCAGGTGGTAAAACACTTGCTGTGTATAAGGGCTAAGTCTGACTCCTAGTATCCTTTGTTTTTTTGTTCTGTTTTGTTTTTTTGTTTGTTTTTTTAAAAACAGGCTAAGCTGAGGCTGTTAGAGTACACCTTTAATCACAACACTTGGTAGGCAGAGGTAGGTGGCTCTCTCTGTGAGTCCAAGGCCAGCCTGGTCTGAATAATGAGTTACAGGACAGTTAGAGCTAAATAGTGAGACACTGTGTCAAAAAACAAAATATCCAGGCTTGTCCTGTGCGCTTGTAATCTCAGCACGTGGGAGGTAGAGACAGGTAGATCCCTGGTGGCTTATGGTACAGCCCACCCAGCAGCAAGCCCTAATTCCCAGTGAAAGAAAGATATGTCTCCAAACAAATAACAACAAAACAAACAAATAAACAAACAAACAAAGTAGGACTGAACTCAGGCCAGTCCGCGGGATCCACATAGTAGGAAGAGAGAACCACTCAAGACTTGTCCTCTGATCTCTCTCTCTCTCTTTCTCAATATACAAACGCAAAGAAAATAAAGAAGTGTTGAAAACAACCCAAACGAAGTGGTGTCCAACAGCTCAATGGGTAAAGAAAGCACCTGCCACCCAGACCTGACAACTTTGCTTTGGTCCCGGAACCCATGTACAGGGAAGGAGACGGGGAGAGCCAACTCCACAGACAGTCTTCTAATCTCCACAAGTGCCCACACATCCCTCCCTCCCTCCGCTTCTCTCTCTCTCTCTCTCTCTCTCTCTCTCTCTCTCTCTCTCACACACACACACACACACACACACACACACACACACATGAAATATAAATTAATAATAATTTAAAATTTGTGACACAGGGGCTCATATAGTACAGACTGGCCTAGAACTTGTTATGTAGTCAAGGATGACCTTGAACTTCTGATTCTCCTGCCTCCATCATCTCAACACTGGGATACCAGGTGTGTGTGTGGTGCGCGCGCGCTAATGTGCTCAGTTTATGCAGTCTCCGTAGTAGGGATTGAACCCAGGCTTTTGTGCATGCTAGGCAAGCATTCTTCCAATTGAATACCTTTCTAGTCCAATAATGATAGTTTCCCAATGTTTAGAAAAAAAATCAAATCAAATCCTATCCCCCCTTTAGAGGTCATGCCACTTCATGAAAATCTTTGTTTCCTCATGGAGTCCTCCTCCTCCTCCCCTTCTTCTTTTTCTTCTTCCTCCTCTTCCTCTTCTTCCTCCTCCTCCTCCCCCTCCTCTTCCTCTCCCCCCTCCTCCTCCTTTGGCTCTGCACATCACTTTACCTCTCCCTTACAGTTTATAACCGCCCTTTTTGCAGCAAGAGGCCAGGTTTGCTCTGTCTTGGATCCCATTCCCCATAGGGCAGGGGCACAATACACATATGTTGGGTCAATTGGAACCTGCAGTTTGGGCTGTTGGGAGCAGAAACAGGGTGAGGAAGGGGTGCTATGGTACTTCAGGTGATGATAGGAGTATGCAGAATGGGGAGCCAGAGCCTGTACAATGAGGAGGAGGGGCAGTCTTGGCCTTCTTAACCTGATCAGAAAAAAAGAAGTCCTTTGTTGAAGAGTACAGCAATTGGAAGAAGGGTCTTGGAAATGAGGTGGGTTGATGGAGGGTGCCAGGGTCTTGGGAAGGACTCCAGGTTGCCCTGAGCCAGGTCTACACATTCTTAGTGACAGACTAGAACTGCGGGGAGGGGATAGAACCTAGAAGCTTGGGGTCTGGTTGACCCCTCCTTCACTCTCCAGCTGTGCAGCCTGGGGCAAATATGTCCACCTCTGGGTCTATTCATCCATAAGATCGCGCTAGACTCCTAGTATTCTCACTCTGTCAGCTTGCTCCCCAGGTCTCAACAGCAAAGCTAATCTCCCCAAAAGGACCAGAGCTTGTGGCCACAGGGGCAGGGGCCAGGGTGGGGGCCAAGTGGGGCTCTGTGTGTGTTGTGTGTCCTCCATAAGCTGTGATTTCACTTGAAGTAGTGCAGGTGAAGACAACACCGTGATTCAGAGCAAAAAGGAGCAATTAGCCAGGCCCCAGGGAAGGGTTTTGAGTGACCCTCTCCCTTTCCTCTTTCGTGCTTCCTGTCCTCTCCCATACCTGTTCCCATCGAGTGATGCTGAATCCTAGTAACTCAGCTCTGCTCCTTGGAGGATGTCACAGAACCTCTCTGAGCCTCCATCTCTGCATTTGGAGATATTAAAACTGACCCAGAAGACTGGGTGAGGAAACTGCTTGTATGAAAGGTCCACCAGCATAGTGCCCGCTTTCAGGCTGGAAAAGAACAGCTGGTACTCATTGTCCCCCAGGTCCCAGGGAAATGGTCAATGGTGCTTTGCACGGGGCTCTAGTGTGGGGTGAGGTCTATGGAGGGACAGGCTGATGCAGGTGTTGGTTGGGAGCTGCTGATAGAGAAGCAAGGCTCGAGGTGTTCTTGATTGCCACTGAGATGGCCGCTGGGCCCATAAACCTGTTTATTGTGTTGTTATGGAATCAGAGCTGTCTGCAGTTTTTCTTGGTGGGGGGGTCCAGGATTGAGACTGGCTGCTGGTTAGGAAGCAGACAGCATGACCAGGCCTCTTCATTCACAGTGGATGTTCCTGCCACTCTTTTGAGCCTGGTTCATCCGAGGCCCTCAGTTTCTAATCTGGTTGGGAAGGATTTATTTTTGGGTCCTTGTAACCTAGCAATGGGCTCACATGACCAGTGGCAGCTGCAGGCTGAATATACTGTTGGATCTCAGCTCCTGGCAGGGGGTGTGGGCCAGACTGTGGGGGAACAAAAGGAATGGGAAGGCTCTCACCTCTGCCCAGCCCTCTCAAATGGGGGTAGGGGGAGTTGGATGCCTAGGGAACGAATACCTTGGTGCTGATGCTTCTGGGTCTCTGGACAGCTAAGGCCTGAGCCACAGTGGAGAGGCCCCAGCTGAAAGCCTGCTCTTTGGGTGTCTGTGTTGGGATGTCTGATTGGGTGTCCAGTGGATGGAGATGGACACAGAGAGGACACAGTGCTGGCATGCTGGGGTGAGGCCAGACAGGAGCATGGGTGGCTTAAGAGGCACTCTGTATATAGTAATGAGATCTCAGGGACACTCCTGGTCCTTGCTGTGGCCCCCCAGCATTTTGCTCCCTCCCTTTATTTCCTGTTAAATTGTTAATATTCCTTAGAGAGAGAGAGAACACATGAAGCTCTGTGTGAATGGATTGATCAAGCTCTTTCCTGAGCAGATTTTGGTAGAAGGCAGGGGGGCCGGGAAGGACGAGAGGATACCACTGAGCAGGAAAGGCACTTCAAGGAGGTCCAGAAAACCACTTAACATTTACTGAGAAAGGATGCACAGCTAAGAGATAAATCTGCTCAGCTTCAAGGTTTCATCCTGGGCAGAAAAGGGTGGACGGGATGGACAGACCCTCTCAAGAGATGAGGGTGGGCAAAGACGGGGTAGGGCTCTGTTGAGTTCCCAAGGTCCCACCTGACCCTCACAAGAGACACGGCACTATGGGGAGGGGTCTTCCCCATCCTGTGACAGGGGTCCCAGGTGTGCCCACTGGAACAAAGGCTGCTGGTAGGGTTCAGAGGACCATGTCCAGTTTCCCTGCCTTGGTCTTCTCTCCTCCTCCATTGTGCTGGAGGGATCGAGCTGGCTGTAGCGGCTTAGACCTGTAATCTCAACATCCAGAAGGCTGAGGCAGGGAGATCACACATGGAAGGTTAGCCTAAGCTACAGTGCCAGGCATTTTCTCAAAAACAAATATAAAAACAAACAAACAACCCGAAATGAATGGATGAGAGTAAGGGTGTCAGGTCAAGCTACTCTGACCCTCACTGACTAGACCTCAAGAGGTAACAGCAGCCTCTTAACTGTTACTAGCCTTGTTGATGTCTGTTGCTCCAGCTTAGGCAGTTTCTTCCCCTGCCCTCCGGTCCTTTTCCCTCTCCCCGGAGCCAAGATGGCTTCCAGCATCTGGGAAGATGAGCTAGAACCTACCATCTCCTTCATACTCCTCTCCCCAGTTGCTTTTTAGTAGAGGCTCATGACCTTGCCCTTGACCCCACAACAGCTTATTGGCCAGCCATAATAACTGTACTAGCTCCCTGGGAAACATACTCTATCTGTATTATAGCCTCTGTATCCCCTTAGGGAGGGACACCGGGGAGTGAGGAGTTTTGCCTTTTTTACATATGGAAAAACTAATGCATAGCCAATTTGGAAGCTGAGGTCTTACTTCTGATCAGCAGTGTACAAGCAAAGATGAACCACAGTTTCCTGGCCTGTCTAGTGCCTTTTCTATATTTCTGTTACAGAGATCCTGTCTGCTCTAGCAGATCCTGTCTGTCTGCTCTAGCAGATCCTGTCTGCTCTAGCAGATCCTGTCTGCTCTAGCAGATCCTGTCTGCTCTGGATCCCCGGAAGGGATTCTGCGCCCTGTGTCGATCTGTGCTTTTTGCCTTGAATGTCGAATGGGGTTCCAGAGAGACCATGAGACTGGGGAAGACTGAGAAAACATTTTATCTTCACACAGGCTAGGGTTCCAATATTGGTTCTGGCTGTATTTAGCCTGGAGAAAGTCACTTCACCTCGTGCCCTGTTCTCCTCAGAGGTAATTTGTGCCTTAAACAGTGGTGTGAGGACTGAAGGTGTTAGAGGTCATAAGTCTGCCACTCATTAAGAATTCAGAGATAGAGACTGGTGGTAGCCGAGATTGTTTACCAGCTTTAGGGAGTCAGTTCTCTTGGGCAGCCTGGCTGGGGGAGGAGAGGGGGGGCACACCTTTAATCCCAGCATTTTGAGAGGCAGAGGTAGGAGGATCTCCGAGTTAGAGGCCAGCCTGGTCTACAGAGCAAGTTCCAGGGTGTTACACAGAGAAACTCTGTATCAGAAAAAAAAAGAAAAAGAAAAGAAAGAAAGAAAGAAGAAAACAAGTCAGCCTGTCCTTCTGAGTCTCTTAGGTGGGTAAGTCACTGGTTTTATGTGTTGTCTAGATCTAATAAACAATTCTAGAATTCCCTTGGAGCCAGAAGGAGGTGTTGAATATGCAAGTGACCCCCCCATGAGGCTCTGGGGGCAGCTCCTGATCTGATCCGAATTTCCTCTCCAGGCTTGCTAAGTGAGGTGTAGACTTGGAGCAATGTCCTCACCTCCAGAGTATGGATGCCTTGGGGCCCGAGGGTTGGCTCAGCAGTTAAGAGCACTTGTTGCTCTTAGTTCCCAGCATCCACATGGTGGCTCACAACCATCCATAATTCCAGTTTCAGAGGATCCAACATCCTCTTCTGACCGCCGTGGGCAGCACACAGGCGGTACATATACATATAAGCAGGCAAAACCACCATACACCCAAAACAAAGCTAAAAGAGAGAAAATACTGAGTTCATATTCTGTGGACATCACAAGCTGCCAGCCATTAAGCAAAGCACCTGACCTTGCTATCAGTCACTGGCAATGTTCTTCAGAGCTGGCAGGGGGCCAGACCCCATGTCTCCTTTCTTAGGGTTTGTCAGACAAGGTGACAGTCTGGGAGTGTCCAATGCAGACCAACCTGAGCTGTCCTGAGAGTCTGCCTTCACAGAGCAGAGGTGTGGATGTGTGGAAGGAAGTTTCAGGAGATACTAGATTCTCATCTCCATTAACTCTCACAGCGTTGTTCCAAATAAACATACAGTGTAAGAAAATAATAGAGTGCTTTGGATGGGGACGTACAACGTCACGATAGGCTCTTTGACTCCTCCTCAAATCCCACTGCTACCCCTTAATCTGTCTGCTATACAAATTTGTCACGTTCTGAACGAGTCAAACCATGAATCTGCCTCAGGAATCTCAGCTCTCCAAAGGCCTAGCCTTGCAGTTCCGACTGTACATGGACCTACCTGCCCACTACAGAAGCACCTTGGTTCTGGTATCATACAGAACCATGCAATAAATAAGGCTGTCAGAAACCTCAAGGATCATCTACCCTATAAACCTATTGAACAGATAAGAAACAAAGGCCAAATGGAAATGACTTGCCCAAGGTAACTCAGCTAGTAATTGCCCAGGACTTTTTCTTTATCAGGACGATTGGGAGGGTTTCCCCTTCCTGTTTGCCATGAGCTGGCTCCTGGAAGCTTTTGAGATGCATTCCAGAATCCTGAGAGAAATATGAGGGGATGGAGCTTCCTGAGCACTCTGCCTGGGAGCCCTGAGGCCCAGCTGTTTGCTCCAGAAAGTGGCTCTAAGGGGCTGGTGGAAAGCAGGAGGTCACTAGGACCCAGAAGCTCTCTGAGCATCCTGCTCTGCTGGCTGCCTCTCTCCGCTCACTGCAGTGGTTCAGGCTTCAGCAGCCTTGGAAAAGCATCAGCTGAGAGGAGCTATCACATAGGAGCTGGGAGATGCTCAGCAAAGGTAGGAGTTGCCGACTAGACCAGGAATGGGGGCCAGACCCAGGGCCTCACCTTACTGAAGGGTAGCATTCCTAGGGGCAGCCTACCCTGTTGTATGGTGGGCAGTTCTGTCAGAGGATGGGCTCCCAGGTGTCCCAAAGGTAGTACTGGGGTGTGGGCATCTTGAAAGCCTAGAAATGGGAGATTGATCATCTCCTACTGGTAAGAGTAACTACAGCCTGCAACAGACAGCATTCTGTCTGCCTTGCTCTGTGTCATAGAGGCAGGTCCCCACATCCTAGGAATAGGCCCTTCAGCATTCCAGGATGATGGGCATCTGAGTCCTGGGCGTGGGCAGCTCGGCTAGGGAGAGGTGTTGAAGGTCCCTGGAAATCTCCCCTGGCCTAAGAGGGCCATATTCTCTCCTGAAGGCAGGCCCAGTGCTGATCCTTGGCACAGAAGCTCTGGATGTGAGAAACAGGTACATATGAATCCCAACAACACCTCTGTGGCCTTGGGCTAGGCATGTGTGCATATCCTACATCCTGAAATGAGGATCTCTGTCATTTGATCATGGGCCTGCCAGAGACCAGACAGACCTCAGACCCTCGAGTGGCAGAGCCTTCCAGGTCCTGAAAGGTCTTGGAGGTGATGCTGAAGGAAGAAGTGGGAGGATGCGAGCATCTGTTGAGGTAGAAAGCGTGCTGACATGAGTTAGGAGTGGAGTCAGACTCCTTGGATTCCCCTGTGAAGCCATTACACCACCGCCCTCCCTTCCATAACCTCCTATCAATGAAAGAGTACCAAGTAGCCAAGTATATTGGTCTGTCTGTTATGAGGTAAATTGGAATCCTGGAATTTCTACAGAAGTCACTGTAGAAATGTTGACAAGCCTGGAGGGGAGGGGGCTTAAGAAAGAAAAATGCCCAGTGCTTTCTTGCCCAAGGCTTCATCATGGCTGCAGAGCATCCCGACGTGTCCATGTGTCCACAGGAAAACCATGTCCGCTCTTATCAGTCAGGGACTGTAGCTAGGTCTTGCTGGATTGGTATATCCTGCTATCCATCTACAAATAGTGGATTCTTTCTCCTTTAGGTAACACATCTTTTAGACCCCACTCCCAGGTAGAATGGATATGGGGAGTAAAGGGCAAAGAAGCATCCTCTAGGGTTTCTTTCAGGCTTTTTCCCCCGCTGGTAGACTGCCTTATGAGAATCTGACATCTCCCTGGAGAGAGGCAAATCTCTAGGCAGTTGTCCAAAGTTAGGGAAGCCGAAAATCCAGGAGCCTGGGCTATCCTCTTCAGAAGAGAATCCCCTGGCTGGCACACAGATGACTGACTGAATATTTCGGGAATTTGTACTCTGGGGCCAGGATTCAATGAACCAATTTGAGTCTGACTCAACTCACAAGGATTGCACTGAACACCTAATGCATGAATGGCACGTGAGAAGTTGGATTAGTGTGAGGTTTATGGTACCACCCCAGACCTATGGTGATTGTAAAGTAACTTTGAGAGAAGTGAGGCTCTGGCAGGCTGTGGGTTCTCCTCACTGCAATTATAGAACTAATAAGTTTGGTTTTATGTGGAGCAACCGCCAGGTGCTCCCCATCCCAGGAACTCACAGAGTAGTAAAATGCTCTATGTAGGGAGCTGGATGGTTTTCTAGTCTAATCCTCCCATTTTACAGTTGCAGAAAGTGTGGCCCAGAAAACTTTTAACTTGTTTACAGAATGGCCATCAGATTTCCCATCTCTGCGGCTTGTCTTAAGGCCGTGTAACTCAGTGTACTTTATATATATATATCCCCTGCGGACAACCTATTTCAATTATGTACAAACTTAATGTGAATAATGATACATAAAACAGATGCAACCTGTCACTTGCTCAGGAGATATGGGAGGTGCTGATTTAGTCTGATCTTCTCTCTTCTATGTGTACCTAATTCTATAATCAAAGTCCTCTACCTGCCCCCAACACTTTTTCCCGTGGGCATTCACTCTCTCACCCTTTGTTCTGTGGCCATGGGAGGAGGCCAGAACCAAAAGGGCTTCAGGGTTCGCTGCTCTTCTTCCACCAGCCAGGACACAGCAGCAGCCATCCCACGAAGCCGAAGAGCAGGTAGTTGAACCAGGGCTGTGGTGGAGCACTCCTTTAATCCCAGCACTTAAGAGGCAGAGGAAGGCAAATCTCTGAGTTCGAGGCCAGGCTGGTCTACAGAGTGAGTTCCAGGACAGCCAGGGCTACACAGAGAAACCCTGTCTCAAAAACAGAACAAACGAACACACAAACGAAAGAGTAGGTAGGGAAGGACAGCTTTCAAATGGCATGTGCCCTCTGGCCTTGGGCGCTCAGGAGCAGATGAGCTGGCGTACCTTGCACCTGGGCACTCTGCCTTCACTGCAGCCTTCTCATTATTCCCAGACCGGCAGCTCTTTGACGACAGCACCGTTGTCCCTTATAGGTGATAGCCTTTGAGTGACGAGGGACATGAGGGTCTGTTCACCTTCAACAATGATGTACTGAACACCTAGATTCTAGTCCCTGTGGAGGCTACTTTCCTGCAAAGAAAAGCAGAGTAGGCAAAAGAACTGTCCCTGGAGCCAGACTGCCTTAACTTGTCTCTCCTGTGTTGTGTGGCTTTGGGTTCTCTAGGCTGCGGGTCTATCTGTGGAGATCATTCTCTCTCAGAGGATTGTGTGAGGATGAAAATGAGTTGATGAGCAGGGAGTGCATAGGACAGGGCCTGGCATGGGCAGAGCACCATGTAAACATTATTCCATGTGATTAGTGTTGCTATTAAGCAACCAAACCAGACCCAGTGAACAGTTATGAAATAGGTGTTATTCCTTCCTTTAACAGATGCCTTCATGAGGAAAACTGGAGTCCAGAAGAGTTGCAGAGTGAGTAATGCCCAGACCTGGAACTAGAAGCTGAATCTTATTCTCCTACTCCCCATTCTGATGAAAAATCAGAAAATTCACACAAGCTACCCTAAAGCCAGGGCACTGTCCTAGAGCTCAGCAGGACCCTGGAGAAGGGAGACAAAGGATTTAGAATTGCCCTCAAAAGGGAAGAAAAGCATGGAGAACTAGAAAAGGAGTGGGAACAGAGGTGCCAGAGACCACTTGGAAGGTGGCATACAGCAAGTATGTGAGGATCAGTCCCTTGCCTGTCGGCATCACCAGGGCTGACTCTGGGGCTACCTCCCGACAGAAACTGGACATGAGCTCCTGAGTTCAGAGCTGCCTGGCCCGGCACTACCACAGAGGAGCCCAGCTTGGAAGGCTGGTGATAAGGGCCTGCCTACAGGCTCCTGTGGAAGGCCCCCAACGAAATCGGGAAGCCTAGGCCTGGGCTTTACATCCCAGGGCTGTGGAGTAGGATGGGGGATGGGCCTGTAACAGGAAGTGCCCTGGGTGTCCTCTTTCGGCCCCATGGAGTCCTCACCCGTTCCCCAGTCATCAGGAAACTTGTCTACTTTGGGAAGAGCCCTTCAAACCCCAGGTCCCTCTACTGCCAGCGGGGTCCCAGAGTTGGGACTTCAGGACGTGGCTTCAGAATCTGTGGCCCTCTTCTTCATGCTCCTGTTGGACCTTACTGCTGTGGCCGGCAATGCTGCGGTGATGGCTGTGATTGCCAAAACACCTGCCCTCCGAAAATTTGTTTTTGTCTTCCATCTCTGTCTGGTGGACCTGCTGGCTGCTCTGACCCTCATGCCCTTGGCCATGCTGTCCAGCTCCGCCCTCTTTGACCACGCGCTCTTTGGGGAGGTGGCCTGCCGCCTCTACTTGTTCCTGAGCGTTTGCTTTGTTAGCCTGGCCATCCTTTCGGTGTCTGCCATTAACGTGGAACGCTACTATTATGTGGTCCACCCCATGCGCTACGAGGTACGCATGACCCTGGGCCTGGTGGCCTCCGTGCTGGTGGGCGTGTGGATAAAGGCCCTGGCCATGGCTTCTGTGCCGGTGCTGGGGAGGGTCTCCTGGGAGGAAGGAGCTCCCAGTGTCAACCCAGGCTGTTCTCTCCAATGGAGCCATAGTGCCTACTGCCAGCTTTTCGTGGTGGTCTTTGCCGTCCTTTACTTCTTGCTGCCCTTGATCCTGATCTTCGTGGTCTATTGCAGCATGTTCCGAGTGGCTCGTGTGGCTGCCATGCAACACGGGCCACTGCCCACGTGGATGGAGACCCCCCGGCAGCGCTCCGAGTCTCTCAGCAGCCGGTCCACTATGGTCACCAGCTCCGGGGCTCACCAGACTACTCCACATCGGACGTTTGGGGGTGGGAAGGCAGCAGTGGTCCTCCTGGCTGTAGGGGGACAGTTCCTGCTCTGTTGGTTACCCTACTTCTCTTTCCATCTCTACGTTGCCCTGAGCGCTCAGCCCATTTCCACGGGACAGGTGGAGAACGTGGTGACCTGGATTGGTTACTTCTGCTTCACGTCCAATCCTTTTTTCTATGGATGTCTCAACCGGCAGATCCGGGGCGAGCTGAGCAAACAGTTCGTCTGCTTCTTCAAGGCAGCTCCAGAGGAGGAGCTGAGGCTGCCTAGCCGGGAGGGCTCCATTGAGGAGAATTTCCTGCAGTTCCTCCAGGGGACTTCTGAGAACTGGGTGTCCAGGCCCCTACCCAGCCCCAAGCAGGAGCCACCACCTGCTGTTGACTTTCGAATCCCAGGCCAGATTGCTGAGGAGACCTCGGAGTTCCTGGAGCAGCAACTCACCAGCGACATCATCATGTCCGACAGCTACCTCCGTCCTGCCGCCTCACAGAAGGGGGAGTCATGATGGACACTTGGAGGGAGATAAAGCTTGGGGCTGGTTTATGATCTTAAAGACTGTCTTTTCCAGCTGCTGGGGTTTGGGCTGGGGTCTCTGGACTTAGCTTTTGCTTGGTGTTTCCTGGGTCAGGACCGGAGTCAACAGGATGGACATGTGGCAAAAGCCTTGGACTTGGCTATGATCTTTGACTATTGGGGGAGGGAACCTGGGT
This sequence comes from Onychomys torridus, assembly GCF_903995425.1. Lineage (NCBI taxonomy): Eukaryota > Metazoa > Chordata > Mammalia > Rodentia > Cricetidae > Onychomys > Onychomys torridus. Next base: position 84,413,457 of record NC_050448.1, on the reverse strand, counting down.
ATGGTGAGGCCACGATGAGAGAAAAGGGTCACAAAGGTGAGGCGGAGCCTTTCTACCAGTGAACTTTTCATGCCTCAGGAAACAGGGAAACTCCCTCAGGGTAGGCATGGGGCAGCAGGCCAGGAGCAGGGCTATTCTGGGGACCACTGAGGTTTACTTCTTTCTGGTGTAATAGTCCAGGGTAACATTTACATTGAAACAAGGTAAGGAAATAGCCCACATCTTCTCATTTGCTTACTAGGTTAAAAAAAAAAAAAAAGGACAAAACTGTAGCCAAGTGTTACCATGAGTTCATAGATTCCTTTTTAAAAGTTAATGTCTACGATTTCTCTTAAAGTGAGTAGACCAGTGGGGTGAAGTCTTCCTGGGATTGGGCCAGCAGCAAGGAAAAACTGCAGGAAGGGTAGTGGAGGAGAAGACAGGAACACTCTGCAGCTCTCTCTCCTCTGCATGTAGGAGGTCAAGTGCGGAGATCTCAGCAGAGACAAACATGAGACAGGCTGCCCCTTTCCTCCCTGTCTCTTGAGTAACTAACAGAATAAGTGGGGGTCAGAGAGCTGAGGGTGGGGGTTAGCCTTTGAATTGGTAACATGGCTGGATACAGAAAGGCCAGGTAAGTTACTCTGATCAATAATACTGCCAATCTTTTCTTTCCAGGACTGGCCTCCCCGATCTCTCTCCTCATGGCAGTGACCCACTTCCAGCCCCCTGGACAATCGGGTACAGGAAGGAGACTAAGGTCGGGCAAGGGGAAGGGTGGGGCTTCCATAGTCCGTGAAATGCCTCCCTGTTCTCGTTCATTGCTCTCAAAATCAGCTTCTGTGATAAAGACTTAATACCTGTAGCTCTAGGTTGGAGAGAGGGCAGAGAGTTGGGCTTTGGTGTTTATTGATTAAGACTATTGCAACCATATTGGTTAGTATCAGCAATGGTATTTTCAATGGAGAGGGATTCATTACAAGCTGGACAGGTTACCTATCTGGGACCTCCTGTCCATTCCACTGAGTTGACTACCAAAGCGTCAAGGCAGAACCGGGGGTGATGTGATCTATACCTGAACAAATTTCTGGTTCATTGAACAACACAGGGGGGAAGTGTATTGGGGTGGAGTAGTTTCCCCTTTGGACAACTAATACATTTTATGATAAAAGTTATATTGATATTAACACTGATTCCTTCAGTTCTATTCAATGCATAAATAGTTGAATGCCAACACTTTCTGGGACACATACAGATGATGTGTGGTCTCTGCCTTCAAGGAGCTCATAGTCTAACTTGATCAGATATTTGTATTTTTGTAGAGCATGTAGGGCTGATTAAGTAATACAGTATGGAGACTAGATCCATGGTTCTATCTCCTGAGAGTTCACTGAAGTGATGCATAAAGCCTCCTTGCGGATTGTGACAAGTGTGGGGGTGTAAACAAAACTCTCTAGTGAAGAAAATAACCTGCTAAATAAAACATGGCCAACAGCTTTTTCCCCTTTTGGATTAGGTAAATTTCCAGGTTTCTGTCTTCCTATCTTTTGTGTATTCTTCTAGTCTAGTGCCTATTACACTGAGGAAACCCCTTAGAAGGTATACACAGCAAGGAGAGTCCTTTCATCCTGAAAACCATTTCCCCCTCTTTCCTGAAATAAACTTATGCTGAGAAATCTCCTTCCTATTGTATCCTAAGGGAAAATTTTCATATACTATTAATCCACCAATCAGCTAGTAGACCCAGAAACTGCCAGAAGATGGCAGTGTGAGCCCAGTAGAAATAGGAAAGGCCTGAATGGGCGTGTGTATGTGTGTGTGGTGTGTGTGTGTGTGTGTGTGTGTGTGTGTGTGTGTGTGTGTTGAACATTGCTTGGCAGCCATTTTGTTAACTTTTTTTTTTTTTTTTTTTTTTTTACTTTGCTTTCCAATCCTTCACATAAAAGGAAGATTTAAGTGCAATGATAGTTCTAATTCATACTGAAATAACCTGACACTGAGATCTTGCTGCCATTAACTAGTAAGTTAGGCATATAATTATTTGCTTGCCTTTCCCCCCCACTGGCTGTATGGAACAGATAATAAAGGAAATAAAACTTTCCTTTTTATTATGCAGATAACTTTCTCCACAACTTTTGCTATAACTACTTTCCAGGAATTTTCCAGTCACCAAGATGTATTGGTAAAGTCCAATATACAATCCTTAGCTCTTGAAAGGTGTTCCTGGAGCAACAGGATGAGACCATCATCCTGTCAGTTACTGTTGCCTACATCCTGGTTGGTATTGAGGTGATGGCCATCCTAGATTAAAACAAAAACAAAACCCAAAACCTTAGACTTTCTGTTGTCAGGTGTCCCCAAGCAATACCTTCTAGAGGCCTGGTAGATAAAGTTAAAATCAGGTAAATGTACTTACTGTGTGGATGCGGGAAAGCTGCTTAATTTCTCTGAGCCTATTTCCTCATCTGTGACAATGGGGATCAATATTACCTACCTCACAGGGTTGTTGTGAGGATTAAGCGATGAGACATGGCAGCGCCTAGTCATACCTGGCAAATCGGTATTCAATAACTGCTGTGTTTCCCCTTTCCTTCTGCCCTCCGCCCCAAGTGGGCATAGGGGAAAAGCAGCCTCTTTCTTTCTGATGGTCATTTGGAAATGATTGGGAGAGTTTCCAGACTTGGATTGATAAGCATTATGGTGAAGTGGATGAGGTTAATCTCCTAATTAAATGGTTCTAATTAATTTTCACTGTATAGACCTTTCTGTTGGGGATTTGTACTTAAAGTTTAGCTTCTACTAGAGAAATACATTTTAAATTCCAGGGAAAGGCTTCAATGGCTGCAAAAAATGTGTCCTTTCCTAAAAGTGGTGAGAGTCACTGTGGGACTATTTGGCAGCAAAGATATTTTAGGATTACCTTTACAAGGTTATGATTTATTTACAAATCTTCAGGCTATACTAGAGAGACAACTTTTACTAAACTTCCCTTTTTCTGTGGTCATCATATAGGAACTCTCGTTAAAGAAGGATGCACTGGTTTGCTTCTGGGCATGGGACTAAGTAGAGCCCTTGGTTTATATTGGAGAAAGGGAAGCCTGGAAATGTTGAGTGAATTACATGTTTTCCATGTTCTATTATTTGCCAGAAGTCGAGTGATCCTTTGCCAACATAGGAGTGCCAGGCAAATGTACAGCTCACAGAAATTCATGCGTTGTAGCAGAAGGACTAAGATCTACTTAAGAGCAGGAGGAAGCCTACTCCTAGGCATCATGGGTGTAGGTTCAGGCACTGATGGAACCCAGGCTGGGCAGTGTGTCCCATTTCAAAGATCAGACCGGGACAACTTTGGCTAAAGTATCCACCACTCGGCTTTGGGCAGAAATTCGGGCTCTGCAATCACAGATCGAAAGGGTTTTTCTGGCCAGGGAGACTTTTCCCAGGTTACATTTCCAGAGGGCTGTACGCTCTTATTTAGGAATCCGGTCCTCACCACCAAACCTTCTGGGCGACCTCAAGAGGACACCGCGAGCTGGAAGTCCCTCTTTTCTACACTTATCTAAGCCCAAGAGCCCAAGAAGTAAACGACTATTAAGGCTGGGAGGTGCGGAGCGACGGATCTCCACCACTCCACGGGAACAGCCAGTCTCGGAGACTTCCGCTGTCCGCACCCCTTTCGCTTCCCACCGCCACAGCGCTCTAAGTGGTAACGGCCGCTGGGCGTCGCCGGAAGTGTCGTAAACAGCAGATATCCGGTTCTTCCGGGCGCTCGGGGAGCTGACGGAGAAGGCCACCGCCCAGCCGAAGACGCGTCTCAGCCGGCGTAGTCGTGGTTCCCGCGGTGTGTGAGTGAGCCCGGGCCCGGTCCCCCTCTCCCGCCGCCGCCATGGGCTGCACGTTGAGCGCCGAGGACAAGGCGGCGGTGGAACGGAGCAAGATGATTGACCGCAACTTGCGGGAGGACGGGGAGAAAGCGGCCAAAGAAGTGAAGCTGCTGCTTCTCGGTGAGGGGCTGGGGGCGGAGCTGGAGTGCTAGATTCCCGAGCGAGAGCCGGGCCCCGGGAGCAGGCTGAGCCGGTGGGGGTCTGGCTAGGCCGGCGGCAAGGACCCCAGAGGGACCGGGAAGGGGGATGCCCGGCGCGGGGCGGGGTCTGGGCTCGGTGATTGAGGCCCCGGAAGGCGTGGGGATTTCAGGTTGGAGAGGGTGTAACCGGACTGGGATGGTGCTTAGCAGAGTTTGGGAGTTGGAGGCTGTGTTGAGAATCCGGGAAAGGCCCGTAAAGGGAGGGACCGATATTAGGGAAGATTTCACATCGGGTTGGAACGAGTTGAGGAGGATAGTGTATGGTGTCAGGTGGGCCTGTCCGGGGTTTGTGTGAGTTTGGTACTTGATGGCAGGATAAAGCCGGAAGGATTGTGTGATTGGAGAAGCTGGGACAGAGGGGTCACATAAAGAACCTGCTGTTTGTAAAAGAGCGCACGTATTTTTTTGTCCTGTTAGGTGGATGGTCCGGGCACGTCAAGGGGGAGGCGGGTGAAGTAAGTGAGAAGTTCTTAGGTATAAACGAAAAGAACTTGGGTGCAGAGGCCGGCTGTACTTTTTCAACTTTTCCTATCTTTTTTTTTTTTTTTTTTCCTCATGAGGTTTTGTAACTCCTGTTTTTATTAAAGGGATAGGAATGGTGTAAGCTGAAAAAATTGAAAGGATGCAGTCTTGAGGTTTGTGATAAGAGGACTAATGGGCAGTAGATTACAGTGGGGACGTTCTAGGAATGATGTGCGTTGGGAATTAGAATAGGATAATGTATGGGATGGGGGCATATTTACTATAAAAATTGTGGTAAATTGAGGGGAGTTGTTTTTTATTGGGGTTTTTAAAAATAAAAATATTAGATTCCAGACTACAGCATGCTGCTTTATACTCAAGTGGTTTTTATATATAACCAGACATGTTTTAGTTAGGATAATTTAGTTGTAAACTTTGATAGGCCCAATAAATCACATAAAATTCTCTGGTATTAGCTTACCAATAAATCCAGCCACATTCATTATTCATATTTTTGAGGAATCTGTTAGATGAGACTGTGTACAAGTCACAGGTTCAGTCAGCAGCAGAACTTTTAGATAAATTGAGTTCTGAGGAGTCACAGTAGAGTACTGATTTCACTTTGTGAAGCGCCAGAGGACAGACACAACCACCATAATCTCAGACTTCCTTGGTGCTTTAAGATGTGCTGGGTGCTTGTTTCTATGTTGTGGAAGCTCTAAGTGACAGCCCGGCTATAAAGAAAAGGGTAAGCAATGGAACTTGAGCTTCAGAAGATAGGAAGTCAAATCATAGCTCTAGACGGCCAGTGTCTATGTAACAGATACCTAAGTATTTACTGTTAACCGGCCAGCTCCCTCAAGCTCATGGTGAACGTTGGTTCACGGGGACCTTTCAGAAGTGTGATATAAAACACCACCCTTGCTAGCTTTCTCCCTTGCCTTAATTTTTGTGTTTTGTGACAATATTACTACGTAGCCTTGGTGGGTCTCCAGTTCTCCATCCTCCTGCATCAACTTCCCCAGTGCTGGGATTACAGCTTGTATCACTGTACCAGTGACATTAGCATTTTTCCCTTTTTAAAAAATGATTTACTTATTTTTATCTCATATGCATTGATGTTTGGCCTGCGTGTATGTCAGTATGAGGGTGTCATCCTCCGGAACTGGAGTTACAGACAGTTGTCAGCTGCCATGTGGGTGCTTGGACTTGAACTCCGGTTCTTTGGAAGAACAGTCAACGGTCTTAACCACTCAACCATCTCTTCAGCCCTCGATGTTAGCATTTTCTGTATTGATCTTAAAGATCTTCTGTGACTTTGTTTCTTTGGAGGTGGGGGGCGCTGAAGAACGAACCCAAAGCCTTGCGCTTGCCTTGCTCTACCACTGAGCCAAATCCCTAATCCTGTGATTTGGTTTCTATTGACCATTGAAAAACTTGGGCAAGCAGAACTATCCAAGCATCTGTAAAAATCTTTATTCAGGGCCTTTAATTAAAATTATTAAACACACCATAGCTTAGAGGATTTGAAAAGTTTAAGTAACAGTCAGCTTTTTATTTATTTATTTAGCATGTTTTATTTTGAGACAGAATCTTGGTCTCGACATTCATGAGATCCTGTAGCTAAGACGTGTACCACATCATGAAATTTATTTTTCTTTCAGGATTTTTTTTTTTTTTTTTTTTTTTTTTTTTTAACAGCAGTATCTTGAGCAAATTAAACCAGTAAGTTGAAGTAGGCTGAGAAGCATCTGGTCTTAACCTGACTTGTGTCATAATGCATATGTGAGGTTAAAATGATCTTTCATGGGGCTGGAGAGATGGCTCAACAGTTAAGAACACTTGCTGTTCTTACCGAGGACCCGGATTAGGTCTCAGTACCCACATGGCAGCTCACAACTGTCTATAGGCATGTACATGGTACAAATTACATACATGCAGATTAAATACTTAGACATAAAATTGACAAATCTAAAAACCTAAAAAAAGATCTTTCATGATATTTCTCTAAGTAAAATTTGCCTGTATTGTGTATAAAAATCACCTATATGGTATTCCAGTTATCTCTCTCCCCCACCCCCCATTTTTTGGGCTACAGAAAGTTTTCCTTTGGTATATGTAAGCCATTTTTACTTCAACACTGTGAGACTATTCAGTTCAGTTTAAATTGAAATCTACTTCTCTTGTCTTTCCTGGTTTGAATATTTTCTTTCTTATGTGACCATAATTATGTGTAGTGTTTGCAGCATGGAATTTGAAGTCAGAATGCTTCAAATTCTAATTCATGTTACAAGCTGTAACCTTAGGAAAGTAATTTCCATTTGCCTCAATCTCTTTACTTTTAAAGTATGGAAAGTAGAGATCCTACTGGAGAGAATTGCTGGCAGGATTAAATATGGTAATATAAATCCAAACATATCCAGAGAATATTAACTGTTTATAATGTTAAAAGTCAGTGTTATAGATTAAAAGTACTATAGAAGTTTGAATTAATAAGTTAGTATAGGCTTCATTACTAACTAAGGAAGACTTCAGTATTGCAGTTCCTCCTTTGGCTTGAATTTCCTGTGGATGCTATTGGGAAGATCTTGTTATGCCACACTGCTGTTTAACCAGAGTTTGCTACTGAGTTGTATAGATATCCCCAACCAGTGTGTATAGGGTGGTGTGTAGGTGTGCTACTTGGAATTGTATGTTCAGATTTTAAGTCTTGTTTTGAGACGGTGCTTATATTGTGTGTGTAGCCCAGATTAGCCCGTGATTCTCCGTACAGGATTGTAAGTATGTCACACCACACCTAGCTCTGAAAGCATTTTACAGCTTCTAAATTGACAGCAGCTGAAATAGTGTTTAGACTGATTTTGGTGTGACTCTTTCTGTAAACTTCTTCAGTTTGATAATTTGAAGAGAAAAATTATTTGCAAAGTTTATACTAGTTCATTATTTAATAACCTGTAATACTTTACATTTCATTTTCATGGCATAATCTTGTAATGTAAAGGAAGATCTCTTCTACCAAAGCCTCCAGTATATGTCATGATGTCTCAAGTGTTGGGAGGTGCTAGTGTAATGAGTAAAGACACTGCTTTTGGATTCCAGCAAAACCAAATTAAGTTCTCACCTCCATCTGCTGGTTTTGAAACTCAGAACAAATCACTTAACCATGTGAATTATGTTCCCATATGTAAGTAGGGCTGATTCTTCCTGTTTCATAATATGAAATGACATAATGTACGTAGAATACTTAGTGTCAGAAGATAAGAATCAGTAAATAGCAACCTCTGTTATAGTGCTTGTGAGAGCTATCATTTTAGTTTCTATTTTTGAGGGGTGTTTCAGACAGACACTGACAGTCCTCATGTTAGTATGCAAAGATCTTCAATTCCTAATCTTGTGCTGATAATAATTTATGGCAAACCTAAGTTGCATTCAGAGAATTGGAATACTGTATTTAAATTTTATATTACACAATTGGTTATTCATATTTAGTTTGCAAATTACTGATGGAATGTGGTTATTGAAAATAAGATTCTCCTTTGATTCCTCTGTAGGGTGGTAGTCATGATTTTTGCAACCCATTTATGGTAAGGTTTGTAGAAGCTAAATTTCTAGTGAGGATTTATCACACCTGGAGGAAAACAAAAAGAAATGAATAAAAAGTAGGGATAAGCATTGAAAAAAAAGATTCTTTTTAATAATCTTATCTTTGTGTCTTTAAAAAAAATTTTTTAGAAGCCGGGCAGTGGTGGCACATACCTTTAATCCCAGCACTCAGGAGGCAGAGGCTGGTGGACCTCTGTGAGTTCGAGGTTAGTCTGACCTACAGAGCTAGTTTCAGGATAGCCAGGGCTACAAAGAGAAACCCTATCTGGAAAAAACAAAACAACAAAAATGTTTAGATTAACTTTTTCTGTGTTTGAGTGTTTTGCATGCATGTAGGTAGGTGCTCCGCATGTGAGCCTCATGCCCACAGAAGTCAGAAGAGGGTTTTATATTCCCTGGAATTGGAGTTAAGGATGGCTGTGGCCACTGTGTGGGTGCTGAGTCCTCTGCAAGAGCAGCAGGTGCTCTTAACCACTGAGCTGTCTCTCCAGCCCCTGTTGGTGTCTTTGTGTGGGCGTCTCATCACTTTGGCAGCATGGAAATACAGCACCTTTCTGTATCCTGTCACGATTTTCTCTGGCTGCACTGTTGCAGACAGTGATAAATGTGGAGTAGGTGTTCAGTACTTAGGAGATTTACAGGGCATGTGACTTCTGAATTGAGGCTGTGACTATGCTTTTCAAAACAATTTCAGTCGATTACACTTATAAAACAGTCTTTTAGTTTGGGGGCTGTTGTTTCTGCTGAGAATGGTTCTTGATGGAGAGATCTGTTTCAGAGATTAGTGAAAGCAGCTCTGCTCTCACTGACATTGTGAAGTCGACATGCTCTGTCCCTGTCTTTTGGAAACCTTGTGCTGTTTTGATGTCATCCTTAATGAACACACACACACACACACACACACACACACACACACACACACACAGAGCTTGCTTCTATTGGTCCTTGAGGCAGGAGGACTAGGAATTTCTCTATATCTTTTGTTGCAGGACCTAATACAATCTACAGGTCTGTGAGGAACAGGAAACAGTCACCCTAGTACAAGTAAAGGAGGGGTTTATAGAAAAGACATAAGTAACTAGGCAGCTTCATAGACAGCATTCAAGGATAGGTGGGAGATGAAATACAAGCAGGTTGCATGCTCAAGAATTGCAGTACCCTCCTCACTTCTAGAGCAGAATGCCCGCTCTCACTGCTTTCTAGCTAAGTCACTTCTTCCTGTCATCTTTCTCTGCTTCCTCTAACACTCCTCGTCCTCCACCACACACCAGCCTACAACTTTGACTTACCTGCACCTTTTCTGGTTAAGTCTTGGTATCTAGCACAGACTTCCAGGATCCCTAACCCAGATTCCTGGGAAAGTATCAGATTGGTCCAACCGTGCAGGTACCCACCAGAGTTGGTGGTGGGTGTGTGATAGAGTTGATGGAGTATCTCGAGTTTACAAGGCTGATCTTTTCAAGTGTCAAAGTAGGTCAAGTTCTCTAGTGAAAAGCTATGGCTAGAGAAGTAGTGACTAATGAGTGACAGTGCCTGTGTCTAGTAGATGTTCATTAAATCTGATTTGGACAGAGTAGAATGAGGTGGAAACACTGCAGAACCCAGGAGCACGTCGCTTCCTCTCTCTTCTCTTGAGCACTCTCAGTGTTAAGTTATCCTTTCGTGTAGCTGGCAGATGGGTTTATTCACCACGAGGTAGGATGTCCTGTTAGTGACACATCTAACTCAGAATAGTTAGTGTCACCTGGATTTAATTATCTTTAATTTAAATTCAACAGTTAAACACACAGACAAGCAGTGTGTTTTGTTTTGGTTTTGTTTCTTGTTTTTTTCAGGGACCGTGCTTCATTACTTCTGGTTTCTCTCTAGCTAATGTTTCTGTCTACTGCTTTTAAGAAAGAGTACTGGGGTGGGGGTGGGGGTGGAGGATCCAAACTGTCCTTTTCTTAAGGTGTTAGGTTGGGCTTAGTTTTTTTCCTCAGGTGAAGCTTCAGGGGAAGTGAGGAGAGAGATGCTTTAAATTCTCAGGAGTTAGCATAGTAAAGACCAACTTAACATGGGGTCTGTACTATGAAGGATGCAGAGCCATGGACACTATTTGTCCCGATTATTCGTTTTAAAATGTGTTTTCTAGCCAGCAGAATTTAGTACACCAGTGTTTGTGAACCTCTTAGAACTGGTAACTCAATTCAGCAGTGGAGACACCATATAATATGGGCATAGAGCCTGAACATTTCGAGGGTGAGTCTAATCTCTAGGCTTTTTTTCCCTTCTCTGAACCAGTGAGGCATTTGAGTTGGGTCTTAGGGAGTCCCTTGATTGTGAAAATCATATAATTTAACAAGTTACAAAGAGGACTGTTTTTGTGTCATTTTTCTTATTCAGTGGTTGAAATTAGTTTAACATCCCAGACCTGCTTAGGAAGACAGTGAAAAACTAAAGACATGCATCATAAATTTCCCACGGTGTAAATGTTCAGCAGAACACAGGGAAAATAAGTTATTTCAGTATTTGATTTTTCTGTGTTGTCTTCATTTTAATATAGCTCTTATGTAGGCTCTAGCAAGTTGGTGTTTATCTTTAAGCTTTATTTATTTATTTTTTTAATCTATCTAGGTTATCCTGTTACCTGATTAGTGATCAGCTGTATCATTGCTGTAATTCAAACTGTTTGAACTGAATAACACTGTTAGGGACACGGTTCAGTTGTTCTAGTTGGACATATTACTCTGTGTAAGTGAATTTTCTTCTGTTCTTTGGCTGTAATAGAAATTAGTATATTTGATGTGAACGAAGTAAAGGAGGAGGATGCTTGAAAATCCTCATTTGATTATACCTGAATAATTGTTCAGAGTGTAGAAATACATTTGAGGAGGAGCATAAAATAAAAATCTTAAGAAAGAAAGATTATTAAGAATTAGCTGAAATAGTATTATGCTTATGTTATTGATACATCACTATTGTACACTATGGGCATTTTCTTTTTATTACTAAGTCTTATTTTCAAGTGGACAGTTTTAATATTCATATATAAGTTTTTTTTTTTTTTTTTGGTTAGTTTTTTTGTTTTTTTTTTTTTTCGAGACAGGGTTTCTCTGAGTAGCTTTGCACCTTTCCTGGAACTCACTTTGGAGACCAGGCTGTCCTCAAACTCACAGAAATCCGCCTGGCTCTGCCTCCCAAGTGCTGGGATTAAAGGCGTGCACCACTACCACCTGGCCTAAGTTTTTTGAATGATGCTGGTATTTTACATCTCAGAAAATTCTTGTTAACTTAAAAGTAATTTTCTGCCAGAAGTGGTGGTGCATGCTTTAGTTCCATCCTAACACTTGGGAGGCAAAGGCAGGCAGAGCTCTGAGTTCAAGGCCAGCTTGTTACTTCATAGTGAATTCCTGGCCATCCAGGATTGCATAGAGAAGCCCTGTCTCAAAAAGAAAAAGAAAAGTAGTTTCTTGACCCCCCTTTCCATTTATTTACTTATTTATTTATTTGTTTATTGTTTTTTGGAGGGGTAAGAGTGTGAATGTGGATAGGTGTATACACCACAGTACACGTGTGGGAATCTGAAGATAACTTGGCGGGAGTTGGTTTTCTCCTTCTACCCTGTGGGGGCTAGAGATGAAACTTGAGTCATCAGGCTTGGCAGCAAGTGCCTTTACCCACTGAGCCTTCTCTCCGGCCCATGAGATTTTTCCTGTTTGCTCATGTACATTTCTTGCTGTTGACCCTAATGTCTCGCCGTGAGTCTATTTGCATGTTTAAGCTGTGCTCACATCTTTGGTTCATCTAGTTTGTTGTTAACATGACACTGGTCATTATAGAGACCATTTAAATCAGGACTATTTAAACTTAGCAAGGTTGCTTGATTTCTGTCATCTTGTAACTAATCATCCTCTAGTGATTGCGTAGCCTGTTTATAGTGGGTCAAATAACAAAAACTACCCTTTTCAAATTTGATTTTAAAACTTAACTAGTATCACACTAAATCCCAAGAGCGGTGATGGTGCTACACGGGGCTGTATTTGATTTGTTTTTGTGATATATTGATGCGTGGGGGTGGGGTTACATGTGCTAAGGCACACACGTGGAGGACTGCTTCAGGAGCCAATTTTTGCTTTCTGTCATGCTTGAAACAATCTCTTTTGTTTCTGCCATTGTGCTACATACTCCAGGCTAGTTTGCCTGCAGACTTCCATGATTCTCCTGTCTCTACCTTCCATTTCCCCATAGGAGTGCCAGGAGTAAGTTGTGTGTATTTCCATATCCAGCTTCTATGTGGATTCTGGGATCTGAACTAAGGTCATCAGAATTGTATGGCAAAGGTGTTTACTCACTAAGCCTCAGCTTCCCTAGTATATTTATTTTAAAAAAGAAACTAAGTATACTATGATATGACCTTGGCTTTAGAATTATTAGATTAAAAGTATTTTAAAATCGCTGAGAAAAGGCAGGCGCGGGTGGTCACACATGCAATCCCAGCACTCTGGAGACAGAGGCAGGCAGATCTCTGGAAGTTCTAGGCCAGCCTGGTCTATGCATAGTAAGTTCCAGGACAGCCAGAGCTACATAATAGAGACCCTGTCTTCCCCCACCCCCATCCCCCCAAAAAATCATTAAGAAACAGCAAAATGATGAGGTTGAGAGATAGCTGTTAAGTTCAATTCCCAGCAACCACATGGTGGCTCACAACCATCTGTAATGAGATCTGGTGCCCTCTTCTGACCTGCAGGCATACATGAAGGCAGAGCAGATACATAATAAATAAATCTTCAAAACAAAACAAAACAAAACAAAACACACACACACACACACACACACACACACACACAGAGCAAAATACTTCTGTTTAAAGTGTTTATAATGTGGGGCTGGAGAGATGGCTCAGTGGTTAAGAACACTGGCTGTTCTTCCTGAGGATCCAGGTTTGAGTCCTAGCACCCACATGGCAGCTAATAACTAACAGATGTAACTCTAGTTCCAGGGCATCTGATGCCCTCTTCTGATCTCTGGTACTAGACAAACAGGTGGTACACAGACATACATTCAGACAAAACAGTCATACACATAGAATAAGTAAATGAAGAAACATTTTAGAATAAAACATTTTAATAAGCTTTTTATTTTGGAATAAAAGTAAATTTTACAGAAAAATTACAAGGAGTTCCTGTGTACTCTTCTACTAGTTTTCTTTAGTGCTGACTTCCTAAATAATAACCATGGTACATTTATCATTGCCAAGAAATTAATTTTGTTATATAAATGTTGACTGTAGTACAGTATTTAAATTTTAACAGCTTTTCCACTAATGTTCTTTTTCTGGCCTACGGTCAGTCTAGTCTGCTACGTTGTATTTAATTAAGGTTTTATTGAGCTTTGTGGTTTCCAATACTGTACCACCTAGCAGAAAACTCATGTATTATTTATGATTATGCATTTCTGATTATCTTTCATAGACGAAGATCCTCTCCTTTCTTCTGTCGTTCTCCTTAAAAATTTTTTTGAGACAGTTTATGTAGCCAGGGTGACTATGAACTTGTAATCCTCCTGTCTCAGCTTCTCAGTGGTGATAGGTTTGGAATGCATTTGATTACCGGAGTTGGTTTTGAAAGGAAGTCCTAGAAGACATGACATTTGAGATGGTCCTTGAAAGAGATCAAGGAACTCCTTTTGATGTGGTTTATGGTGCTGGAAATGGAACCCACACTAGGGAATATTCTACCACCGAACTGCCTGCCAGCTCTAAGAAGTGTGCACAAAGGCTCCTAACATGAGTGAGCAGGTAGATTTGACTCAGTGATTGGTGTAGACCAGGATGCAGGAGATGATGCCATCTGGGGGTTGGGATCATAGCTGTGGACCACCACATCTCACTTTATTTGAAACATTTTAAGATTATTTTTTAAATTACGAGTGTGTGTGTGTGTGTGTGTGTGTGTGTGTGTGTGTGTTGCAGTTGTTAAAGGCAGTTGTGAGCTGCCCGACATGGGTAATGAGAACCAAACTCTGACCTGCAAGAGCATCAAGTGCTTTTTAACTCTGGACCTTCTCTCCCGCCCATACTTGAAATATTAAAAACATTTAAAATTTGTAATTGTACGGGTGAGTCCCAGGGAGAATTTGAGTGCAGGGCTTTCATTGCGCTTGTGGAAGTCGGAGGACAGCTTACAGCTTACAGGACTGGTTCTCCTGCTACCTGGGTTCCAGGGATCCAGCTCAGTCCCCAGCACAGGAAGTGCTTTGACCTGCTGAGCCATCTTCCTGGTCTTTCATTGAAATTTTTAGTAGCTCTTTTAAGCTCTATTTTATTACACACACAAGTGCATGTTTCTCAGAGTCTAGAGACTTTGCATTGTTCTTATTACCAACTTTTTTCTTGAGGTGCCACCGCAGTTAATACTGTCACAAAGATAAAACAGAGGTAGTACATGCATCTATGAAACCCAGACTTCATTGAGCTTTGCCAAGTGTTTATATAGTAAAGGAAATTGAAATTGAAGACTCTTTGGTAATGTTTTCATGTTAGTGACTCTTTATGCTATTTACATTTGATTAAATAAGAATGTAGAAGTACTCTATGTTGCCATCATTATTTGAGGGTCTGAGTTAGGATATGATTCTAACATTTTAAAATATATGGGTTTAATGAATGAATTTAGCATTGCTATTAGCTTCAGAGAACATTTCCCACTGTAATGAATTATTTTTATGAATTAAAATGAGGTATTTGGACTACTGATGCATTACAGTTGTTTGTGGCATTTCTATTTCCTTTAATTCCAAATAAAAAATAGTTTTAAGTCATGGCATACATAATTGCCATATAATTTAGCACCAAAATGGCTTTTTGTTGCCTTGCTTTCAAAGAAGAAAAAGGAAACTTACTCACCATAGGCCAAAATTAGAACTCGGAGGAGGCAGTCGGCATAATTGACTCCCTGCTCACAGGGACTCCTTCCCAAACAGTCTTACGTTCTGCGAGGGGGAGCAGACCAGTCCGCACTTCACCAGCAGTCACCAGCACTCTGGCTGTATTGCACATGGTCTTAAGTGATGACATTTGGGGAGCTGAGTGAGCTTCCCTTTTAAAAACAAACAAACAAACAAAACGAATCACTAGTGTCTTCCTTCAGTGATTTATGAGTGTAAGTTAATTGATCTTCCTAATTTTTTTTAAAGATTTATTTATTTATTTTTATGTATGCCTGCAGGCCAGAAGAGGGCACCAGATCTCATTACAGATGGTTGTGAGCCACCATGTGGTTGCTGGGAATTGAACTCAGGACCTTTTGGAAGAACAGCCAGTGCTCTTAACTTCTGAGCCATCTCTCCAGCCCGGATCTTCCTAGTTTTTAAAAATCTACCCTATTGTCTGTCTGTCTCTGTCTCTCTCTCTCTCTCTATATCTATATCTATCCTAGGCTGGCCTTGACTTTCCTGTGTAGCTAAAGATGACCTTGAACTTCTGATCCTTGACCTCCCAAGCACTGGGATTTTTGTTTGTTTGTTTGTTTGTTTTTTGTTTTTGGTTTTTTGACACAAGGTTTCTCTGTGTAGCTTTGCGCCTTTCCTGGAACTCACTTGGTAGCCCAGGCTGGCCTCGAAATCACAGAGATCCGCCTGGCTCTGCCTCCCAAGTGCTGGGATTAAAGGCATGCGCCACCACCACCCTTTTTTTGTTTTTGTTTTTGTTTTTGTTTTTTGCACTGGGATTTTAAGTGGGTGCTGCCATACCCAGTTTATACAAAACCAGGGATCAAATGCAGGGCTTGGCCTGCTAGGCAAGTACGATACCAGCTGAGCTGCATCTCCAATCCCCTTTATTTTTATTTACTTATTTATTTGTTTTATTTTATTTACAGTGCTGGTGATCAAACCTAAGACCTTGCATGTGCTAGGCAAGTGCTTTACCAGCTGAGCTTTGAGTAGTATTCTGTTTTATGGTTTTTGTAGGATCATATCCATGTACTTGAAATACCTACCTACCCCAAAATTGGCAGTGGCCTACATCTGTATATATGTATACACACATATTAGTCCTTCCAAGTCTGGCTTATTGCATTCAACATGTTGATCTCTAATTCCATTCATTTTCTAGCTGATGATGTAATTTCACACTCCTTATGGCTGAGAATAAAACATCATTGTGCATTTATACAATTTTCTTTATCCATTCATTTTTTGATGGGCATTGAGGGTACTTCCATACCTTGGTTCTTGTGGATAATACAGCAGTAAACATTGATGTGCAAGTATCTCTGTGGCATGCTGATTTAGATTCCTTGCTTATATACACAGGAGTGGTAAAGCTGGATCATGATAGTTCTATTTTCAGTTGTTTGAGAAACTGCCCCACTGATTTCCATAGTAGTTACACTACTTTATATTCCCACCAGCATTATAGAAGGCTTCCTCTTCCCCCACATTCTTCCTAGTATTTTTTTTTGTTGTGTTTTCTTCATCATAGCCATTCTGACTATGGAGCGAGATGTGAATCTCAATGTAGTATCAATTTGCATGTTCCTAATGGCTAAGGAGACATTTTTCATATACTTACTGGCTATTTGTATTTCTTCTTTTGAGAACTGTTTGTTCAATTCATTTGCATATTCATAGATCAGCTTTGGGGCATCTAATTTTCTGAGTTCTTTATAGATTGTACATACTAATATCCTGTTAGGTATACAGGTGGCAGACACCCTCCCATTTGTCATTTTTACAGTCCTGAGTGATTGGTGTCCTTCCAAGTTCTTTAAGCCTGGGTGTTCAAGTGACATCCTTACACTTTCATATAGCAGTTTTGGAGTTTCAGATCTTACGTTAAGGCTTTGATCTATTTTTGACTGGTTTTTATTCAGGGTGGGGAAAAAAAGTTGCAGTTTTTTACATGTGACTATCCAGTTTTCTAAGCACCATTTGTTGGAAAGGCTTTCTTTTCCAATGTATATTTGTGAAACTGGTCAAAAATTAGACGTCCATTAATGTGTTATAAATTTTTTCTCGTAATACCCTGTAAGTCTTTTGTGATGGATAACTTTTTCAAAAAGAGACCCGTGACCTCTGCCTCAATTGCAGCTTGCTGCCCTATTCTACCGTAGCACACTCACTCGTCCACCGGACAGGTGCTTGTGAGTGTTGACTGCTTCACAGTTAGGACTGCAGTAGACGGACAGATTCACAGCCGTCTATTCCATTGGAACACGAGTGAGTGCGGAAGGAACCGGGAGAGAATGTTAGAGGGACATGAGGCAAGGGCTGAGTCCAAATTTATGGTCGTTTTGGTCATAGGATAAGAGTTGAAAGCGTAATCAGGAGTGGGTGTGGGGCCAAGTAAAGAGAGCAGGGGAGTGGAAATCTCTGTTAACTGCCCACATTGAGAATTCCAGCCGTTGCAGGTAGCATTTACGAAATGTGATTGGGCAACCACTGGGTATCATAGAAGCTTAAGTCGTTGACCCCACAGCTAATTGCTTAGTGCCTCCTCTGTCCTAGCTGGTGCTCTGGGTTTGGAGGAGTGGGCCACAGAAAGAAGGCACTGCTTGTACTTTCAAGGATTTTACTTTTAAGTTTAGGGCTGGTAGAGTTCTAAACAGGCACAGACTCAGATCCTTGAAAAAATTTGATCAAGTACTTGTGGGACAGTGTTCTGTAGGGCCAGGTTAAGCCTGGTTAGGTACACAAGCATGGAAGAGTTTTCAGATTGTGCTGAAAAGGGTTTTATAACTATATCATTCAAAATCAAGAAAACCAGTGAACAGATTATGACGAGCCAGATTAGGAGAAAGGACAATAGTCACATACGTACTTGAGAGCAGTGCAGCAGCCAGAGGTGAATGATGTGAGTGGTTCGAGGAACCAGCCTGAGTTAATTTCAGACATCAGCCCGCGGATTGATGCTGGCAGGGAGGAACCTTTGCCAGCCACCACGGAAGTCATTGCTGTGCCTGGCAGAAATCCAGGAAGGCCTTGGCGAGGACTGAAGATTGCCTTTGATAGGTGATGCAGAGGCTTGGCGTGCTTAGAGGTCTAGTAGACTGGGTGAAAATTATGTCCGTGCTTTAGACCAGGAAACTTTCTAGTTTCACAAGGAAACTCGACCCTCTGATGTCTCCACCAGACCATATTCCTGAACTGGATTGCATGAGAAACTTGAGTGTCCATCAGTTCCAGGCATGCAGGAGGCATCTGTTGAAGAGAAAGGAAGAACTATTTTGTGTGTGTGCAGAGACATTTTTCCTTTGTAATTCTTCTGACCTTTTGTTTATTTATTTTTCACTTTTATGACATTAAAAAAGATTTATCTTTATTTTATATGTATGGATGTTTTACCTGAATGTATATAGGTGTACCACATTCATACAGTGCCTGAAGGCCAAAAGAGGGTGTCAGGTCCTTTGGGACTGGAGATGCAGACAGTTGTGAGCTGTCATGTGGGTGCTGCTAATCGAACCTGGGTTCTCTGGAAGAGCAGTCTGTGCTCTTAACCATTGAGTCATTTGTCCAGCCAGTTTTTATTGTGTCCTATTCATTCATTCATTCACTTGTGTCCTTAATTTATTTGTTTGAGTGTTTGACAGTGCTCATGTGGAAGTTAGAGGACAAATTGAGATTGTCTCCTTCCATCAGATAGGTCGTGGAGATTGAACTGTGTTCAGCTTGGAGGTCATTGCCTCTGCTCACTGATCCACCTTTCTGACCCTCTACTGAAAAAGGTTATTTTTTTGTGTATCTGTATGTCTTTGGGTATATGTTTGTCTACCACATATGTGTAGGTACCTGTGGAAATCAGAAGAGGACATTGGATCCCTTGGCACTGGAGTTACAGATGGTTATGATCCACCCAATATAGGTGTTGGGAACCACCCCTTTACAAGGGCAGCAAGTGCTCACTCCTAACCACTGAGCAGTCTCTCCAGCCCTGTCTTCTAACCTTCCGATTAGTTAAGCAGTTCCAGTACTTGAGACCCTGAGGTAGGAGGATCATAAATTGAGGACTGAGCTATATGGTAAGACCCTTTCTCGAGAAAAAAAAACAAAAAACAAAAAACCAAAACAAAACCAAAAAGAGTAACTGGATTTTGTAATAAGTATAATGTATTGAAAAGCATTTTATTTGAAATATTCTTAACATTGATCTAAATTTGTACTATGTTATTAAAAAAGAAATAATGAGATGAGGGCGGGGAGTGGAGGGTGGCCTGAGAGATTACTCACCCTGTAAGAGTGTTTACTGCTTCTTATAGAGGACCACAGTTTGGTTCTTAGTGTCCATGTCAGGTGGTTCATCCACCTGGAACCATGGCTCTAAGGGGCCTCAAGTCCTATTCTGCTCTCAGGGCACCTGCGTGCATGTACATATAACATCCCCACAGACACACACACACACACACACACACACACACACACACACACACACACAGAGAGAGAGAGAGAGAGAGAGAGAGAGAGAGAGAGAGAGAGAAAGAGAGACTCACGCATACATCTTAAACAAATGAGTCATGGAGCCAACAAGATGGTGCTTGTTGCCAGCCTAAGGACCTGTGTTATTTCCCAGGACCCACATGGTAGAAGGAGAGAACCAGTGGACGCAATAGTTAGCTGTCCCTGTTGGAAGTAGCATGGTTTGTGCTCTTTTGATCTACAGTAGTGGGGATTCCTAATCCACCTCCCTCCTTCCCTCCCTCTCTGCTCTGTGCTGCCCTACTCCAGCCCCCACCCATTCTGTCCTAACGGCAGTATAAACTTGAATGCACTGCTAGATGGGGCACCTTCAATATGGCTATGGGAATTGACATGTCAGACAACTTTTTTGGTTTTCTGAGACAGGGTTTCTCTCTATAACAGTTCTGGCTCTCCTGGAACTCATTCTGTAGACCAGGTTGGCCTTGAACTCACAGAGATCCATCTGCCTTTGCCTCCCGAGTGCTGGGATTAAAGGTGTGCACCACCACTGCCCAGCAGGACATTTTCTTAATTAATGATCATGGGGAAGGGCCCAGTCCATTGTGGGTGGTACCACCCCTGGGCTGGTGGTCCTGGGTTCTATTAAAAAAAGCAGACTGAGCAAGCCAGGAAGAACAGGCCAGTAAGTAGTACCCCTCCATGTCTGTCAGCTCCTGCCTCCAGGTTCCTGCCCTGTTTGATTCGCTCAGTGATGGCGTGTGACCCTTTCCTTCCCAATTTGCTTTGGGTCATGATGTTTTATCACAGCAATAGGAACCCCTAACTAAGACATCTAGAATAATGAGTGGATTCCAAATGACTCACATTTCAGAATGTACTTGGAAGATGGACAGAATGGTAGCACTTTTCATGAGAGTCTATAAGTTGAATGGGCTAGGGCCTTTTGACTCACTCTTTGTGTATAGCAGATGCCTGTAACACACACTGAAAACAACCTGGTAGGCATAAGAGTTGTCTTCATTCATGAGATGGACTGAGCGCCTAATAAAGGCTGAGAGAGAAATATGCAGAGTAACAATAAAAGGAAGGGCAAGCAGACATTTCTTTTTTCTTTTCGCAATCCAGGGGTGGGAGCCCAGAGCCTTGCACATGTCGGGCAAGTGTTCTGACACTGAGTTGTGTTTCCAGCTCCCCAAATGTGTGTGTGTGTGTGTGTAATATAACACTTTAATAGAGCAGAATTTAGTGAGGTGGGTAGAAATTAGTGGTGATATTACGAGATTTATTTATAATGCCTTTCAGAATAATCTGACATGAGCAGTAGGAACACTGTTTTCAGGATTGGAAGGAGAGCAGTCAGTGCCTCGTTACACAATGCTCACATGGGATGGTCTGGAATTCTGAATTTAACAATTTAAAAAACATTTAGCATGCATTTCTGTTTTTTTCCCCAAAACTGAAAAGGTTTTCTATGTATGAATAGTGAAGTTCATATTTTTAACATTATCATAAGAAAGACACTGTGCTACTTGAATATTGTAGTAATAGCAGATAAAGTCATATATACAAACACTTCCTCTGGCTGGGCAGTGGTAACACACGCATGCCTTTAATCCCAGCACTTGGGAGGCAGAGCCAGATGGATCTCTGTGAGTTCGAGGCCAGCCTGGTCTACAGAGCGAGATCCAGGACAGGTACCCAAACTACACACAGAAACCCTGTCTTGAAAAACCAAAAACAACAACAACAAAAAACCATCCCTTTCTTTGAAGATTTATTCATCTTTTTATGTACATTGGGGTTTTGTTTGCATGTATGTCTGTGTGGGAATGCCAGATCCCTTGGAACTATAGTTATAGATAGTTGTGAGCTGCCATGTGGGTGCTGGGGATTGAACCTGTGTCATTTGGAAGAGGGGCTAGTGCTCTGAACCATTTCTCTGCCTTATACAAAAACTTCTTGATTCTGTAAGACTGTAGTTATTTTGGGTTTTTGTATTCAGATGCTATTTTAACTTAAATTTTTTGTTGGTAAAGTGAAGAAATACTTAGTGCATTATCATGCATATTAAGTGCACATTTGTGCTGGGCATGGTGACACATGCCTTTAATCCCAGCACTCAGGAGGCAGAGGCAGGCAAATCTCTGTGAGTTCAAATCCAGCCTGGTCTACAAAGCGAGTTCCTGGACATCCAGAGTTGTTACAGGGAGAAACCCTGTCTCGAAAAATAACAACAACAAAGGCACATTTGTTCAATGTTTATTTGATTAATTATTTGACTAATTGCTAGCAGGCCCAGTTGGGGCTCCTGGGAATACAGAGCTTTTGTTTTAGTGGAGAGATAGGAAAAGTAAGACTGTTATGAAGATATATGCTGTGAAGAAATGACACAGCGTGGGGGTCAAAGGTAATTTCATCAGGAATGTTCTGAGGGCCGCAGAAATGTGAGTGAAGAAGAAAATGTTACAAAAATTACTTCAGTCAGATGGAAGAGCAAATGTGAAAAACCGTGAGTCACAATCTAGCCTGGTAAGAACCAGTTTGGCATGTTAGAGGCAACACGCAGGAGCTGGCCTGACAAGAGCGTTGAGGATAGAGTGGAGACGGACAAGCAGTGAGGGTGAGGAGGTAGGCAGCGGTCAGAGTCTGTTGGACCTTAGTGCCCACACATTATAATTTGGGTGTAAATAGAGGCCATGAGGCAACTCTAGCCAGTGTTGTGACATGATCCAGACAGCCGTTTATACACTTGGGATCCCAGCCACTGGGCTGCTAGGTAGCAGAAAGAGGATCCTTAGAAGTACAAGGCCAGCCTGGTATACATAGAATTCTCAGACTTCAAGGCTACATAGCTAGACCCTATCTTTTTTGTTGTTATTTGTTTGTTTTCATTTTTTTTTTTTTTTTGAGACAGAGTTTCTCTGTGTAACAGTCCTGAAACTCACTCTGTATTTGTAAACCAGGCTGGCCTCACAGATCGACCTACCTCTGTCTCCCAAATGCTGGGATTAAAGGCGTGCACCACCACTGCCCAGATGCTAGACCCTAGCTTAAAAATGGGAAAAAAAAATATGGAAGCTTTGCTATGAATTAGGTAGGCTGTGGTTTCGAGTGTACAAGGACCAAACTGTTAAAATTATATCTGGTTTGGGGTTTTTTAAAATTGTTGTTTTGTCTTTTGAGACAATATTTCTCAGTGGAACATCCCTGGCTGTTGTGGAACTCACTCTGTAGACCAGGCTGATCTCAAACTCACAGAGATCCATATGCCTCTGCCTCCTGAGTGCTGGGATTAAAGACATACACCACCACACTTGTCTTATATTTGTATTTTTAAAACTATTTTTTTTTACATTGTTGGTGGCGCACACCTTTACTCACTCCGGAGGCAGAGGCAGGTAGATCTCTGTGAGTTTAGAGACAGCCTGGGCTATAGAGAGAGTTCCAGACAGGACTGTTACACAGAGAAACCCTATCTTGAAAGACCACACAAAAAAACCCAAACCAAGAACAACACAGCAAATCTTACTAATACTTAACACTGGAATTTAGCGTTTACTAATGTATTAACATTGGAACCCCTTTCCACCTCTGTGTTCCTTCTATGCACCTGCCAGTTTTGAGCAGGCTAGTTAAATGTCAGTGCCATTTACTGGATGAAAAGGCTAAAGGAAGAGCGGCTTTGTTTGAGATGGATGTGGAAATGAGTAACTCGGTCAGTATTGGGCATTGAGTTTGTGATGCTTACAGGACATCTGCTATGATCTATAAGGTAATGAATTTAAAGCCAAGTTTGGAGAGTAATATTGGAGGTCTTTGGGAATCTAGCACATTCCAGCTTTGAAGAGAAACGGAGTGGAAATGTCTATTTTGCCATCTGCTATATAACTGTGGGCAATTTCCCTGACCTTTCTACTTCATTTATCCCATTAGAAAATAAGGATAGTATCTGCCTTACAGAGATGTGAACGTTGGATGAGTTAATATTAGCAAAGTACATAGAACATCCTGGGTGGAGGTTAACTTTTATTCATGAACAGTGCTTTAAACAGTCAAATCAGGTGTGTCAGAAAATTAATATAAATAGAGAAAAAGACAAGGATCAACTTGGAAAAAGCAGGTTGGAAAGGCAGAGTAAGTCCTCGAAATGACCACTCAGCTTGTCAAAAGTGCAAGTGGCTTGGAGACCTGGAGAAATGGTTTCAGTAGAGTGGTGGGGTGAATGGGAAGAACTTAATTGGAGATTTTGTGTAGATGACACACTAGGGAAACTTGGCTCTAAAGAGACACAGAGAGGGCAGCCACGATAGCTGCTTAGTGGGTAGAGTTGCCTGCCTTTAAGTCTGAAAACCTGAGCTGATCCCCGGGACCCTCACGTGGAAGGAGAGAACTAACTCCTGTGGGTTGTCGCCCTCTCTCCCCAGCCCATAAATGAGTAAATGTAATAGATCTTTTAAAAAGAGGCACAGGGAAAATGGAGTAGTAGCTCAGGAAAATGAGTGTGGGGGGCGTGTCAGAAAAGTAGGGGTGGGTGTGTATAAAAGCTGCAGTACAACAGTTTGTGTGCTAAGACTGACGTAGTAAGAAGTGAAAATGGTGATATTCCAGTGATAGTGAAATGAAGGAGATAAGTATGTAATAAGCAGAGCAGTAAGGACATTGGAGAGACAGCTCATCCATTGATGGAGCTAGAGAATATTAGTGGAGAAACAAGTAGATTAGTAGATTTGGTTGTGGGAAAATGAGTAATGTTCTCTGGTTGCCTTTTTCTAAAAAGGAGGGGGCAGGGTTGTCATTTATGAGTGAGATGTAGCATCGATGTTGGAGAGAGGTGATAGCATTTCAGGAGGCATTTTGGAGAATTACTGACCAGGGAAGCTCTAGCAGGCAGACTCAGTTTACTTGACCTTGGTTTTTAGACTAAGTGATTCCAGTTGTCCAGGAGGGCTGTGCAATCTGCACAATCCTCCCAGAAGAACTGTATCATGAAAGGTAGAGGTGGTGTGGGTTCTGCTGTTTGGAACCTTTCTAGCCCTGTGACTGAAATTATTGCTTCTGGAACATTCCTCAGTTCCATTTTCAGGTCACAGAATTAATAACTATGAATAGGCCATAGGCCACAAATTCACAAGTGTTCTTTTGCCTGTGCTCATTGAGTGTACATATATTATGTTTTATGTTGTTACCAGAACTATTTGTGTTGCTATCTTTGAGTAATGTCTATTTTGCACAAATGATACTAATACAAAGAAGGCAGACTGCTCTAATTGAGAAACTCACAGTTGTCCTGATAAACATGAAAGCTCACCAAAATTTCATAGGACCTTGTTTTCCATTAACCTAGACTTAACCACTCATATTACTCTGTACTTTTGTTTGACTACAAAGAAATTCAAAATCTATTTTTTTTTCAGGTGCTGGAGAATCTGGTAAAAGTACCATTGTGAAACAGATGAAGTAAGTTCACATAGGCCTACAAGGCTGAATTTCCCCCTCTTCATAAAAAGTTCATAATGTTTTTATTTTCCGTTCATGGTATTGACTTGTGGCTTTTGTCTTTTAAAGAATCATTCATGAGGATGGCTATTCAGAGGATGAATGTAAACAGTATAAAGTAGTTGTCTACAGCAATACTATTCAGTCCATCATTGCAATCATAAGAGCCATGGGACGGTTAAAGATTGATTTTGGGGAAGCTGCCAGAGCAGTAAGTATTTCTCATTTCCTCTTCACTTGCTGCTCCTCTGTAGATTCAGTTAAGCCAAATTTGCGTCATGTTTTAGGGAACAAGAAGATAAGATGGTGCAAAATACTGTATGCTTGTTTTTGAAGTGCTGGCTATCTGACTCAGTAGTTAGCAAGTTAGCGCTGCAAGCAGAGCCCTGGAAATGGGATTCTGCAGATAGACTGTAGGTTTTGGTGATGGCTCTATTCAGTGGCTTACTTCACAGTACCATTGACTTATATTTTATGATAGTTGATGAGAGTAAATATATACTCTAAAAGACATATTGCATATCTAGCTCTGCTTTCAGAGCTCTAGAGGTCAAGGGAAAAAACAGTTTCCCAAAATAAATTCTGTAAGGACATAACACAAACTCCCCAATTTAGAAGTGATTTTAGGTATTCAAAAATATCTTATCACTATCTTACATTGAACTCTGGGTTACAGAATTGGGTTATTACTTACTTAACTATAACCCCCCCCCCCCCACTTCGGTTTTTTTGAGACAGAGTTTCTCAGTGTAGCTTTGCGCCTTTCCTGGAACTCACTCTGTAGACCAGGCTGTCTTCGAACTCACAGAGATCCGCCTGGCTCTGCCTCCCGAGTGCTGGGATTAAAGGCGTGCGCCACCACCGCCCGGCTTTAAATATAACTCTTTAATGCTTTACACACATCAGAATTTAAAAGTCAGTTAATAATAATATTTAGTAGACTTTGAGGGTACTTTGTGAAGTAGGATATTTAATGCCAGTGGAGAAAGGACCAGAATGAAGACAGGAGACCTTTATATTATCACCAACTCAATTTCAGGAAAGTGCTAGAGAGGTACAGAGCCCATCAAAGGATGCCAGCTGTGGTCAGTGACACGATACTTAAGTGCCATGGGAAAAGAAATGAAAGGGACTTGGGGGCTTTGCCTGGAGAGACCAAACTGTGCTTGTGAGTAGCTTAGGGACTCGTATCAGCTACTCAGTTTATCGAGTGCAAGTTGATAAGTGGGAAGTTGAAGGGGAAAATACTAAAAAGGGCCATTGTGACTTCGATTTGTTCTTGAGTAGTATATCTTTGAGGTGAAATAAGGGAACAGGATGTAGATTAAGGGATATGGAAAAAAGAATGGTGGAAAAAAAAAAGGAGGAAGGAAAATGTGAGTGACTTTCATTGTCATGTGACATATAGTTCAGGGCTTCTTCCCCCGGGCATTGTACTAAGAGCTCATCCAGGCTAAGTGAATGAGTAAGTGAACAGCATTTAGCCCAGAGGCTGTTTTCTGGCCTTTTATTCTTTTTCTCTTCGAGTTTTATTTAAATTATGTGTATGTATGTGTCTAGATGTGGATATGTCCATATCTGTGTGGATCCCCTTGGAAGCCAGAGGGGTTGGATTTTCTGGAGCTGGAATTATAGGCACTTGGAAGCTGCTTTATGTGGGGGTTGGTTCTCTGCAAGAGCAGTACATGTTCTTGACTACTAAGCTTTTCTTCAGACCCCCATGTTTGGTTTTTAGAGACAGTGTCTTACACTATAGTCTGGGCTGGATTTGAACTCACAGTAGTCTTCCTGCACAGGCTAGTTTTCTCTTCTCAGGGAAATTTGAGAGTTCAATAAAGTCAGGTTTTTATTCTGTCTCTGCCCCTTTCTAGTCTTTGTCTCTCATTGACTTTTCTTCCTGGGACTAGAATTCTCCTGTGTTCTTCTTCTCTCTCCTTCATGTTATCTAACGAGTTCTCTCTAATATTGGTTGTATGTGATAGTTGGTCAGTAGTACCGATTCTTCTCTGTGTTGGCCTTTTCTCCTCTTATTTACTCCTCTTAGATTCTCGGATGTCTTCTTTTGCTCTCCTTCCTTCTTTCCCATCATCTGTCCACCTCTATTCCCCTCTCGCGTTTACTTCCTTTATCAGCTGTCATCAGGGCCTGGGGAGAGAGCGCAGTCAGTAAAGTCCTTGCTCTCTGTGACAACCTGGGTTTGATCCCCAGAACTCACAAAAAAGCCAGGTGTTAACAGTGTGCACTTAACCCTTTGCTGGGGCCACAGATGGAAGGACCCTGGGGGCTCTGGCCAGCCAGCCTACTGAGTCAGTGAGCCTCAGGCCAAAAGAGACCCTGCCTCAAACACACACAAGGCAGCTGCTCCTTAGCAGCAGTACCTGAGATTGTCCTTTGCTCCACACACATGCTCGTGCTCACGCGGACACCGCGGGGTCAGTAATACTCTTGTGTCACTGGATGGACCTGACATTCTCTAGGACTCAGGAGCCCTGTGTTTGCAGCACCCGTGTAGCCTGATCAAAAGTTCTTCCAAAGTAAACTTTGGATCTTCTATAGTTTCTCCTGGTCTCCTAGCTGGGGTCACACTTGCATTTGTCTCTTTTAGCCTCTAGTTTTTAGTGCTTGCTAAGAGAGTGCAGAGAAAAGAATGGAGCCGAGTATGAGATGGTTTTCTCTCCTGTCTGTCTAAGGATAGAAGTAAAGAGTTTGTTGTAAAGAGGGGGCTCTGTAAGCCTGCCGAGAGGGCTTCATTTTAGAGAGGGAGCTAGAGTAGACTGGTGGGCAATTAAGTAGAAAGGGAAAATGTTCCCAGAGTCAGGGCAGCACCACTGTGTAGTATTTTGAAGTTTCTAAAATTTGAACAACATGGTATTAAAAAAAAATACAGGAACTTATTTGTATACCTGCTTGAGTATAGGTCAGTTTTCAGGACTTGTCTATTTTCAGATGTTATATAAAGCAGTGTACCATATATGGAAAAATTTTACTTGTTATTTAGTGTGTTTGGCAATTCGTATAATGCTTAAACATTTCTTAATCATTTGCTCTTTTATTTATTGTTGTTATTATTATTTTAAAAGAAAGAAGGAGGCTAGGGAGATGATTTAATTCAGTGGCCAAGAGTGCTTGTTGTGTAAGAATGAGGGCCTGAAATCAAATCCTAAGTCCCATCATTAAAAGGGAATCATGCATGGTCCTACATATGTGTAGCCCCTGTACTAGGGAGCAGAGACAGACAGATCCTGGAAGCTTGTTGGCTAGCCAGTCTAACTAAATGGCAAGCTTGAGGTTTGGTGAGAGACCGTGTCTCAAGGGAATAAGGCCAAGAGTGATAGAGACATCTGACATCTTTCCCTGGCTCTCCTGTATGCACATACATGGACATGGGTATGCATATATACAACTCCCACACCACATGAATAAAGAAATGAAGGGCTGGAGATGTAGCTCAGAGGTAGAATGCTTGCCTGGCATCCACAAGGCCCTGGGTTCGTTCCAGCACTGGAAAAAAAAGGTAAATAAAATAAAATTCAAGATAATTTCTATGAAATATATTTTAAGAAAAAAGAAATGAGAGCGAGAGAGGAAATGCAGATTGTGCATGAAATTGTTATAGAGAGGATGTACACATAGCAAGTATTACCAGAGTGAATATCGGACAGGATCTTGATGGCAGAGTTTGGCAAGGTTGTTTTAAGTGCAATGTGGTGATTTTGTGGATGATTAGGTAGTTTTATTGCAGGTTACTGCATCTGTGGTCCACGGGGCTTTGTGCTTGCTAGTTTCTGTTGTCTTAATGACTACTTACCATATAAATGGCTGCATGGTGGTGGAGCACACCTTTAATACCAGCACTCAGGAGGCAGGCAGATCTCCGAGTCCTAGGCCAGCCTGGTCTATAAAGTGAGTTCCATGAGAGAGCTGTTACACAGATAAACTGTCTCAAAAAAACAAAGCAAAACAAACAAAAGACAAAAATGATTGCTTCTCTTCTCCCTTTTTATTTATGTATTAGTGATTTAGGAAAAAATGCTTATTTTTATAGTTATTTGGAAATTTTAAGGTTAAATACTGGATTTATATAGATAAATCTTTGAGATCTGGGTTCAGTTTTGTTGTTTTGAGACAGGGATTCTCTGTGTATCCCTGGCTGTCCTCTCTTAATCTATAGACAATACATTTAGAGATCTGTCTATCTCTGCCTCCCTGCGTGCTGGGATTAAAGGTACACACCACTACTGCCCTGCCGTGTTCAGTTCTACATTTTCACATAGGAATGGATAAGATAAATTAAAACAATCAAAATTGATGGTGTTCCTTAGGAGAATCTAGAGGCTAAACATTTTCCCCGAGGGCTTGATTCCCATTACTGGGCTTTAAGCATCTTACATGCTTTATATCCTTCCTGTCTGCTGTCTGCAGTGAAGGGAAAGGAGCAAGCAACTTTTGCCTTAAGCTTAATTAATGTCTTAGTCCCTGTGCATGCTTAGACTTTACTTCTTATGTGCAAATCTTTTCTTTCCTATGTGGTAGTAGACAAGTGCTCTACCACTGAATGAGCTACACCCCCAGCAGGTCCAGGGACATACATACATGGATGCATGTATGTGGGCATAGAGTGTGTGGAGGCTAGAGGTTAACTGCAGTTATTTTTCTCTACCATTTTCCACCTTAGGTTTGGAGACAGTGTCTCTCCAAATGTGGTGCATGCCATTTGGGCCAGACTGGTAGGCCAGTGACCTTCTTTCTCTGCTCCCCCAGCAGTGAGTTCACAGGCTCTTGCTGTTGTATCCATCTTTTACATGGATCTGAACTCAGGTCCTTCTGCTTGCACAGCATGTACTTTATCACTGAGCCATGCTCCCAGTCCTCAGTAAGGGCTTACTGTAGCACTAATGGAAATCTATTACATATGCTTGTCTCAGAGACCAGTATCCCCCACCCCATCTTGTCATTAATCATAAGTCATCGGGATAGAGGATTGTGAGTCCATCAGAAGGATGGTGGTATGACATCTAAAGTATGTGTATATGTGCATGAGTGCATGAGTGTGTGTAAAATGAGACCCATCTAGTCTTAAAGAAGTGGGGACTCATCTGTCCCTCTCTTAACTGTCTTCCTCAGGATGATGCCCGGCAGTTGTTTGTTCTAGCTGGCAGTGCTGAAGAAGGAGTCATGACTTCAGAACTTGCAGGCGTGATTAAACGGCTGTGGCGAGATGGTGGGGTGCAGGCGTGTTTCAGCAGGTCCAGGGAATATCAGCTCAATGATTCTGCTTCATAGTAAGAAATTTTTCTTCCTTGAAACTGTAATAGAAAATGACTTGGTGACTCTAGAGACGTTCAGTGCCTATCCTTAAGGAAATGTTTAAGTATTAGAAATGTCCAGAAGTCTATAGGATCCTGTATTACAGCTGTCTTACTTTAAGGCTATCTCTGTGGAACATTTATAGTAAGCAGGTGGAGGTGAGACATCTAGTAGAGGTAGGTCCCTGTGTATAAGACAAGGCACTGATAGCTAGCTGGAGGGAAGTTAAAATTGGACGTCTCTCTTCTCTCACGATAACACACACCTCCCCCCCCCCTGGTTTGTTATTGTTGTATTTGAGACAGGATCTCACTGTGTAGTCCTGGCTGGCTTTGAACACCCAGAGATCCACCTGCCTCTGCCTACCATGCTAGGATTAAGGTTTGCAGCACCACATCTGGCATGACAGCCCTTTTTATACATTCTCTATTGGCTGTACTATGAGTTTTTCTGGTAGTAGTCATTACCACGTAATTTCATGTGTGGTGGGGGTACTAAGCATTGAACCTAAGTCTTGTGTTTGTTAAGCACATGCTCTACCACTGAGCTACACATCCTCAGCCCTCCTTTTAGTTTTGTTTTGAGACACAATCTCACTCTTGTTGGCATTGAACTCATTCAATAGCCCAGGCAGGCCTGAACTTGTGATCACTGTGCTTCAGCCTTCTAAATAGTTGAGATTACAAGCCTGCACCACAAACCCGGCACCATTTACGTCTTGAGCCAGACTCTGGAAGTAGACGTCTATAGAATGAGAACATGTGCCATAGAATGGGGTTGAATCAGTTCCTTGTCAAGGAAGGTCTTGTGAGTATTAGTTTTAGAGAATTGGTAACTAGTACTTTTATTATTGCATGTGAACCCGTTTGGGCCCCTACACCTTTATTTTTAAGGCCTATATTCACGGTGTGTTTTAAAAATGTAGTTTTGGGGGGACCTTGTCATCTGTACCCTCTACGAACTAGGTAAAGCACTTTTGAGTGTTAAGGATTTTCTCTAGTATATTATTCTCCCATCCTCATTCTATCACAGATTGTTACAAGAAATTAAATGGTATTTATAACGCTTATTGACTTTGGTGGAAATGGTTTGGCAAACAGTAAAAGGATTCTTGTCCACTTTTTAAAAATAAGATTGTTTTTATGTGCACACTGATAGTTTAGGTAATTCAGTGGTCACCAAAGGTAGATTTCTGTTGCTTCTTCTGTCATGTGTTGTTTACAGAGTTGTGACCCTCCATAATTGTTCATCTGACCTTGCCTCTTGTATTTGGTTTGTACCTGAAGTAGTGCCACCTGCTCCTCAGTGAAGATTTAGCTTTTTGTCTCTTTCTCTATTCTGTTCCCCTTTTTTGGAAACAGAATCTTGTTATATAGCCCAGGCTGGCCTGACACTCCTGTGTTTATCCTCCCGATTGGTCTCAGACTTGTGGCCTCTTGCCTCTGCCAAGTGCTGGGTTTACAGGCCCACATGAGCATGTCCACCTGTAGCCTCACTGAGTGGAGTTCTTCTGATTTTCATAATTCCAATGCCATTCTCTAGTGAGCTGTCAAATAGTTAGGTATGCAGCCGACATAAGTTTAAATATCTGAGGACTTTTGTCTTTTTATTTTCATAGATGGTCTTACTATGTAGTGCAGGCTTTCCTGGAACTCTAGAGTCCAGAGTTACAGGTCTGTGACATCTATAAGTTTGTTTTTTTCTGTATAAGTACATAACTCATTTCATATTAGATTTCAGGAATTTTTCTTTAGCAGGAATAAAATTGTCATAAAAAATAAAACATAAAAATGTTTTAAAATTTGCCTTCACAGTATATTTAAAACCATTTTTGTTACTCTGTGTAGAACCTATTCATTTCCCTGTGCTAGATTTACTTTTCCCCTTCATTCTATGATACTGAAGATTTACTATTTTTCTGCCCCTTCAGTGAGTTTCAGGGTCTACTTTTTTTGTGGTTTGTTGGTGCTTGGGATTGAACCTTAGGCCTTAAATATACTAGTACCTAGCTAGTCCCAGGGTCTGCTTTTTGTTAAGTAGATAGTTTAGTCTGTTGACCTGTTATGTCCGTGATTGGCTTTACCAACTAAAAACCAATGTATATTTCATCTAGTTACCTAAATGATTTGGATAGAATATCCCAGACCAACTACATTCCAACTCAACAAGATGTTCTTCGGACAAGAGTGAAGACTACAGGCATTGTGGAGACACACTTCACCTTCAAGGAGTTATACTTCAAGTAAGTAACACGCCTTTTCCTGCCTGTACCTGGCACAAAGAGCCTCATTTATTTGTTTTTGTTTTTGAGACAAAGTCTCATGATATAGACCTGGATGACCTGGTACTTGCTGTGTAGACCAAGTTGGCCTCAAACTTGCATCCTCTGCTTCTGCCTGCTGAGTGCTGGGATTACAGGCATACACCACCACACCTGGCTTATTAACCTGTCTTAGTTAGCTTCTCTATAGGGGTGTAAGGTTTTTGTAAGCAGTGTTCCTTGGTTTAGAAACTTAATATATTTATCGACCATTAGTTTAATGTTGCATCTGATTGAAGCCCACACAGTTTTTTTCCCTCCAGGTAGCCTTAGTATTTATATCTATTTAGAGGAAATTGAATGTAAAATTAAGTAACAATTTACCTGTGGTTAGATTCAATCACGTAATTGCCAATTTGTGTTCACATTTATTTTCAAGACGTTTTTCTTAGTTGCCAAATAGGTATTGGCTGCTGTCAGAAGTACTAAATAGGTAGAAAATATCGTCCACAAATGGCTTTGTCCTGACATGGCGACATTAAAATAGAACTGTTTGCCTAGCAGCTTCACTCCTCCCACGGGTCCCTCCTTGTTAGGTTTAATGGGGTGGAGCTAAACTTGGCTTTTGTGGTGCTGTGCATAGCACAGTGCTCGATTCAGTCGCAGTACAGTGCAAAATAGACCTGGGAATGGGTGCTTTACGGTGGAATGAGGACATAAACAGTAATTGTTTTAGAGGACATTCTAGTGTTTTAAAAGAATTTTCTCATAGCACCAGTCATTCTAGGAAAAAGTCTCCAGTTCTCTTTTGTTAATGGTCTTTTAAAAATACTAAAACTGTCTTTGGTTCCTTTTTTCTGTGTTTGTGACCTTTGAGGTTAGAAGTAACCTGTTCTCCTTCAATGCATGATAAGTTTTTAAGAAGTTACTTGGTTATGATTATGTGTGATGTATGAGGGTCAGCATTATCGCATACATAGGGAACCTACCTCAGATTCTCAAATGAAGAGTCAGGATTTGAGAAGTCCACACAGGACTTAAACACTAGTACCAATTGAGGTATTGGAATCTTTGTGTGTGTGTGGAGGGGCGGGGGGCGTTGTTAAGACAGGGTTTCTCTGTGTATCCTTGGCTGTCCTGTAACTCACTCTGTAGTCCAGGCTGGCCTGGAACTCAGACACTCACTGACCTTTGCCTCCTGAGTGCTGGGATCAAAGATTAAAGGTGTGCACCACTATCATCCAGCAAGGTATTGGAATCTTTTTGTTTGGTTGGTTTTTTTGAGACAGGGTTTCTCTGTGTAACCTTGGCTGTCCTGTAACTCACTCACTCTGTAGACCAGACTGGCCTTGAACTCAGAGATCCACTTGCCTCTGCCTCGTGACTGCTGGGATTACAGATGTGCGCCACCAGTGCCTGGTAAGGTATTGGAATCTTAACACACTGAACTGGATTTGAAACCTGGTGAATGGTTTTAGGGTGAACTGGCTACTTAAGTTCTAATGAACTTAATTAACAAGATCAGAAGAAACTATGTGGATTGCCCTGTGAAGTCATAGGAATGAGATGTTTGTGTACTATAGAATGAATAATTCAGTTCTAATTAAATACCAAGACCAATATTTAGTGTGGGAAACATTTTTGGTTGATGTCATAGATTGATCTTTAGTTAGGTAACCTTGTCTTTCTTATGCAAGGACCAGTACCAAGTCAAATTACTCTCTTTCTATTTGGGATCAGTAGCCAAGTCAGAGTAAAGTGCCGCATCCACTTTATTATCATTGGCGTGTAGATATCTGATTATGGAATACTATCTATCACCTCTTCCTTTTCCTCTTCTCTCTAGGCAAAACCACTATCCATTTACTCAAACATTTATTGAGCATCTACCATATGCAAGGCATTGTGTAATTGCTTACTTGCCTCTCAGTGATGAGGTAATGTTTATAAAATGTTGATCTGTTAGTGAATAATACCGTGTTACTATGTACTAAAAGCCAGAATTGGGCATTTATAGCATTCTGCTTGTTTTATGGAGTTTATAGAAAATGAAATGTAAACTGGAATTATTGGTGTACTAATATGCCTCTCTTAGAAAGATTTGTATGATGAAATGTTAGCCTTTCTAAAACCTTCAAGAAGACTCTGGATTAAGGCCAATTTGTGATTAATCATTTAGCTGTCATGCAAGACCAAAGGTTGCAAAGAACTGCAAGGCCCTCCAAAAGGAAGAGTTGGGTCAGGAAGTGATAGGATGAACATTCACATCAATCTAATTAGAGAAATGACATGTATCTTACTTCTCTTAATCTGTAGGGGTGAAAAATCCCTGGAAATTTAGGCTCTGAGTTACTGAACTTTTCACTCCCTATACCAGTGTAGCAGACACTAGCCTTTAAAAACTTCCGTTGCTTTCACATACAGATTTTAGAGTGTGTGAGCAATTGGATGCTGACCCCATCAGACTTGGGTATTGACTAAAAGACAAAGTAGGGCAGCTGTTCCCGTCATTGTAGGAAGTTAAAAACGGACACTGCTGACACAAACTTAGCACTTAGAAGTCTAAAACAAATCTGGACTAGAACATAGTGTGTGAGCAGTTGAGGCTTTGCTGCTGCTGATTAGGTTCAAATAAGATACGGTGTTGAGAAATAGTGGTTCAGTTTATTTATTTTTGAGATAGTCTTGCTGTGTACCACAGGCTGGCCTTGAACTTGCTATTCTTCCTCAGTCTCCAAAATGCTGAGATTATAGTCATTGCCCCTAAACTTGGCACAAGGATTTTAAGAAAATTATTGATCAAATTCTTAGAATCCTAATATAAAATTTAATTTTTTCCATAATTTTCCTTACATGCTTTTCATTAGCACAAGGCAATAAACTTGAGACTCAGAATGCAAGTTGGGTGTGCAGAGACAAGCCTGTTTGAGAAGGCAGTACAGCGGGGCTGAGGCGAGTCTATGGAAACTAGAGTTAGTGTGCCAGGTGGTCTACGGTAGTGCCTGGCACCATGGTAAACACCCAACAAATACTGGTTGTTATGGTTGCAGTTGTCTTAAGCTGCACTGGTCAGCTCTTCTTTATCCTTTCCTTTCCTTCCTTCCTTTAATCCATTTTTAGTTCTTAACTCTGCTGACATTTGGCACATCCAGTACATGTTTTGAAAGGGAGGAGGCTCAGCTGTGGGCTCTACTTTTAGCCACTGACAATTATTTAGACACATTTGATTTGACCCTTGTCTTTTCTGTTATAAATGGGGTTTGAATGTGTGATAATGGGGAAGTTCTTAACCGTGACAGTCTAGAGAGAAATATAAATGTGACTTTGCTGAATCTGTGCTGTCTTTCTTTACTCAGAATGTTTGATGTAGGTGGCCAGAGATCAGAACGGAAAAAATGGATTCACTGTTTTGAAGGAGTGACGGCAATTATCTTCTGTGTGGCCCTCAGTGACTATGACCTTGTTCTGGCCGAGGATGAAGAAATGGTATGTTGAAGCTTTGGATAAAATCCATCTGATACATCTAGGAAATGAACATAACTCCTAGGAAGATGGGTTGCCGCCATTTACTCACTGAAACCAAAACTTAATGCCCTTTTTTTTCTTGTCAGTGAGGTTAGATTTCCAAAACCAATTGTTCCATTCCCTGTTTGCTCTTGGTAACCACATTATGTGGATAGATTGCATCTTGTTAGCCACCCCTTTTCATCCCCTAACTCCCAAGAATTACATAAATCAGCATTGACTCAGCTTCAGGTTATGTTAATGCCTAACTTCCATGAATTCATTTTGCTGTCTTAAACCTCTTGGTATATGTAAATTAATCTGCTTCTCATTTGCTGCTGACCTGTCGTCATAACCCTGTTTGTTTTCAGAACCGGATGCATGAAAGCATGAAATTGTTTGACAGCATCTGTAACAACAAGTGGTTTACAGACACGTCAATCATCCTCTTTCTTAATAAGAAAGACCTTTTTGAGGAGAAAATAAAGAGGAGCCCATTAACGATCTGTTACCCAGAATACACAGGTAAAGGTCAAGGGGTCTGTTGCCGGTGTGTCTTAGGTCAGCACTGATGACTTACACACTCACTGACAGTGGGCTCATCAGTAAGCATCTGAGTAAGCTCCCTTAACTTTAGAGTATTACTTCAGAGGTCAGTGTCCCGATTTTTTGAGGAAAGTAAAGTATAAAGATTAAATTTTAGCGTTATGTTCAAAGAGATATAAAAACAAAATTTCTTTAGAAACTAACATTAGTTCCAGAAGGAAATCCACAAATAGCTTTATAATGTAAAATATATATTATCAGAAGTAGAGGTAGTAGATGGAGCCAGTGTATTCTTTCTCTAGGGGCAATAACAGTTATGTGAGTTATTAAAAAGAAGTCACTAGGTGGAATAAAAGCTTTCGAGGAGGGGAATTGCATGTAAGACAGTATGGAGGCTAACAAATGGAATATGGCAATAGTGGTAGAGGGACGAGGCCAGCCTTCCGTCTCTTCCTGTGTCAGTGAGGAGCCAGTGAAGAGTCTCAGTGGGTGCCTACTGTAGGGACGGTGCTTAGTAAGGGCCGTCTCAGCACACAAATACAACGTTTGGCAAGAACCAGGATCTGCATCTTAGAAGCCAAGGGCGAGGATGCAGGTGGTTCTAAGGATGAAGTTCAGGCTGAAATCCTTGCTAGGCGCCTCTCTAGTGGGAGTGCCCTTCGTCTTTACCTCTTTCCTCCGTCCATGTGTATTCTCTCTTTTCTGTCCACTCACCAACCTTCTTGGCTGTTCAGTTCTAAGATGAAAGATGGCATTGCCACCATTTCTGTGTCTCCTCCGTGCAAACAGTGAGGCTGCACTGGGGTTGCAGGATTCCGGTTATGGATAAAGAAGGGGAAAAGCTGTAGGCCTGTCAGTTGAGATTAGGGATCACAAACAAGGATGGCAGACTCTACACTATGAAAGCTGTGAAGGGTCCGAGTTAGCTATTTCCATGGAAGGCTCTCACTGTCTGAGACACGTGAGGAAGTCTCCGGGGAACGCTTTTGCGATGGTCTGTATTCATATCCAGGAGTGCTGGTTTAGCAGGATCTGTGGAGGAACCACAGGGAGATGGAGATGGCTTTTAGGTGGTGATATGTTGTGAGGAACATAGGGAGAGGTGAATTACACACACACACACACACACACACACACACACACACACACACACACACGAGAACATCAGTAATTGGCATAGTGGAGAGGGAGGAAGTGACCAGAGGGAGGAGTATAAAATGAGGAGAGAGAAAAATGCTACCGACAGGAGAGAAATAAAGGTCTGTAAAGGATGGAAAAGAAAAGAATCAGAGAATCTTAAAAAGTAAGGCAGTGGGCCAGTGAGGCGGCTCAGCAGGTAAAGGTGCTTGCTGCAAAGCTTGATGACCCGCGTTCAGACCCTGGGACTTAGATTACAGAAGAAAAGAACTCACTCCTGTAAAATGATCTCTGACCACCACATGCACACTGTGGCATGCATGAGCTCATATACATACACCCATAACTGCTCATAAATAAGTAAGTGTAATAATTTTTTTTTTTAGAAAGCAAGGGACATGTTTTCCTTTTTTTTTTTTTTTTTTGAGCTGAGGATCGAACCCAGGACCTTGCGCTTGCTAAGCAAGCGCTCTACCACTGAGCTAAATCCCTAACCCAGGGGACATGTTTTCAAAGTGAGGAGTAGTGAGTAGTCAGCAGTATCATGTGCAGATAACTGTCCTGGAACTTGCTCTGTAGACCACACTGGTCTTGAACTCTCAGAGATCCGCCTGCCTCTGCCTCCCGAGTGCTGGGATTACAGGCGTGCGCCGCCACTACCCGGTGAGCTGACTGTTCTTAAAGAGTATGCAAGTAGAATTGAGAGAGAAGTGCTAAGTACGGCAGGTAACTAAGAGAACTAAAGAAAAGCCTAGGCTCCTGTGACCAGAGAGGGCTAAAGGGAAAGAGAGAAAACGTCATAGGTTAAATGGTAAAATCTTATACAAAAGAGAAGCAGAGGTAATTGAAACTATTTACAAGTAGGTGGGTAAAGAAAGAATTAAGATTCAAGTTAGCATAAAGGAATAAGCAAATTGTGGCATATGTGTAGAGTATTAACTTAGTCATAAAAAGAACTAGTAGTTCTATACTGGTAGGTGCTATATATTGGATAAACCTCAAAGACACTATGCTAAGTAAAAGAATCCAAACACAAAAGTCACATAGTGTGTGACTCCTTTTATATAATGTATCTAAAATAGGCAAATCCTTAGAAAAAGGAAGCATGTTTTTGGGGTGTGGGCATGTTACTTAATGATAAAAAGAGTATTTTTCTCGAATGATAACTGGAACCAGGGTGGTAGTGGTTGTATAGTGTCATGAATATGCTAAGTGTTCTCGAGTAACATACTTAAAAATGGTTAAATATCTATTTGGTGAAATTCCCTTATAATTATGGGGGACATAGTTTGGATTTGCTCAATGGTAAAGACTATGTGCAGCTTTTACAGGGGATTCATATTTGGTTCCCAGAACCCATATGGTGGGCTATAACTCCAGTTCCAGGGGATCCAGTGCCCTCCTCTGGATTCCATGGGTACCTGTACATGTGCATATACCTACACATAAAATTACAAACAAAACTTTAGCATTTTAAAAAGCTTTTACAATTTTAAAAATGTTTATATAGGGCTTTTATTTCCCCCACTCCAACCCCATTTCTGAGGATTCAGCACTGGCCTCACCACAGAGCCTTTGGTTTCCTTAACCGCTTAGAAGATCCCTCTTAGACCAGAGGAGAGGTACTCAAGTTTGGCTTTAGGAATGTTAAGAATGGCATCTGGGGTTGGAGAGGTGGCTCAGAGGTTAAGGGCACCAACTGCTCTTACAGAGGTCCTGAGTTCAATTCCCAGCAACCACATGGTGGCTCACAACCATCTGTAATGAGATCTGGCGCCCTCTTCTGTATACATAATAAATAAATAAATCTTTTTTAAAAAAAGAATGTCATCTTTTCAGAGTAAGGAATGAGAGGTGAGAATTAGATGTGTTTATAGAAAGTGAACAAGTTGAGGATGGGGAAAGAAATCTTGATTAGAAAGGTTGACATTGATGTTGTACACAGGGAAGATCCTTCGATATCACACCATTTTGTTGTGAACTTCAAGACTGTTTCCCACTGACTTTGTTCTGAGACTTGAGGATTCCTACAGTCCTGGTTTACCAGGCATCAGTCTATGTTCTTACCTGCCCTTTCTAATTTAGAGGCTTGCTTTCTGATTTCAGGAAGCATGCTTTAGGCACCTACAAAGTATTCTTCCTTTAGTTCGTTACTATATGTGGTATTCTTTGGTATTCTTTGATGAGCTCCTCTGTCTTTCGCAGTCCTCATGCTACATCTCACTGAAAATAGCCTCTGGTCTATGGAAACAGCTGCACGTCGTCCTTAGAGTTTACCTGGCATTAACAGGCAGTTTCTAAGTCTGTCTACGAAAGGCTTCCCAAGGCCAAAAGATGGTATAGAAGGTACATGACGAGTGCTAGTTATAAATACTGAAAATAAGGCTTACTGTTGACCTTCTCTTGCCCTACTCCTTAAACAGCAACCGCTCCATCGAGATAGAACTCTTTAAAGTGTGTTACTAGCTAGCTGTGCATGGTGGTCATGCCTGACTCTTAGCACTTGAGAGAATGCACGAGGTAGGAAAGTC
This sequence comes from Onychomys torridus, assembly GCF_903995425.1. Lineage (NCBI taxonomy): Eukaryota > Metazoa > Chordata > Mammalia > Rodentia > Cricetidae > Onychomys > Onychomys torridus. The sequence continues at coordinate 84,373,148 of NC_050448.1, read as the reverse complement.
AGGAGTTTGAAGCCAGTCGGGGGTGAGAGTGAGACCCTGTGTCAAAGTATGTAACTAGGGTCCCACTTCTTTCCCATCTGCTAGTTTGTCTTTGGATATGCCTCTTTGAAATGATTTTGAAATGAATGCTTTACCTTTTTGGAATTCTTATTTCAGGATCACTCTAAGGGGCAAAATGTGCTGTTTTCAACAGCTGTTTTCTATAGAAATCGATCTACTTACTCTTCTACCTCCTTTGTGTACTGTCTATATTTCTTTTTCAGCTGAAATATAAATGAAGAGGAAGTGAAACTGGTTATTTTCCTCATCCTTGTGTATGATGATTTCATTTTAGTACAGTGGTAGTCTGTTTTCATGAAGAACCTAATGATTATAGAAAGTCCTAATGACAGTAGAAAGAGGAAGAACTCTGTTTGTACTGGATTGTGCTATGCTGCTTTTCTTAAGTAGATACCGATGGCCTCACTCATGGGTGCAGGCAGCTTTAGGACTTGAGTGACAGTGTTGCTTGTCTATTTCAGGTTCCAATACGTACGAAGAGGCAGCGGCTTACATTCAGTGCCAGTTTGAAGATCTGAACCGAAGAAAAGATACCAAGGAGATCTACACTCATTTCACCTGTGCCACAGACACCAAAAATGTGCAGTTTGTTTTTGATGCTGTTACAGATGTCATCATTAAAAACAACTTAAAGGAATGTGGACTTTATTGAGAAGATGGCATTAGTAAAAGGTAAAATGTTGGACAGTTTAGTTACAGTGCTAGAGTGGTGGGTTTTGGCTTTGTAAATGTTTTTCTAATTAACAATGTTCTTCTTTTTTAGCTACTACAGTGAGGAGTGTTGAGACCAGACATCATCTGCTGTGTCTTGAGTCAGCTACAAGCATGGCGGGACCAGGGAATGGCAGCAGCATGCAGATTCTTAGCACTCTTTAGCACAGTTTCTGTATTAGGAATGTTTAGTTGGCATGAGATGTTCAAGTCAGACATGGGAATTGGAACAACTGTAACGTGTGGGTGACTCATCAAGGCATCACTTGGATTTTATAATCTCAAATGTTTAGGGCATATTGAAGTTGAGGTGCTGCATTCCAGAACTTAAATATGTAGCTTACTTTTTTCTTGTTTTTAACAAATCACTAGTAGTTAATTTCTAAAATTTTTCTCATTAAGAGAAGAAAAACTAAAAAAACCTTGTTTGCAAAAGAATCTTCTGAGAACTCAGTCTTAACTATGCACATGATGTGACCAGACATCTTGAAAATATTCCTCTTAGTAGGAACTGTTTGTTTTTAACTCTTGGTACAGTCAAGTGTAATATTTCCCTAATTAAAATTCTTCCTGGTTATTGGGACTACATTAATACAGCTTTTCTGAATGAAATCTATGTTACTGTCATGTTTACAGTGCCATGATGGCTTCTAAACAGCAGTTACTTTGGAGAGCTCTTCAGTCTGCTTCTAGCTCTTGTTTCTTTAAGCTTATGGTGGAAGGTTAATCTTGTTATGCTGATTACCAAATTACTAGATGAGTACTGACGTAATATGGCAAACTCCGCTTCTTGACAGACACACCCAGAATGACTGTCAATTAGAGATGCAAACTGCTAAATTGAGAACCAATGACTTGCTGCTACAGATCTACTAAGCTGACCACTTTGATTTTTGCCTGTTTGTCTCAGTCTTGGAGAATTTTGTATAAGGTGCCCCTTGTTTTCCATCTTCGTGGCCTTTTTTGTTGGGAGACATCTAAAATGTATTAACAGCGCATGCTTTTCCTTTGTAAATGTGGTGCCAAATCCCTGTTTGCCATCGTTTTTTACTGTAACCGTGTTGTAGTAATAATCCTTAGTCAGTATGTTCTCTTTCTAAAACTTGCATTTGGGGACTTTTTTCCACTTTGTCACGTGCACAGATTTTAATCTGATACAGTTGACAGCAGTATTAAAATGGTGAGTAAAGAGTCCAGGATTGCTCCTCCTTGTAGCTAGTCCTTTCTGGAAATCCTGTCTTCAGTTTCCTTTCCCCTGCTGCATATGATGCTTTGGCCTTTGTCTGAGAGTGGGTTTAAATAGAAGGAGGTCTCTGAAAGCCCTGTTCCTCAATGTAATAGTATTATAAAATCTAGGACTGAGGGCTTTATTTATGTCCAGTCTGTGTACAAGGGATGTGAGTCATAATCTAGCTACCCGATTTATCATGCCTGTGCTGAGAGCTACAGTCCTTTTGTACAGCAGATAGCAAATGTCATTAAACACTGAGTGGACCACTGAGCATGGCAGACAGAGAAAATGCGTTTTGAGCATTTCAGATCAGTAGTTTGAGCAGTGCCTTTTGAGGTCCAGTCTTTTTAGGTTGGATCCATTTCATCTTTTGATGTTACCTCCTCATTTAAAAGGTTGGTGGTCAGAACTGCTTCAGAGAGCAAGCCACAATGACCAGTGCGCTTGCTGGCAGCTTTAAAATGTTTTAATTATCGTGGGAAATCATTATTATGCAGACAATACAACTATTACATGACAAGCATTTCTGTCGGGCTAGGAAAATATCATCTGTAAGAAAGAGAAGTCTTGATTTCAATCAGCAGTTGACTTAATTCCACAGTGTAAGGGGTTCATAAGTCTTACTCTGAATTTGTCTTTCCTTTATTGTATTCTGTAATATAAAAACATCCAGGAATGAGAACTAGTGAAATGATGTTTTCATAACTTTTCTATACTTTGGGTTTAATGAAATGGTGTTGATAATTAAAATAATAGATAATCCAAATTTAATTTTACTATAGAATGCATTTTGTATTTTCATTTTAATCTATTTTTTAAACCTTTCTGTTAATTAAAAATAGAAATTCTCCACTTCTTTGCCTCTATATTTCACTTTTATTTGCTTTCTGTTTACACAAAATCATTCTTACTATCCAGGTACCTTCCTTTAGAACAGAAGGGAGGCAGTTTGAGTTTTCAGAGATGACCTGGGCAGGGGAGGGAGGGAGGGATGTGGAAATCACCTAAAAACAGTCTGAAGAGACTGACTTCTTGGCTGTGGGCTGTCAGTCTATAAATTTTAAAGTGTTGCTGTCCAGCCACACTTTCAATCACTAATTTGTATTTTGAAGAACATTTCTTAGGTGGAGTCAGAATGTAGAAATTAAATATCCTTTGAGCCTGGAAGAACAAAGATTGATATTTATAATGAAAGAAGTCAAAGGTTTCATCTGGAAAATGCTGGAGTTTTGTGATGGATAATGTTTATTTTAAGGTGGCCAGACCTTTGGACTATCTAAGAAGTCAACCAGAAGATTAATGTCTAATTAATAAAAAGCACTAAGTGGACCTCAGTTGGGAGGATGGCAGCCATAGCCTTTGTTGTTGACAGCCATATTTTCTCCTGAGTGAAGGCGTGGGCAGGTAGGAGGCATTCCCCAATGGGCTGTCTTTCCTTGCCTAATCAGTTCTGGCTTGTAATACTACACCTTCTGCCATGAAATTCCCAAAACTATTATGGATGTTTATCAGTGGATCTTGACATAATATTTTCATCTTGGATAGTTTGAATTCTAAATTGTACAGCTCTGACTCACAGTATCATTTAACTGATGGGTTGTTACTATTTATATGGTGCTGAAATCATAGAATAAGTGGACCAATTAAAAAAAGTTTCTTTTTAAAATTCTCAAATATAGTATTATATATACACATAGACTTTTTAGCCAGAAATAACTGCTGGCTTCTTTTTGCTTTTTCAAGATAGGGTTTCTCTGTGTAACAGTCCTGGCGGTTTGTAGACCAGTCTGGCCTTGAACTCACAGATCTTCACCAGCCCTTTCCTCCTGAGGTCTGGGTTAGAGACATGTGCCCCACCACCTGGCACTGCTGGCTTTTCTCATTCATTTGGCACGTGCCCTTTCCTGGCTGCTGTCCCTGGCTGTGGTTGTGGCTTTAGACAGTACTGCTTTGCGCTGACTCGTCACAGTCATGTCTCTGTCCCTGCGGGTAGCACTGTTACAGACTCCTTGGTGTATTGAAGTCACAAAGAAAGTAAAGTCAGTCTTGTTCTGGTTGAAGACCTTCCTTTGACCCTTCCCTCTTCCAGATGTTGAGGATGTTTATCACAGTCCTCTGGTCGAAGCTAAATAGCACTCAGGTTGGTTAATGTTAGTGCTTGGATATCGTGCATTTCTTGTATGCTAGCTACTAAACTGTAAGGAAAATATTATCTTAGTTTCTTTGCCTCTACTGCCAGGTAATTATTGTGTTCTTCCTCAGGCTCCATAGTACAAACCAGAGACCTGACTTGGATCAGACACAGCTCTCCATGTCACTCTGTGACCACTGTACATTATTGTTTCTAATAAGCACAAGAGAAAATACAGGACATCTGGAGGCTTGCCATGGAAACTTGGTTTCGATATGAAAACTTGGTTTTGATATGAATTATTAGAAGCTAGGAAACTGATTTCCAGAATGGTCAAGGTCTCTGTTCCTTCATTGTGTTTTATACACACACACACACACACACACACACACACACAAATGCGCACACCAAACACGGTTACTGTTTTTGACCTACTTCTGTGGAGGACAACATACTTTAGAATGAGTCAGGCTGGGTGTGGTGGTGGCACATGCCTTTAATCCCAGCACTCAGGAGGCAGAGGCAGGTGGATCTCTGAGTTCGAAGCCAGCCTGGTCTACAAAGTGAGTTCCAGGATAGGCTCCAAAGCTATGCAGAGAAACCCTGTCTCGAAAAACAAACAAACAAAAAAAGAATGAGTCAGGGGAGTACAGTTATAGGGTGGTTGTTGTTTTCCCCCCCCACCTAATACCATGCCCGACATAGCTCAAATCTCAGAAATAAGAGGTGACACCTGGGGTACATGGTTAATTTATGCAGATTCCCTGACTAAACTGAACTAAATTAAAACTCAAAAAGACATCCTGGGAAAATGTGGGGTTGTTTTTGTTTTTAAATACTAAATTCCTTGAGCAACTTGCACCAAAAGAACAAAACTGACTAATATTCCCCAAAACACATGTATTCATTACAGAACATGCATAATCTTAAAGTCACTAGTGAATGACAGGGTTTTTATCTTATCAGTAACTTAGAAATACTTCTGGGTGTTAGGGAATGACTCAGTAGTTAAGAGCACTGACTGTTCTTCCAGAGGACTTGTTTCAGTTCCCAGCACCCACATGGCAGCTCATTGCATCTGTAACTCCAGTTCCTGGGGTTGTAAGACCCTCTTTTGTTGGCACCAGGTGCAAGTGTACACACGTACATATGTATATAGAGAGAGGCAAAACACTTATACACAGGAAATAAAAGTGTCTTAAAATTTTTTGTAAGCTTATTTTCAAACACGCCTTTAAAGTGCCTTTCATACAGACAATTGGTGTCAACATTCCTACATCTTAGGTGCAGATTATTTAATTTTTATACAAATTTTCAAAAGAGTTGGGACATCCGAACATTTATTTATTTCTACTTCATTTGTTTATAGTATATTTATGCAGTGACAGGTTTAAAAGTCCATGACAAGTAACTATATGTAGTAACAGATGAATATGCAGCACTTGGGGGATCACAAGGCGGCAGAAGTAATCAGTGATTAGCAGTGTATTAACATTAGCTAAATTGATTTTGTGTCATCATATCTTCTACCTATCTCCAGGCCCACCTCAATATTTGTTGGGCTACTCAGACATTTTAACTGAAAAGTTTGTTTACCTATGAGATTCCCCAAAGATAGAATGCAAAGTACTTTTTATCTCTGCTCATGTAGGACAAAAGTCCTGAGACCTCTTAGAGACTGGGAATTACTTGAGTACTGGGTTCTGTTCTTAACAGATCATTTTCAGTCCAACATTTCTCTTGTGCGATAATGTATCATTTTGACCAGCTAGAAATAACATTTGAAGATGTATTGTAATGTGCTTTATGATAATCAGGATTATACTACACTGCAAAAAAAAAAAAAAAAAAAGATGTCCTACAACACGTGTTTATAGTAGCTGGTGCACAGCATTGCTTCCATTTTGTTGATCCTGAATTTCTGGTTGTTTTTTTGTGTGTGTGTGAAACAGGGTAAAGGCCTTTGTTTTCATTTCAACCATCTTTATTTGCTGTTCACACTGGTGTGTCGCTGTCTCAGTATGCCTGTCTGACCTCCCAGAAACTTCATGTTGTTAGCAGGCAGCACCCCCAGGGGCTCTAGCACTCAGTCGCTGGCCAACAGTGAAGTCCTGGAGGGGGGGGCGGGGGGGGGTGCTGTGCTGGGTAGAAAGGGCAGTGCGGGGTAAGCGCTCTTCACCCTTCAACTTCTCCCAGCGTTACCAGCACAGTTTGGTCTGCGGTGGTCTCCAAGTAGAGAGTGGGGTTGAAATGCCATGTGGCACCTTGAGGAGAGCAGGGAACAGAGATTCGGACAGTGCAAGTGCTGTGGTCAGAGTAGAAACTCGTCAAGGATGTGTGTCTTTCTCAGAATGACTGGTGCTGCTTCTGTGTATCATTCCTTTACCCACAGAAAGTGTGCTAGCACGTTGCTGATTATTTTTCCTTTATTTTTCCTGCAGGAAAGAATACATAACAAGAACTCCAAGTTTTATCATTAAGTATATAGTTGGATAACATTAATACATTCCCACTCTTGTATATCCTTCACCCCCATCCATCTTCAAATTTTATTTCTTCTAGTTGGAAGCTCTACATACTAAGTAGTAATTCCCAGTTCCCTCTTCCTTTCAGGCCCTGGCAACCCTCATTCTCTTGTTTTTCATGCTTTTAAGTACTGCTTTTAAGATAAGTAGATTTATACAGTATTTGTCCTATCATGTCATCACAGTATTAAAAAACCTGAATTCATCAGATTGATGTGACATTTTAGCCGTCTCTAACCGGGTTGTCCCTTTAATCATGCTGTGGTAGGGAAGTGCCTCACAGTCTGCCAGCTGAGGCTGTGAACAGGAACTCAGGCCATCAAGCAAACACATTTGTTTACATTTTGTGCTGCTAAGTTCAGTTTGGGAACCTGTTTATCTTAGGGAGTTCCTTTTGAATTCAGCATTCTAAGAACTAAGGTCACGGTAGATGCCAATAGAGTGGGGTTAGTGAGAAGACTCTGCTGGCTTACAAGGGAAATGTCATCTAACAGTAGTGACTAATGTCAATTTTTCATGAGGCAGAAGACAAAACAGCAGACTATATGGTGTAGATTTGGCTTTAGGCCCTTTTGGTGTTTTTACACAAAAAGCTTTTCATGTACATAATCAAAATAGGCTAATTAGCCTGGTTGTTCGCACCTTTTAATCCCAACAACTGGGAGACGCAGGAGGCGGGTGGATTTCTATGAGTTTGAGGCCAGCATGGTCTACACAGCGAGACACAGTTAAAAAACAAGCAAGCAAACAAACAACTGAAAGAGGCCCCTTTTGTAAAAGTAAAAATTGACTTTCTCCGTAGTCTGAAGAGTGGCGTGGAGGGTCAGTGTCAGCCTGCCAGGCCATGCTGGGGTAAGGATTGATGGCAACACCAACTGTGACCCTCCCTTTCCTCGGAGGTGAGTCCCTTTGACTTTGTTCTAAGGTACAGATGAGTGGGTGACCGGGGCCCACAGTGTTAGGCGGTGTATGTGACCACATCCTAACATCAACTGAAAAACAGCTGGAATATGGCCCTGTTGGGAGTCACTGTTTCCCCTCCATCTGCCAAGAAAATAACTTTGTGAGATGTGCATGCAAGGATGTGAATTTGTGAGCCAGTTAAACATTAAAATATCTGTCAGAAAACAGGAGAGGGTTAAAATGCAACTCTGTTTTTGGCTTGACAATTTCATTGTTCTGCCAGAAGACCTGTTCCACTGGCTCTTACACTAGAGGGCAAGTTTTGTGTGGATATTAGTAGCCAGAGGTAAAGAGAAGCAAAGAGGCCAGTGCAGTCCGGAGGGGAGGCTCTCCTCTAAGGAGCCAATGGGGTAAAGTTGTTTGGGGCCTGAATAGACAACCGTACTCTGGGTTCTAGTGTTTGAGGCAGGGTCTCACTGTACTCCTGGCTGGCCTAGAACTCACAGACCCTCTGGCCTCTGCCTCCTGAGTGCATGCTGGACTTAAAGCTGTGACAGTACTACTGGCTGTAACTCTTAAGTTGGGGGTTCAAAGCTCCAGAGTCTACAGATAACATTGTTTAATTTGCTTGTTTCCTTTGTAAGTCTGAATTTTATTTTATGCACGTTAAAGCATTTTACGGGATAGAGCGATGGTTCAGTGGTTTAAGAACACTGGTTGCTCTTCCAGGGACCTGGGTTCTGCTCACAACTACCTGTAACTAGTTCTAGGAGTCTGACGCCCTCTTCTGATGCCAGTAGACCCCTGGCTTGCAAGTTATTCATAGACATACATGCAGGCAACACGTTCATACACATAAGAATACTTTTTTTTTTTTTAAAGCATTCTGAGATGGGATGTTGGAGCATGCCTGTAGTCCTGCTCTTCACCAGACTGAAGAAGTTGCATCTCTTGAACTCACAAACTCAAGAGTGATTTTGGCAGTACAATGAGACCCCCATCTCATACAAATGGGAAAAGCAAAATATTGCTCTGAAGAGAGATCCATAGCCTTCCTCCTCCTACTGTAGGGATTGATGATCTAAAACATTCTCAGTCATTGTACACTGAGTTAGAGCGGACAGATTGGTGGTGGCCGGGACGTACCATTCTAAGTAGTCCTTGCATTACCTTTCTGTAAGTGCTATGCCCAGATGGGGTTTGTTTTCATTTATTTTTGTTTTAAGAGGTTTTTTTGTTGTTGTTGTTGCTAATAGCCATACCTAGAGTAGTTCCTATGGTAATTCTGGCAGATTGGGATGTGTATGTGTGCTTGTTTATTCATTCAGACCATTAAGTGAATCCTCATTTCAGTGGTCTCAGATTGGTTCTTTGGTGCATTTCAAGCTCCTGAGGCTGGCTGGCTCTCTAGTATTAATGTTGCTGGAAGCAGCTAAGTGTGAATGGGTGTTTCTGGCAAGGAACAGATTGTCGTTTTAATTGACACTTTCTTTTATATACTAAACCATGGATGCCAAGTGTCTTTCCTCACTAGTAGTTGTAAATGCTAAATCTATACATGGCTTCACCACCTCCTGTCAAGATAAATGCAAGCTTCATTTCCCCTCAGAGGAGTTCAAAGGAATAATTTATCCCTGGTTTGTTTGGGAAGATGTTTGCAGCCAGCCTCACGTGGACCCAGCTGCAAAAATTTCCAGTGCCTAAAGCAAGCTCAGCAGTCGTTTTTGTTCTTGTGAAGCATGTAGCAGTCGGCATGAGAATTCAGATTGCTCTCTTGTTCACAAAAGTGGCTAGAGTCCTAAGTGGGGGTATGTTGATGTCCTCAAATTCAGCCAGACACTCTTCTATAGCGAAGCAGTTACCTATAGAGAGAAAGGAAGCTGTCTGGGAACCCAGGGTAGGGAAGAGAGATCATTCGTTTTTAATAAAGATGATCATTTCTGAATGAGTGCCTTTGAAATGAGTGGGCTCACATCTCTCTATTGATCCAGGTCCCTGAGCTGAGGCATGTTGATCTGCTAATAAAAACCCAGGGGCAGGTTTAATTTTTAATTTTTAATAGTTCATCTCTCAGTGAGGAAGGAAGGTTTGTGCTTACACTTTTGAGATAGTTTAGTCTAATAAGCAAGTGTGCTAATCCATCAGTCGCAGCCTTTATGGGCTTTCTGTGGCCAACCACAGCAGCTTCCTTCCATGTGTTTTCCCTTCAGTTAGGGTTGTGCTCTTCAGAATAGCCCTGTGAAGTAGGTAAGGAAGTTACCTTCATTATATAGATGAGGGAATTTTGCTTCAGAAAATGAAGTGTTTCAGTTGCGCTAAGCAGAACCAGAACTGGAACCTGGGTCTTAGCATCCTTGGCCATGCTTACTTTAAACTGACCAGCCACACTACTTGAAAAACAGTTGGAAGCATGCCTTCTGTATCTCTAACAGAATGGGTTTATTTGTCATGTTGACTAGTATTGGTGACTAGTTTTCTGCATGAGGTCTCTCAGATTCTAAGCCTGCTTGCAGAATGTATACCTGAGGAACGAACTGAGCATTAAAAGAGCCCGCAGTCCTTGAGGTTTTCTTTGATGATAATGTCTGTGACTGCATCGAACACAAATTTGACATTCTGTGTGTCTGTAGCACAAGTCATGTGACTGTAGATTTCTTTGACATCTTTTCTCATGTTGAGGTCAAGGAACTGGCTCTTGATATAATTCCCAGCATCTTCATAGGAGTTGTTCCCTGGTTTAAAAAAATTAGTAAGGTGGAATAAATTAGCCTGTAAGTGCTCAATTTTTAGGTGACTGGTTTGCTTCTTAGAGTATTGTGTTAGACAAATATGGTCAGCAACTGTCAGGGGTGAGGGTTCTGTTGTGCATGCAGGGGACTGTCAGGGGTGAGGGCTCTGTTGTGCATGCAGGGGACTGTGGGGAGTGAGGGCTCTGTTGTGCATGCAGGGGACTGTCAGGGGTGAGGGCTCTGTTGTGCATGCAGGGGACTGTGGGGAGTGAGGGCTCTGTTGTGCATGCAGGGGACTGTCAGGGGTGAGGGCTCTGTTGTGCATGCAGGTGCTTCTTACTTGAGTTAAACAAGGGAACAGAGGAATGGTCTCCGTGTCTCCACTTTTGCTTCTGGGTAGGTATCCTTGGAACAGTCAGTGGCTCTGGTGTATCTATCTGCTCTATTCCAGACACATCTGAACTTGAACCTTCTACTGTTCCTCCCTTAAGGCAAGAGCCTTTATATGCTTTTGGCCTGTGGAATGAGGTGGTTCCATCACTCCATCACTCTTGGCTGCACAGTCTGCACCTACCATCATACTCCGGAAAACAAATACTGAGGTGGACTTTCTTAATTTTCTCCTCAAAGAGGTCCTTCTTGTTGAGGAAGAGAACAATGGAAGTGGCCGCAAAGAACTTGTGGTTACAGATGCTGTTGAACAGATGCAGAGACTCATGCATGCGATTCTGGGGAGGCAACATGGGAAATACAGATCAGCTTGTGGGATAGATGTCTGTTTATTCCTGTTCTAACTGAACAGCCCAGTATTCCCAATATAAAAGGAAAGCAAGGGGACAGATCATCTGTTTTTACTGTGGTGAGGTACAACCAAATATTCAAATCTCCTCTCCGTCATTTTAATACCTCTGATCTGAGAGAGAGTATTAGCAGCCCAGAGTCTCAGTTTCCTTATAGAGTTAGGCAGGCTAAAGAGGGTGTATCAGTGGTATCCATCATAGTAGCTGGCTACAGGAATATCTATGTGTGGAGATCTTTAGCTGCCAGAGTCTAGGTAACATGCATAGTGCTGCTGTTAGGCTGAAACCAGGCCCAAATTAGCACCTTTTTTTTCATCTCCAAGATGATTTTGCTAGGCTTCTGTCAGGGGATCCACAGGTAAGGGCTGCAGGATTTCCCAGTACCACACCACCAGAACCTCTTCTTTTCTCATAGCTACTTTGAGAGAGAAGGAGAGGTGTGTCTTCCAGTGCCCACGTCAGGTGAGTGTTTAGGGAACAAGCCCTTTAGGGACCTGCAGTGTGCCATCAGCTGACTTGAATTCATTCTTGTCATCCAATCAAAGAAAACTGACTTGTAGCCTTTCCTCACTGTTAACGCTCCTGCTGTTGATACTTGAATACCTGGTAAACTCGGTAAAATGGAATCGATCTTGGAACGTGAATAATGCTACAAGACATCTTGGCTAAGAGGTACAGAGTGTTCTACTGTGAACACTACTAAATCTGAAGTGACTTAGGATAGACCAAAGCTGGAGTGACTTAGGATAAAAGCTGTATTTTCTGTTGGGCATATGGCTAGCAAGGAAATTAGTGTTTTCTCATCTTTGACGTCTTTATCTCAGACTCAAGAGAAGGAACTGGCATACAGATAGCCATCTTAAGTCCTGCACTTCCTGTTTCATCTATCTACTTCCACTTAGCATCACTTCCTCTTGAGCTTTGTGATGGCCATACAATGCTTGCACTCCTAATCTCAGAGCAAACTCACACTCAGTAAATTTGGAGCTTTGAAGTACTAACGTAGAACCTGCAGCCGAAAAGGGGTTTTGTGGAGTTATTGATAAACATGAGACAGAGATTGCTCTGCTGGGAGATGTCTGGGCTGCCGGTATTAGCCAGTTGGGCAGTGGAATGACAAGGTTTGGAGAAGGGGTCATGAAAACCAGTCGCACTGAAGCTGGTGTAAATGCCACTCACCACTTCGTCATCTTCCACCAGCACCATGTCGTAGGCACTGAGAGCTGCACAGAAAATGATACAGGTGACGCCCTCAAAGCAGTGGATCCACTTCTTTCTCTCTGATCTCTGCCCTCCCACGTCAAACATCCTACGGGAAGAAACAGCTGTTCTCATGGGTGTGACCAGCATGTGACTCATTCGCCTTTGGTATTCATCCTGAGAGGTGGCTGCTTGGGGCCAGTTAGTAGCAAAATCAGTAATTGGAGAGGCAGGAGGAGGAGGACAGTAATTGGATTGGGCTTCAGCAGAGGCCAAGAAACAGGCTGTGAGACCTGAGATGCCCCAGGGAACTGAATGCTGACCTGAAATTCAAATCTTTAACAGAAAACTTGGTCTCAATGATGCCTGTGGTTTTGACTCTGGATCGAAGCACGTCTTGCTCATTAGGGAGGTAGTCAGGGTCTGTAATCCGGTCTAGCTGGTTCAGGTAGCTAGTGAAAAGAGTGGCATTGGTGATGTTACAGTCTTCAAAGTCAAGACTAGAAGAGGCAAAGAGTCTCCCCCTAAGTCACAAGCTAATACGGTGATGGAAGCAGGACTGGAGTCCACGGCACTGAATCCAGGATCGTGCAAACACTTGAGAAGCAAGAGGGCAGAGGGCCACACCCATGGGAGGCAAGTGTTCTGTCCTCCCGAGCCTTTCAAGACCTTTGAATAAGACTGTTTAAATATGTGTCCAAAGCTCCATCAAGAGACAGGAGTAGACTGAAAGAGACTTTGAAGACACAAGACAAGGCAATGTGTGGACCTCTCCTCAGTCAAACCGGGGAATATGAACACCGGTATTTGGAGATATTAAGGAGTTATTAAATACTTAGGTATGACGATTTCTTCTTTGCATTTTAAATACATAATGAAATTGTTAGGATGAAGTGATAGCTACAGAGTACTTTAATCCAGTGAGGGGGCAGTGTAAAGTGAACTAAGAGTGGCCATGAATCAACTACAAACTAGATGGTTCACTGTGTGTTCCACTTCTGTGTGTTTAGAAGTTTTCATAAGAACATGAGGAAGTTCACGAAGGGTAGAGAGAGGGCAGATGTGAAATAAAATGACTTAATATGGAGAAGGAAGGAAAATTGACGTGAATGTCTAATGTACACCATGTATTTTCACATTTAAATTCTCACTAAATCTTAGAAGACTTTGTGAGTCATGTCCCCACTTTACAGATAAAGGAAAACTTCAGAGGGATTACTTGGGAGACAGGCAGGACTGAGTTTCAGGCCAGCTTTTGGCTACAAAGGGGGACCCTGTCTCAACCCAGAACAAGAAAGCACTATGACATACTATAAAACTCAGCTTTGTACTCGTGCAGACCTGGACCCAAGTGCAGCCTCTGCTGTTTATGCATAGCTTTGCCAAGTTGGCCAACTTCACTGGACTGCAGGTTTTCTGCTAGAAAATGGGGCTCATGTACCTTGAAGGCTAGTGTATAAACAAGGGCTATGTAGAGTATGCTGTGCACCTAGCAGGGATAGGACCTTAGTAAGGGAGGATTCCAGAAACTAAATGATAACATGATTTCAAGATGAGGTGACGGAGGGAATCAACACGGGTCTGTGTGGTCTTACAGCTCATGCCCACTTCTGATACTGTCCTGTTGGGGGCTGATAACTGTGTCTCTTATCTTACTGGAGCCAGCTCTGCAAAGTTGATGGGTTTCCTAGTGTCTGACCATCTTTCTTTGGTTTGCCTCTTGAGATAGGACCAAGGGCTGCTAAGCAGGGCCTCTGTTTTGAATTTTGTGTCTTCAACTTCATAGGCTTCAGGGAAGCAGTAGAAAGGACTGTAAAGCAGCGGGAACTGGCAGATGACCCCACGGCCTTAAGTTCAGTTGTGTGGGTCTGCAGCTCCCGCTACCTGGAACTTAAGGCTGGGTGAGGTTTCTCCTGAGCAGCATCCCCCCATCTCCCCAGAGTCTTACTAAGATGCCGAGTCATTGAGCTGAAACTCTGCAGCTCTGTCAAAGCAGGCTTGAACTCCACTGTCCTTCCACAACTTCCTGATGACCTCCACCAGCTCAGGAGGCATGGTCCCCTCCTCAGTGGAGTCAGCCAGGTTGTTGAGCTGTCGACCGGCATCCTGTGTAATCCAGAAAGGTGGCTGAGAATGAGCTAGGAGAAGTTAGTGACTTGCCAGGAGATCTCTGGGACTTACAGAATGGAAAACACTTTGCGTTGCTACCAAAGCCTAAGGCAGAACAGTCTCAGGGAAGGTGCAGTTTAGGGAAACATGCTGATTTACTGAGCATGCTCTCCAGATGTAGCCAGCTCTGGGATGCCTAGAGGATAGTCCCAGATGATCCTTCAGGTTTTAGACTTCAGATTAGGATGAAAGTGGAAAGTCCTTTGCTTCAAGGACTGGAAATGTAAAGGCTATATTGGCGCTGAAATACACAACCTAGTGTATTTCGGTGTATAAAAGGCTAGTATATTAGCTTATAAAAGTCCCATGGCTATGACAAGAAGCTCAAAGAGAGAATTTAAATGATAAGATTAGAAGGCAAAAAGATGCTAGGAGTCAATTTTGTAAGCATTTGTTATAAAGTTAGAGGTTGTTTACTCTCCTAGGACTAAGATAATTTGAGGCTTAGCAGATGCGGTTTGAGTTACACGTAACTTTTTCTTACCCATCTTTCCTTGTGGTTTGTTGGTTTCTTGTCTATTTCTTCTCCTGCTTCCACCCTGAACCAGATAACATTAATCACGTACCGCACAACTTGGTTCAGCATAGTCAATGCCTAGTGTGGACATGGCTCTGATGATAGCCAGGATGGACTGCAGCACGTTCCCATAGATGACAGATTTGAACTCCAGGCATTCTTCTGGCGAGTATCCATCCTGGTGAATGATCCTTCAAGGAACAGACACTAAACTTTTAGCGGGACCTGAGGAACCAGACCTCAGGGATTGGGACTCTAGGGGACATCAGGGTCACAGGAATCCGCCTGTATTTTCTACTGCTGTCTCTAAGTGCAGGGTGAGGAGAAGGACATTGAAAATCGGGTCCTTCAGTCCAGGGTTCCTCGGAGCTAAGGACCCTTCTGCACACATGGCTCCACTGCTCCCCCACCTCAGTCCTCCCAGGCCTCTGTTACCACTCACTTCATCTGCTTGACGATAGTGCTCTTTCCTGACTCTCCAGCACCTGGAAGAGAAATGGCCATACCGTCAGTTTCCACCAGTTTTCCCCAGTGGTCCAGAAGATGGTGTGTGAACAGTGTTTCCGGGAGACTTATTGACAGACACCGTGAGCTCAGGCCATTCGACCTGGACTTAGAGCAGTTTGTCCCCATTAGCACGATTTACATTGAGGGATGGATTTTCTTTTTTTAATGACTGCCCTATACATTGTAAGCTGTGTAGAACCTTTCCTGGTCTCTACCCACTAGAGGCCACTAGCTTCCCACTCTGAGTTGTGACAACCAAATATCTCCAGACATCCTGTGCCCCTGGGACTCAAAAGTCTCCCCACTGGGAACCATTGATAGACTCAGAAATTCCTTTAAAATATACACAGTCAAGTAGAAAGAGCTGGGGCTCTTCATCGAGATACTGTTTCTCCCTACCATGATGGTATCTGTAGTAGCTAAAACATTCTAATGTCCTTATTTAGGCTGGCCTCTTGCCCACCAAGAACCCACAGTCCTTCCGGGCCTCTACTGACCTGATCCCTCAATCTCCTTCCACCTTGCCTGTGCCGTTTCTTCTAAGCTGCTTACCCTGAACCTAGACAATCTGTTTAGGCTTTAGAGATCAGTCCCTGCAGCCTCTGTTCTGTGTAAATTCCTTGGAGCCTGGGTCTTTGAGCCTCTGTTCTGTGTAGCTCCTGAATTCCTCGAAGCCTGGGTCCAGCTTACAAATAGGCCCCTTTAGTGTGTCTTTGGTCTTCACTGTCCCAGTCCCCGGGTTCTTTATGGAAACCTGTCCCAGGCAGCCAGCTTTCTGCTCCATAAACCCAACGGTCCCACTTCGGTAGTACCATTGGTGTTTTTATTTCTTGTGTTTTTGTGAGCCAGGTGTCAGTTTCTTATTTGCTGTTGGAAGCCATGATCGGTTTCCATGATTGACCCATGGAGGTGCTTTTTCATCTCTGCGCCAACCAGTGATCTGCTTAGAATGCATCAAGTTGATGAGCCTTCCAGATGCCAGGGGCTTTAGAGCAATTACTTAATAGAAAACCAGGAGGGCATTTCTGTTAAAGACTCCATCTTCCCTGTGGGTCTCCCCTCCCACCAGGTTCTCCAACATTTATTTTGAGAGCAAGGAGAAGGACCCAGTCTACTTAGCAAAAACCAGTAGGCTTCTCCTTGAGACTATGTATTGCTACTATGTGGTGGCGCTTTATGAGTCCATTGCTGAGAGAGAGTCCTGTTTACTTTTTGTATGCCACAGTTCTCTGACTGGAGATTTGGTGTGTGCCTGCCTGCATGGCCAGGGTTCTGGGTAGCTGTTGAACAACAACAACAACAGCAACAACAAAAGGTGTTGTTGCAGTTGGGTAGCCCAGCTTTGTCCTTGCACTGTCCACAGTCCAGGACAAATAAAACAATTCCAGTGACCGTGGCATGCTGTGTCTCCTTGTGGTGACTCTGCAGGCTCCATATTAACACAGCTCTAAGCTCTGCTTGGTTTCTTAGCTTGAGACTGGACCAGGATGAGAAGAACATGCCTGGCCTTCCCCTTTCCGTGGGGTTGCCAGACCCCATCAACCCAGCAGAAAAGCAAAGAGAGTGTTAAACAGTCTTCCCCTCCGCTAGTTCATCTGCTCCACCCGCTCACCAAGCAACAGCAGCTTGACAGTCTTGGCTTCCTTATCAGCATCCTCCTGCAGCTTCCTTTCTAGCTCCTTGGACCTCTTGGCAAGTTCTCTGTCCTCAGCACTGATTCCACTCCCCATCTCCGCCGTTCAGAGAAGAACCACTTTCTCCTGCTCTTAAAAGGTTCCAGTCTGTGAGATAGAGAAAAAGAAAAACTAGGTTGGGATAGAGGGACAGTCTCTCGCTCCCATAGAAGTTGGTGAGTGTGGACTGCTGGTTCTTGCACCCTGCCTACCTTTTGAGACTCCGTACTCCAGCCGGAGAGCTACTTCTTTAAGCTAGGAGTGTCCCCTTTATGTCTAGCAGTATGACAGGGCAAGCCAATTAAAAGCTTTGCCAGTCAGTCAAAGGGCAGACTCTAACGTTCTTTAACGAGGGAGATGATCTGGGTTCTGACATAGCAGGGTAGAATGCAGGTACTGGAGCTCTGGGAGGAAATGACCTCCTCCCTTCTGAAGAACTCATCCCTAAGAGCCTCTCTGTTCCTGTGGATTCACTTGCATTGGAGAGCTGAAGGTTAAGGGTATTCCCCAAATTGAGTCTTCAGATTACAAGGTCTTGGTTTTAGGGAATCAAGGGGATAGTCCTGGCAAAGACTTGTCTGTTCCAGAGGCTATTATTGTTCCTTTGTGCTGGCTCATTTCTCAGGATTCCTAGCACTTGTGAGTGAGTGAGATAGCGATAGAGATAGATAGATAGACAGAGAGATAGAGAGTTTCTTTTGTTGTTGTTGGTGGTGTTTTTTGAGACAGGATTTCTTTCTGTATCCCTGACTGTCCTGGAACTCACTAAGTAGACCAGGCTGATCTGGAACTCACAGAGACCCACCTGCTTCTGTCTGTGTGCTGAGATTAAAGGCATATGCCATCACCACCTGACTCTTTTTCTTTTTGGGGGACAGGCTCTTCTGTGTATCCCTAGCTTGCTCAGACCAGGCTAACCTTGAACTCAGAGATCCACCTGCCTCTGATACCTGAGTGAATGCTGATACTAAAGGCATGTGCCATCATTCCAACACTGACATTTCATATTGTTCTGTTTTCCTAATTCAGTCACCACTGCACATTTCTTCCATTCACAGATGAAATCGGATGGACCTTAGAATATGTGGCTCCCCAGTAGGTCCTCATCAACTGTTTGGTAAATGAAGACATGAAGGAAAGGGAGCGTGTGGTAGAGGAGTTTTGTTTGCTTCCCCTAGCCCACACCAGCTTCTCTGGTTGAGGGAACTTTGCTGTATTCTGGGTGGTGGTGTGTCACGGCAAACTTCTTCCTTGGGCGGTTGGCCTCTGCCTACGGACAGCCGGGACAGCTCCGCCCCCTCGCTCTCCTGGTCTGTCTCTCTGTGGGTGTAAGGGTGCAGCTTAGCAGTTGCCACACAGACACTGAACACACCTCTGTGTTAGCCAGAGTTCTCAGGGCCAGGAGTTTCATTTGAATGAGTCTTCTGGTACAACCCCCTCACCTAAAATTGGAACAGTGGTTCTTAACCTTCCTAAAGCCGTGACCCTCATGTTGTGGTGACCCCAACCATAAAATTATTTTCCGTGCTACTTCATAACTGTAATTTTGCTACTGTTGTGAACTGTAATGTAAGTATCTGATATGTAGGATGATATCTGATATGCGACCCCTGTGAAAAGGCCATTCCACCCCTTGGAGGGGTCGCAACCCACTGGTTGAGAACCGCTGCTTTAGACCATTGCTACCCATATATAATGCAAGGAGCGGCCACATCAGAAGCCCTGGAAGTTTGTTAGAAAGGCAGTCTCAGACCTCAGCCCAGAAAGTCCAATAAATAATCTGCATTTTGACAATACCTTAAGTGACCCACAGGGCATTAAAGGTTGGAAAGAACTGCCCTTAGGAACTGGTTCTCCCTAAACTTGCCTACTTATGTTTCCTGAAATATGGTTATAAAGTCACTTTTCAAAAACAGTGTAGAATATTTGTAAAGGGTGTGTTTTAGAACCTATGAATTTCAGTTACTATTGATTTTGGAGCCTGAAATGAAGTTAATATAAGTGATAATTATCGTCTGGCAAGTTTTGCCTTACAAAAGTGCAATTTGGGATGTGTATGTTGGCGTTGGATGTGCTGGAGATCAGACCCAGGCCTGTGTGCACACCAGGCAGGTTCTCTACCAACTGAGCCCCAGCACCAGCCCCAAGTGGTTTTTGTTTGTTTGTTTTTAAAGACTGACTAAATTGGTTTGGAGCAGGGTCCAGGCACGAGAGTTACATTTTTCCCCAGGTGACTCCCAGGAAGAGCCACTGGTGGAAAATAACAGACTGAATTTGCATGCTGAGAGCCAAAATTGTGTGGCAGTGGGGTGAGGAAAGAGGGGGGAGCTAGGTCCCCACTAACCGGACACTGGGAACCATGGCTTAGCATCTTCCTTTGCCTTCCTCCTCTCTTAGTATTAAAAAGACCCGACTTTTGAGACTGAGGACAGAGAAACAGCTGCTGAGGTGCCTGCCTGGCGTGGCAATCCTGCTTACCCCATCCAAAATTAGCACGTGCCTTAGTGACTTAAGGGCAAACAAGAGCCCCTTAGAAATTGTGACTGTTTTGGAATCCTGGCTAGGAGGTTCCAGGAATTATGCCACCAGTGCTGCCCTGCCCCGCCCACAGTATTGGTAACTTACACCGAGACCAGCCCTGTGCTGAAGGAACTGTTCAAAAAGGGGACAGCAGAGGACTGCCCTGGGCCGTCTCAGTGCCTTTGTGGCAGATGGTTCTGCAGCTTATTTCAGGTCACATAGTTTAGTAAATAGAGGAGTCAGTAGTTTTCCCTAACCGCCATCCTACTGAGTGAGAAAAAGAACCGTTGGACAAGTGGGGAAACCGTGGACAGGGGCCTGTGCTGGAGAGAAGCCCCCAGCTTGATTCACACATGGGGAACACCTGCACCCTTTCTCGTCCCAGCTGTTGTTAACAGACTCCAGTGTTGCTTCTGCTTGGGCTGTAGCCGCAGGAGGAGGCTCCCCATTCTCACGCTGGAGCTGGGAGACTCTCAGGCCTCCTGCCTTCCCAGGCCTCCTGCCTTCCCTGTGGTCGTCCTGTTTGATTATTACATTTAGGGACATTGTCCTGGTGAAGAGGGCAGGGCACAGGAAGTACAGTGCCTGTCTCAGAGGAGTAATCCCCCTCTGCATGAGGGTGTGTGGACAGCACCCGGGTTTGGGTCACAGCCCTAGATGGCCATCTCATTTGGAGTGAAAGCAATCGCTGTTTCCCGAAGAATTTGGGCATGTTTCCTAAGTGAAGGAGCTCTCAGGATCTGCCTCACATTTCTTAAGAAGCTGTGCCCCAGATGGAGTGTGGGACACTGACACAGGAAGAATTGCCTTTGGGAACTTACAGTCCACATGAGGAGGCTGGAGAAAGCAGAGTAACAATTAAAGGGCTGACGCTAATGTTGGGGCATTCAGAGCTGTTGAAAACCTTGCTTCTACTCCCTGGAAGGAGAGGCAATTATACACACATCTATTGTGATTTAAAAAAAAAAAAAAAAAGTGTGTGTGTGTGTGTGTGTCTGCGCGCGAGCCTAAGCCAGCAACTCATGCCCTTAGCAGAGCATGCAGTAAGTTGAGGTAGAAGAATCCTCAGTTCTTAGCTAGCCTGGGCTACAGAAGGACCACATTTTAAATAACAGTGATATTGAAAGCAAGAGGTGATTGTGCAATGGACAGGCTTTCCAGGAGGAGCCAGGTCAGCAGAAATGGAGGATGTGAGTCTGGGGAGAGGACGGGAAAGGGAAACTGAGACCAGCTAGTGCAGGGCCTTGCATGGCAGGTGGGGACCTGACCTGCGGACAAGCAGAGAGACAACTGCATGGTGCTAGCAGTGCAGTGTTGGGTGACTGAGGTCAGGGAGTGAGAAGAGTTGATGCTGGGTCAAGCTTGATTCTAGAAAGGTCTGCGAATAGGATGGGGCTTAGGAAATTGCCCTGGGCACTTTCTCCCAAGTCTAGTCTGTTCCTAGCCAGGCTGGCATTACCAGGAGCTGAAGGTCCAAAAAGCAGGAAAGCTGTTGAGAAAAACGGGAGTGTGCCTACGTTGGGAGGGGTTCAGGAAGGTCCAGCCGAGGAGGAGCCGTGGTGGTGGGAATCGGTTAGGAGGAGGAAGCTGTGTTTGGAGGCAGGGAAGTCCCAGAGACAGAAGCAGTATTGAGACTTCAGTACCAGAAAGCCCCAGGCCACAGGGTGACCCACTCCTTCATTCTCCAAGCCCTGCTCTGCAGACAAGAAAACCCCGCTGAAATACAGCCTGTGTGGAGTAGGTGGGACACTGATGCTTAGCTGGAAGCAGGGGCGGACTCCCTGACAACCACTACAGACCACGTGACCTGGAAGTGGGGGTGGGGGAGGGCTATATAGCCAAGGGTGTGGTGTTGGTAGGAATCAAGATGAAGGTGCTCCTGAACTGGTTTGCCTGGGTTGGGTGGAGAACAGGATTGCCACCTATTGGCTGGGTAGGTAGGTAGATCTGGATTAGGGGATCCACATAGGCCTGGCCCAGTTGTACGGCTGTGACCCTTAAAATTATGCCAAAATCTGCATCTTACCAGAATATAAATGAGCATCTATATGGTCACATGGTACCTGATTGTTAATTTTGGGATTTATTTTGTTCATTCTTAGAAGCCAATATTCTCACAATGTCTAAGGGCCATGTTCAGAATAGCCCGATTTCCAAGTCCGGGGGAGGCTGATGATCAGAGTTCTGCGGGGTTTTTGTTGATTTCTTTCCTGTGTGTGTCATAGATAAACCATTAGGACCATTCTATTTGTGTAGTGTTTTGCATCCATTCTTTCACCTAACTTTATGTTGTAAGCATTTTCACAGAATTAAAAAATCCTCCAAGACCAGTGTTAATGGTTGTATTTCTTTGTGTTCATTTATCCCAGAGGTGATGGGGAGGCAGAGGCAGGCGGATCTCTGAGTTTGAGGCTAGCTTGTACAGAGTTCCAGAACAGTCAGGGCTACCCAGAGAAATCCTGTCTTGAAAAACCGAAAACCAACCAACCAACCAAAAACCATTCCCTTGTTGTTGGGTATTTATGTTTCCAAATTTTCTGTGGTAAACATTGCAAAATTGAACAACATTGTGGATATTTTTCAGACAACCCTTTGTATTATTATTATTATTATTTTATTATGTTTTGGATTTTTGAGACAGGGTTCTCTGTGTAGTCCTGTAGTCCTGGTTGTCCCAGAACTCACTCTGTAGACCAAGGCTAGCCTCTGGCCTCAAACTCAGATCCTCCTGTGTCTGCCTCCTGATTGCTGGGATTAAAGGTTTGCACCAGCCACTGCTCAGGCTCAGTTAATCATTTTTTTTTTTTTTTCTTTTTTCTTTTTGGTTTCTCTGTGTAGCTTTGGAGCCTGTCCTGGAACTTGATCTGTAGACCAGGCTGGCCTCGAACTCACAGAGATCTGCCTGTCTCTGCCTCCAGAGTGCTGGGATTAAAGGCATGAGCCATCCCCACAACCCCTACCTCCTCACCCCTTACCTCCCACCCCCTCCAGATAACCCTTTTTTAAAAGAACTGTTTTGTGATTCCCATCCGCTGAAGAAATCCCTGGAAGCCGCCATGAGATTTGCTGGGTCTGCCCATCTTCCTGAGTCCTGAAGAGAAAGGTGCAACTTTTCTTTTCCTTTCTCTTTCTTTTAAACATGTCTTCCTTTCTCTACAAGTTGCATGACCTGGGGCTTTTCTTTTAAACACTAATAAAATTATTTTTTGATCTTAAATCAAAAAATTGACTTGTTAGAAATGGATTACTGGGTTAAACAGTGAAACTTGAGACCCTTGATTATATTTTGCTGAATGGTTCTTAGATTACAGTAGTGTTGATGGCCACATAACATGTGTCCCAGTTGAATACACCCTCACCTGTACTGGGACTCTTTTAGTGGCTCCTGTTTAAATATTTCAACATAACAAATTAAGAACAATGTATCTCTTGTTCTGTTTTTGTCTTTGATTCTCTGTGAGCTGGATTTCCCCCACAGCTCTCCCAAGTTTATGGAGGCCACCTAGGGGGTTTCTTGTTTGTGTTTTTGTCTTTCTGCAGTGCTGGGCATTGCCTCTCACATATAAGGCAGAGGGATACTACCACTGAGCCCTCACCCCCAGCCCAAGGCAAGTGTTTTTAAAGTTTAAGAAGAGTGGAGGCTGCCTCAGATGTAGATACAGAATGGCTCAGGATCCAGAGTTCAAGGTGGAGTCAGGAGGGAAGGGATGTGGTGGGAGTAGTGAGATCTTTAGAACAGCTGCTGGGTGTGAGGGCAAAGGACTCCCCCCGGGGGCAAAACAGGGAAGGGGCCAATTGCTGCTCCTAGGATAACTGCTTTTAGTGAGGGGACTTCACAGTTTGCCTTCAGGTAGGACTGGCCCTTGGAGATAGGAATGCTGGGTTGAGAAGTGTGTGAAGCCCTATTCAAACAGCCCAATTTCACTTAGCCCACAAGGGGAGTCAATGAGTTGGCAATAAGGATCCCAGACCAAAAGCAATGTTCCATAAACACTGATTAGGTGGTAACTTACAGGCCAGGCACAGGTCTAAGCACTTATAATTAACTCGTTCGTCTTCACCAGCATCCTATTAGGGCAGACACTCATTTTACAGAAATAGCACAGAGCAGTTCAGCGTCGGTCAGGAAGTAGGTGGCGATGCCTGAATTTGAACCTAGACATTCTGGCTAGTCTGACCTCAACATAGAAACTAATGTGGGATGGGGAGCCCGCCTTGAAGGGCACACCCTGCTTACCAATGCCCAATAGAAGGAAACAGATTCAGGTAGGAATGTGGGGAATGCAAGGGCAGGGCTTCTGCTGAAAATGGATTCTGGGACCCTAATAATAGCTACCTGACTTGGTGCCAGGCATTGTGCAAAGGGGCTTTGCATCCATTCCTCAGTAACTCCTTTGAATGAGATGCTGTCATTACCTCATTTCATCTTAGTGATGAGGAAGCTGACGCACAGAAACCGCCCAAGACCAAAGGGCCACGCCAGGCCAACCCTGGCCGCCTGGCTGCCCACGTGGCGTTAGGGAAACAGGGAAAGTGGTGGGGGCGTGGCCAGGCGACCGGAGGCGTGGCCGAACGGGGCGTGGCCGCGGACTTGGCGGGGCCCTGGGGCCGGCGAGGTTGGCGCGCAGCCGGGAAGGTTTAGGCGGGGTCGCACCTGTTGCGTGACTCCCCCGCAGCCCGGCCACGAGGTTCGGATCTCGAGTTGGTACCCAGAAAGTAGTGAAAGAACCCTAGGCGAATTCCGGGCCCGGTTTTCTGGGGAGCACGTGGCCGGCTTCCTCTTGAGTGCGGGCTGGGGGTCGCGGCGCCAGGGTCTCCTGAGGTCAGTCTGGCCGCCGAAGTCGGTGGGAGTCCGCCCTGGGCCAGCTGGCCATTTTGAAAAACTGCCTTCTTCCCGCTTCTCAGTGCGGGTGCAGGGGCCAGTGGCGGGACTTCGCCTTGTTGGGGGCCCTCTCCCCTCCTCGGCCGTGCTTCCCCGCTGTGCAGACTTTCATAGGCAGCCTGCCTGGGACCAGTTGGGACTCGGGCAGTATGGCCTCAGGTAAGCGTGTGTTGGCTATAGAGGGGTCCCGGGACAGTGGTGCCTTGGTCCGGTGACAAGAGGGTGGGTGGGGGGTGGGGTCTTGGCACAGCCTGCAAGACCTAGGGACTGTGAGCAGATCCTAAAAGGGTCTCGGGAAGCAGACCTTGAGTGTGCAGGCAGATGGGCACGTCAGAGGAGGCTGGGGTCTTTCCCACAGATCTCAGACAGGACCCTGCCTCCTGATCTTCCTGTCTTCCTAGGAGGCAGCTTCTGCGGGTCAGTGGAATTTTCCCAAGACAGGCCCCTCCCTCCTGGGCTCGAATTCTCTGTTCAGCCTCCTTCTTCCAGAGCTGGACTGTCCCTGGAGCAGGGGTCAGATGGAGAAGTAAAGAGTAGGCTCTGCCCTAGAGGCGCTGGGTTTTCATGAGTACGCTTGCCATGTCCCTGGAGGAAATGGGTTTTGAGGTTGGAGAAGCTCAGGCTGTATTCTTGCTTATTATGTTTCTCTCGGGCTGGCTGGACCAGCCTAGCTTGGACTTTGGCTTCTTTGCCTTGAAGCTTTGGCAACGGATGAGGGTTCCCGAGGTGGGGTGAGGGTGCTGCAGAGCTGAGAGCTGAGAGCTGGCGGTGCTCCATCTGTTTTCTTTGCACCCCCACCCCAGTCCCAGCCACCATCAGTCACGTCACTCTAGGGACTGGAGTGGGAAGGGAGGGATAAGGGGCAGGATGGAGGCCCCACTCCCCGAGGTTGCCTAGACAACATCAGAAATCGTGGCCAGGGCCTCTTCCGCCTGCGGGGCGCTGCTTCCTGCATCAGTCACTCCCGCCGGGGGCGGGGCGGAGGAAGGGGTTGGATGTAAGAGAGCTTGGCCCCAGCCGGTGAGGTTCCTCCGCTGTCGCCTTGGCCCCAGCCATGGCATCCTATCCTGGCCCAGGCAAGTCCAAGGCCAAATATCCCTTTAAGAAGCGAGCCAACCTGCAAGCCTCCGCTGCTGCTCCAGGTAAGTGTTCTTGGTTTCAAGCAAGGGTTCTCCTCCACCGCCTGTCCAGGCCACCTAGTGCCTCAGAGAGGGGCCCCCTCCTGCAGCACCCTCTCGGCAATGATGCCTCTCTGCCTCGGTTCCAGGGCTGCCTGGCTGGTTTGGGTGGCGCAGGGAGGGAGGTAGGAGGGGATGCCTGAGGTTTGTGTGTCAGGGATGCTGCCCTCCGTAACAAGGAGTGGGTGTGCATGTGGGTGCAGAAGAGGCGTATATGCACACGTGTCTGCCTGTGCAGATGCTAAGGCTGCGTGTGAAGTGTATGTGAATGGAGTGGGGAGAGTGTGGGACTGATTGCTTTGTGGACTGGCTACCGTGTTTGGTGCCTGTGCCTGTACCAGGCAGGCTCAGGATCTAGAATTCTGTGAGTGAGCGTGGCGGGGGTTTGACATCTGGGGTCATGCATTGCTGGCACATGCACCAGAGCTAGGGCCCAGTTGCTACTATATCCTTGCTGTTTGCTTGTTCCTGGTCTGTGTTGTGAACCTCTCAGGAGAGTGGGGAGTCCTTGGGATGGCCAGTGGGCTGTTGTACCTTGCACCCTTGGGTTTGCCTCTACTTTGTGGGAATCTCTGCACCATTTGCAGCTGGTTGTGTGGTGGCGACTGTCCATCCTGGTGAGGATTCAGCTACTGGAGTTAGTCCTTCCAGGGGTGTGGGTGTCTGCAGCTCTCAAGTGTTCTGGCTAGAGAAAGACCTTTTGGTGACTGGGAGTTGTTAACCCTTTGTGGCTGTGTTTACACCCTGATTGTCCTCCTCTGGCTTGTTCTTATGCTGTCGAAGATGCCCGGCTAGGGCTTTGTACTGTGCTGAGATGCGTGCTCGGATCTGTGTCTCGGGTTGTGTGTGGGATCGGTGTCTTCCAGGTATATGCCCTGGGCCTAGCTCTGTGCTGGGTGCTCTGTTGCTGAGCCAGAGACCCTGAGGTGGTTAGACCCTGAGAGCATCTTGTCCCTGGGGTCAAGGCCTAGTGAGGCAGTCTTGATAATGAGTGAGGGGGCTCCTCGTCAAAAGGAGGGATTAGGCACCAGAATCCTGGAGTTGATGGAGTGGTCCCCCGCTTGGCTTTGCGCTGTATATGTGATGTTGTGATGCCAACTTCTGGCACAGGGCCAGGGAGACAGGACCTGGTTGAGGGGGTGTGGAGGTGATTGCTGGTGTGTCACCTCTGCTGAATCTAGTGGTCTTTTGCAGTTGTGAGGCAGACCAGGAAGATGACTCTGGCTGTTGGAAGCCTTCCTGCTCTCCCAGCACTGCTGTGTAGGCCCAGGGTTGCCTGACAGGAAGGGGTTTAAAAGGAGGGCTTTTGACTTTATTCTGCAGCTCCCTGGTCTGCCTTCAGGGACTTAGAAGTGGTTAGTGGCTGGGTATAGTGATGCACACCTGTAATTAGCTACTTGGGAAGCTGAGGCAGGAGGACCATGAGTTCCAGGTATGCCTGGAACTTACAAGACCCTACCTAAAAGTGAAAATAGAAAAGGGTGAGGATATAGCTCAGTAGAGGACTTCCTTAGCACCCCCAAGGCCTCAGGTGTGGTCCCAGTCATGCAAAAGACAGAAAACAAAACCCCCAGATGGTCTGGAGCTGTATTTGAGAGAATGGAGAGGACTGAGGTTCATTTTTGTTCGTTTGGGTTTTTTGTTTGCTTGCTTGTTTGTTTGTTTTTAGAGACAGGGTTTCTCTGTGTAGCCTTGGCTGTCCTGCACCTCGCTGTGTAGATGAGGCTGCCTCGAATGCAGAGATCTGCCTGTCTCTGCTTCCCAAGTGCTGGGATTAAAGGCATGCACCACTTCTACCTGGCCTAGGATCTGGGTTGGGTGGGTAGGTATTGATCTTTGCCTCTTCCTCCTAGTCTGCTCTCTTGGAAGGAAGGGAGAAATGGAATCACCTCATCACCCATACAAACTCCTTTTCTCGTCATTGTTTTCCCTGCTTAGCAGCCTCGTCCCTGTACCAGGCTCAGAGAACCTCTCACTCTCCCCACTGAAGAAGGGTCTCCATGTGGGAAGTGTTTGCAGCATCCTAGGAATTTCTGATTGCAGTCCCGTGGGATCAGAGCCCTAAGCTTCATAGAACGCCTGTAGGACATTCCCCTGTGAGTCCTGGAGCTGTGGCCAGATAGGACAAGGCCACTTCTCACCCATTTATAGCCTGTGTCCAGAGGTTAAGACAAGCAAATAAACAAAAGTAGAGTCCTCTGTGTCTTCCAAATACTGCTCCCGTATTCCAAGGTACTCTTCCTGAATAGGATGTCTCTACCCTGACAGTGGGCTTGGGACTGGCGTGTAGGCTAAGAAGCCTCTGTAACTAGCTCCTATCCAGATTAGGCCAGTGGTCCGACTACCAGCGAGCTTCTGCGTGTAGCAAAGCTTGTCTCTCCCAAAGAGCCTGTAGTCAGGGCCCAAAAGACAGTGGTGGGCAGAGGAAGCTGGCCAGAGGCACAGGGCTCAGGGGAGGATGGCCGTTCTCTCTCCTGTCTCGCCTCCTACCCTTTGGCCAGCCAGGCTGTGTACTTTCTGTCCCCTAGGGCTGTGGTTTTAAGGAGAGTTGGCCCCTCCCTTCCAGACTGCCTTGACCGGTCTCTTTCTCCCCGTTGAGATCCCTGGATGTGGGTGGGCCTTCCTGGCACTGAAGAGGTTAAGGTCCTGTTAGAGACCTTCTCATCTCCCAACTCCTCCTGCTCCTTCTTTGGATTTCTGAACTCCCCTGAACTCTCCCAGCCCCCTACTTGGGGCCATCCCAGGGTCTCCCCTGCTTCCAGCTGCACTTGGTACAGCCCATGCCAGCCCCTGAGCTGTCCTGGGGGACTGGCTGCAGCTTCACAAGGCAAACAGGCAGGCAAGGGGCACGGGGCTGCTGACCAGAGCACTCTTGAACTCTGCAGGTAGTGTTCCAGTAGGGGCCAAGGCAAGTCGGTAGCTGGGTCCTGATCTGGGTTAAGCTCCTTTCTCTTTCTTTGTCCAGCTTTGGGACTGTACCTGGAATACTAGGACGTGGGCACAGAGACCTTAAGGCATAATGCCTAGACAGAGCCTCTGAGTCCTTTTCTAAGACAGAGTGGAGGTTGGGGAGAGGGTTCTGGAGGGATGCGTCTTCTACAGCCAGCTGGGAGAACCAAATGGTCTGTGGACAGCTTCCTGCAGGAGGAGGCTAAGACTGTTGAAGGATCTAGAAGAGTCCATCCTGGTGGGCTGGGAACTTAGGCAGTCCAGGAGACTGGCAGCTTCAGACCATCAGTGTTAGCCTTGTGGTGGGGCCCAGGAAGAGTTGCTCTGCCCTTGTTGGAGTAGAAAGACATCTGGCTTTCCATTCTGCCTTTCCCAGGGCCTTCCATAGGGCCAGATCGTAAGGCCTCCAAGTGGCGTGGACTGTGATAGCTCCCTTTGGAGGGGCAGCCAGCAGTGTGTATGTGTGTGTGGGGTAGCTTAGGATCAGCTCTCATCTTGGCAGCTCTGGGGTCCTGGAGAAGAGAACAGTACTCCCCAGGGGGAGAGAGGGTTCCTTGCCAACCAGGTCCTCTTCCTTGATAGCTGCTTCTCAGGTCAGAGCTGCGGGCTGCTGTACTTTGCCTGTGCCTTGCAGATCTAGGAGAGGTTCTAATCTTCTCAGTGAAGGATCTGTTAGGTCGGAGGTCGGGGGTGGATCTGACCCTGGGTTAGTGCCCTAGAAGCTGATGACCCTTAGTGTGGTCACTGGTCCTAAATGAGTGCCTTGGGTGTGTGTGTGTGTGTGTGTATGTGTGTGTGTGTGTGTGTGTGTGTGTGTGTGTGTGTGTGTACATACGTACACGTGCACCCCTTTCTGGAAAATAGTTACGTGCAGATAGAGTCTCTTGATCTAAGGGAGTGGGCTACCCCCACCTCATATTGCAGAGTTAATTCACTTGCTCCACAGGCAAGCACAGGACCTCATCCCTGAGCCTGGGGTAGTGAAGGGCCTCTGTGTAGATGTGGATGAGTTCCCTTGGGAGCCCCACATGGCTGGCTCTTCCTCTCAGTGGAAGTATTGCCCAGTGTCTAGGCCCTGACTTTTAATAGGTTCTGGCCCCAGGGTGGGAAGGGGCTCCTCTTGACTTCCAGAGGCATCCAGGCTCTCCCCCCCTCCCCTTGACCCTGGCATCGCTCTGTCTCCGCAGAGGCTCGAGGAGGTGGTCTGGGGGGCTCTCCGCTGCAGTCCGCCCGATCCCTGCCAGGCACTGCCCCCTGCCTCAAGCACTTCCCGCTCGACCTTCGCACGTCTATGGATGGCAAATGCAAGGAGATTGCTGAGGTATCACCCGGCACCCCCACACCTCCTCACCTCAAATGACTTCTGCCACCTTTCATCTCAGGCTTGGCTGTCCCTGATCCTAAGCCTTTCCCAGGAACCCTGGCTCCTGCGCACACCCCTCACCCAGGCTCTGCAGGGGAGGGGGCAGAAGGCTTGAAAGCATGGCCACCTGACCTTTCCTCCTTCCCTCCTTGGTACTAGGAGTTGTTCAGCCGCTCACTGGCCGAGAGTGAGCTCCGCAGCGCGCCTTATGAGTTCCCAGAGGCAAGCCCCATCGAGCAGCTGGAGGAGCGGAGGCAGCGTCTGGAGCGCCAGATCAGCCAGGATGTCAAGTGAGCTCGCCGCCGCTGCTGCTGCTGCCCCTTCCCCGTCTCTTGGAAGTCCACTTGGAAGTCCAGCGGGGAGGCGGCAGAGAGCACATTCTTTGGAGCGAGGCCACTGCTGCTTCTGTCTCCTGGGAGGCTTAGAGTCTGCTGTATAAACTTGGGGGACCGCTTTCTCATCTCTGAAGTGGGGTGAGAACAGCCCAGGGTCCACAGCCCTGCCCGTGAGGACCCCATGTGACAGTCTGTGCACAGCAGCTGGCACAGTGCTGGGACCCGGTTGCCGCGGCCACTGCTCTTGCCTGCCCTATCAGACCTTACTTACTGCTCTCCCCTCTAGGCTGGAGCCGGATATTCTGCTTCGGGCCAAACAGGATTTCCTGAAGACGGACAGTGACTCGGACTTACAGTGAGGAGAGGGGGCCGCGGAAGGCATGCGGAGCTGGGGTCTGCGCTGCGCTGCGGCTGACCCCCATCCTTTTTGTCTCCCTGTCCTGTAGGCTCTACAAGGAGCAAGGGGAAGGACAGGGTGACAGGGGCCTGTGGGAGCGTGATGCGGTGCTGGAACGGGAATTTCAGCGGGTCACCATCTCTGGGGAGGAGAAGTGTGGGGTGAGTGTGGAGTGGAGCCTTGGATTCTGCAGAGTTCTGGCCTGGGGAATTGGTGAGGGAATTTCTCTTCTGGTGCCTGGAGTGACAGAGGGACTAGGCTCACTGATAGGCTGGGACTAGAGAAGGCTAAGTACTTTTGGGTGTGAGGCCTTTGGAGCTGGGGGTGGGCGGTATGAGGTCTGGGGATGGCCACAGGGAGGAGCTGAGTGTGGACAGAGATGAAAGGAAGTGACTGCTTGTCCTTGTCCTCAGGTGCCATTCACAGACCTGTTGGATGCAGCCAAAAGTGTGGTGCGGGCCCTTTTCATCCGGGAGAAGTACATGGCCCTGGCCCTGCAGAGCTTCTGCCCTACCACCCGCCGTTACCTGCAGCAGCTGGCTGAGAAGCCCCTGGAGACTCGAACCTACGAGCAGAGCCCTGATACCCCTGTGTCTGCTGGTGGGAGCTCCCATCCCTTCCCAAACCCCAACTGCCCTGGGTACCTAGGCTTGGAGCCTAGGTGCCTCTGCCCTCTCTGCATCTCCCCGCACCCAGGCTCTGTCTAGCTTCTTGACATCCAGGAGGGTGGAGGTTGGGGACCATAGCTGCTCTTTTGGAGCCTTTGACCCTCTTTGGAGCCTATAGCCTGGGCAGCTGCAGGCCTTGAAGCTCCCTGGCCCCGACTCTTCCCTCGCTCTTTTGCAGATGCCCCAGTGCACCCCCCTGCGCTGGAGCAGCACCCATATGAGCACTGTGAGCCAAGCACCATGCCTGGGGACCTGGGCTTGGGTCTGCGCATGGTGCGCGGTGTGGTGCATGTCTACACCCGCAGGGACCCTGATGAGCAGTAAGAGGGGTGTGGTGTGTGGGGTACGCCGTGTGGATTAATGCATTGGCTTGGGAGGGGCCAGAGGGCTTGACTTGCTCTCCTCACCTGAGCTTCCTGCATGCTAGCTGTCCAGAGGTGGAACTTCCGTACCCTGACCTACAGGAATTTGTTGCTGACGTCAATGTGCTGATGGCCCTGATTATTAATGGCCCCATGTAAGTTTCCGCCTGTCCCATTCAGCTCACCTCACAGCCCCAGCCCTGCCCTGGCCTGGCCCAGACAATGTCAGTTTGTCTTCTTGCCCCTCCCTCGTCACCCACTCTTAGTCTGCTGCCCTTGTTCTGTGTGTTCCTGCTCCCCTGCCTTCCCCCTTCCCAGGAGCCTCATCAGGATCTGAGTCGCTCTCTGTCCTTCCTTCTTGCCCAGAAAGTCCTTCTGCTACCGCCGCCTACAGTACCTGAGCTCCAAGTTCCAGATGCATGTTCTGCTCAACGAGATGAAGGAGCTGGCCGCTCAGAAGAAAGTGCCGCACCGAGACTTCTACAATATCCGTAAGGTGGGCCCTCAGCCTGTGGCTGCCCCTCCAAAGACTGGGGTCCCCCCAGGGCTCAGTATGGAGAGCCCTCTTTGACCCACTGTTTTGTCCATGGGCCTTTCCTTAAAAAAAAAAAAAAAAATTACTGCATTTTAATGATGTAATTAGTGGATGTGTACCGGTGTGGGCAAGGGAGGCAGAGGGAAGCTTCCCAGGAATCATTTCTCCTCTTCCCCAGCGTGGGTCCTGGGGATGGACTCATGTTGTCGGGTTTGGTGGCAGGTGCCTTCACCTGCTGAGCCCTCTCTCCCCAACTTTGCATTTGTATGTGTCTGTGGTATGTGTGCATGTGTGTATATGCATGCGTGTTTGCAAGTATGTGGTCGTGTGTGTGTGTGTGTGTGTGTATCTGTGTGTATCTGTGTGTGGTGGTAGGCCAAAGTTGACATTGGGTGTCTTCTACCTTATGTATTGACAGAGTTTCTCACTTGAACCCGGAGTTTGTGGCTTTGGTTAGTCTAGCTAGCCAGCTTATCTCGTGTATCCCTCACCTCTGCCTGTCTCATGTTAAGATTATGGGTCGGCTGCTGCACATGCCTGGCATTTGTGTGGCTGCAGGGGATCCCAGCTGCAGTCCTCCTGTTTGTACAACATACAAACACACACTTACTGGCTTTGGTGGCTCCAGCGGTCCTTCTCCACTGCAGGTGGACACGCACATCCACGCCTCGTCCTGCATGAATCAGAAGCATCTGCTGCGCTTCATCAAGCGGGCAATGAAGCGACATCTGGAGGAGATTGTGCATGTTGAGCAGGGCCGTGAGCAGACCCTGCGAGAGGTCTTCGAGAGCATGAACCTCACTGCCTATGACTTGAGTGTGGACACGCTTGATGTGCACGCGGTCTGTCCCATGGGCTGGGCTGGGCTGGGCTGCTGGGTCAGCACTAGGGCCAGGGATCAGGGGTGACCTAGGCCTTCCCATCTCCTCCAGGACAGGAATACCTTTCATCGATTTGACAAATTCAATGCCAAATACAACCCTATTGGGGAGTCTGTCCTCCGAGAGATCTTCATCAAAACCGACAACAAGATCTCTGGGAAGTACTTCGCTCACATCATCAAGGTATGGAGGTGGCTCTCCCCAGCCGAGCCAGACCCCGTGTGTGGCAGGGCTCAAGAGACAGGAGGAGGGAGTGAGAGGCCTGATGAGCACATGTGGGTATGCGGGGCAGGGAGGGACATAGATGTGATTGCTTCTGGTGTCTAGGAGGTGATGTCAGACCTGGAGGAGAGCAAATACCAGAACGCAGAGCTCCGGCTGTCCATCTACGGGCGTTCGAGAGACGAGTGGGACAAGCTGGCGCGCTGGGCGGTGATGCACAGAGTGCACTCTCCCAACGTGCGCTGGCTGGTGCAGGTGCCCCGCCTCTTGTGAGTGTCCTTAAAGTGGGAGGAAGCTCCGTGGCTGTGTGCAAGGGGCCAGGGCCTGCCTCTTGTTCTACTGGGATGGCTATGCCTTCAGTAGCCAAGCTAGGCACTCTGAGTGCCAGGAAGGGCCTCCCAGGCCAACCCACAGTTGTCTGTGCAGCCTGGTTTCTCTGAATGTCCCACTTTCCCACTCTGGTTCAAACACGCTTTGGTGCTTCTCATGACAGCGCTGACTCTTTATGGGCCTGCTACTGGCCTTGACTTGCCTATGCGTGTGTCCTGTCTTCCCTCCAGTGACGTGTACCGCACCAAGGGCCAGCTGGCCAACTTCCAAGAGATGCTGGAGAACATCTTTCTGCCACTGTTTGAGGCCACTGTGTACCCTGCCAGCCACCCAGAGCTGCACCTCTTTCTGGAGCATGTGAGCAGTAGCATGGGCTGGGCGAGGGCAGGATAGCTGGGCCCTGGCCCAGCTGTGGCTCTAGGACTGACCACCAGCTCTCTGCCAGGTGGATGGTTTTGACAGTGTGGATGATGAGTCCAAGCCAGAGAACCACGTCTTCAACCTGGAGAGTCCCCTCCCAGAAGCCTGGGTGGAGGAAGACAACCCCCCATATGCCTACTACCTGTACTACACCTTCGCTAACATGGCCGTCTTGAACCATCTGCGCAGGTGCTGGTTCCAAGAGCGCAAAACCTCTGCTTGCCTCGCTTGGAGCTGAGGCCACTGGTGCCCTGACTCACATTGCCCCAGTGTCCAGACTGTCGAGGCTCTTCCTCTGCTCTTAGGCTTCATTTCTCATCCTTTGCAGTCAAGAGTCTGCCCCAGTCCTCCGGCCTAGGCCCTCGTAGTCACTAGCTAGAGGGCATATGTGTGCAGGTGGGTGGTGTGGGACCTGGAGTCAGGCGAGCTTAGTCGTGCCCAGGCTCTGGAGCTGACTCTGTCTTCATGCCCCTCAGGCAGAGGGGTTTCCACACGTTTGTGCTGAGGCCGCACTGTGGGGAGGCTGGGCCCATCCATCACCTGGTGTCAGCCTTCATGCTGGCCGAGAACATCTCCCACGGTCTTCTTCTGCGCAAGGTCAGGGTTTACACCCCCAGCCTCCACATGCAGCCGTTTGCCTTCCTGATCCTCCTCCTCACCCAGCCAAGAGATCAGATTCCTTCCTCCTGATAGAATTAGCTCTTCCCACCCATCCTCCAGTGGAGGAGCCCAGCTTGGGTTCACCGATCTGATGTGAGACGTAGCCTGGAGCCTCCTTCCCCATGTCCCCAAACTAGTATGCCCTTGAACCAGTATGCCCCTGAACCAGTATGCCCTTGAACCAGTATGCCCCTGAACCAGTATGCCCTTGAACCAGTATGCCCCTGAACCAGTATGCCCTTGGACCAGTATGCCCCTGAACCAGTATGCCCTTGAACCAGTATGCCCCTGAACCAGTATGCCCTTGGACCAGTATGCCCCTGAACCAGTATGCCCCTGGACCAGTATGCCCTTGAACCAGTATGCCCCTGAACCAGTATGCCCCTGAACCAGTATGCCCCTGAACCAGTATTCCCTCTCAGCATTGAGGCCCCCTAACAAGTCCTCCGTGCCTCCTCCCTGACCAGGCCCCCGTCCTGCAGTACCTGTATTACCTGGCTCAGATCGGCATTGCCATGTCCCCGCTCAGCAACAACAGCCTGTTCCTCAGCTACCACCGGAACCCTCTACCTGAGTACCTGTCCCGTGGCCTCATGGTCTCGCTGTCCACAGATGACCCCCTGCAGTTCCACTTTACCAAGGTCAGACCCAGCCCAGCAGGCAGCCAAGGGCGGGGGGGGGGGGGGCTTAGGGGATCCTGGGGTGTCTCTGGGTCTGTGCTGCCCCTTGCTGGTTGAGCATAGAAACTGTCCTTAAAGGAGGGAGGGGCTGCAGGGACCCCGATGCCTCTCTCAAGGAACCTGGCCTGTGCAGGAACCACTGATGGAGGAATACAGCATCGCCACTCAGGTGTGGAAGCTCAGCTCCTGTGACATGTGTGAACTGGCCCGTAACAGTGTGCTCATGAGTGGCTTCTCCCACAAGGTATGATCGTCAACCTGCCTGGGGCTGGGCCTCACCTCTTTTCCTTCCTTTGCATTGGGGATCCTGTCCCTGTCCCTGTGATGTTTGGAACTTCCTGCAGCTCAGCCTGTTACCTACACCCTCTGCAGGTAAAAAGCCACTGGCTGGGACCCAACTATACCAAGGAGGGTCCTGAGGGCAATGACATCCGCCGCACCAATGTGCCAGACATCCGAGTGGGCTACCGCCATGAGACCCTGTGCCAGGAGCTGGCGCTTATCACACAGGCCGTCCAGAGTGAGATGCTGGAGACCATCCCAGAGGAAGTGGGCCTCATCATGAGCCCGGGGCCTTAGTGAACCTGGTCCACGCAGCTCTTGCCCCATCTCAGCAACTTGATCGTGTCTGTGATTGGACCCCTCCCACCTGGTGTGGTCCCTGCATGTCTTCCGTGCTCTGTTCCTGTCCTGCATGTCTTTGACCATGTCTTGCCTCTGGGCCACCTCAAGGAGAGCAAGTCCAGGAATCCGCTTCACTGTTGTCTTGCCTCAGGTGGTACCCGATGGCTGAGATTTAAGGGCTGGCCCTGCTCGTGACTCGTCCCAGGATTGTCAGAAGTCTGGCTGTCCTCTGGTGTCTTCAGTGTCCACAGGGGCTTGGGATAGTTGTGTGGGGCTGGCCCTGTTAGCCTCTGGAGCCCTACCTCGGCGAATCCAGGCTTTGGCTAGAGTTCACAGTTGATTTCCCCTCTCGTGTGTGTGGCCATGGGGCCATCAGGAGGGGCTCTATCCCTCTGTTGTGGTACTGGCTGCTCAGTCTCTGTGAAGTTGTGCCCATCTGTGCTGGGCAGAACAGGACTTGGGCTTGCTCATGGCCCTGGAGGCCTGGCGTAGGGGGCTGGACCACTGCCCCTGCCAAGTCACTGCCCATCAGCCTCCTCTGTCCCTCCCTGGTCCACATGTTCCTTGTTACCAGCTCCCTTGTACCCCTGTGGGAGGGGGCAGCCGCCCTGATCCCATGTCTACAGTTGGAGGCTACTGCAGTTGTAGGGAGCTGGGTCTGCCATTAGTCCTGGGGGTGGTCACACCTTCGAGGGGTTCCAGGTCCTTGACTAGATCCAGATCCCAGTTGGCCTCTTGTGTTATGTTCTAGACCAAGGCCTTTGCTATGAAGAACAGTGTTTCATATGACCCATTTTCCTAGTGCATGAGAAATAAAGATTATTTAAGTAATGAAGCATGTGAAGGTCTCTGTTGGGAGAGGAAGGGGGTAAGTGGCAAGGCACTCTGGGTAGAGTAGCGGGCCGCTGTATAACAAAGGCTGGCGTCGTGCCTGCCAGCACTTCTGAGGGCTTGGACCACGGGTGTGTACTGTCACAGCTGTGACATATGACACATGCTGAGGTGCACGGCATGGATGAAGTGGATCGGTGCATTTGCACACTGACTGGGGTAACTGGAGGAGAGAGGAGATGCCCATTGAGCCCTCAGCCAGTTTGCCCCTTCTGAAGGGGACATGGGGCTCCAGGTCCATGGTGTGTATTCTTGTCACGCCAGCTTCGATGGCACACTTCCACCTCGTGCCTCCTGGGAACATATGCCTCTGCATGTCTGCCTGAGGCCCCTGGTTCCAACGTGGGACCTTCTAGGCAGCCTGTTTAAGATACTCCCTCCAGATCTCTCCCTCGGGGATTCTGACACAAAGGTGGCAGACGAGGTGGCAGACATAACTGTGTCGGATTGTGTTGCAAGGGGCTGGAGCTGCCTGTACTTGAATCCATCTCTAGCACTTGACTTTCCGCCCCAAGTCTATGGTACAAGTTGCAGAGCATCTCTTTGCCACTAAGGTGGCTGGAGTCTGCTGTGCATGTAAAGAAGGGAAGTAGATCGGGGCCTGGACAGCACAGGGTACTTCCTGCATAGGCAACAGCTGCTTGCCACGGCTGCTGCTGAGTGTAGAGAGGCTAGGGGCTTCCTGCCTCACCGTTGCAGGCCTGCAGCTGCCCCCACTCCCTAACCCCTACTCTGAGCAGGGAGGAGGGCCCATCTGCATCTGGCCTCAGACTGTAGCAGGTGCCCCAGAGACCCAAAGCAGCTCTACCCCCCCCCCCCCCCCCCCCCGACTCCCACTGGCTCCAAGCCAATTCATTTTAGTCACTTACGTATCTGAACTGAGTGCTGGAGTTAGGGCATGAGCAGAAGGCTGTACACCAAAAAATAAAAGATATAAATAAATAAATAAATAATAAATAAATAAATAAATAAAGTTGATTTCTGCCTAGGGAACTGGCCTGTGGAGATAGAAATGGCCAGCCATAGAATGGAGACAAGTCCCTTGTGTAAGGTTCTCCGTGCCTCACTGGACCTTGCCTGCACTCTCCCCAAAATGATGCTTTTCAAGGGTGAGGGGAGCTAACTTGGAACCAAGTAAGCAGGAGTAGTAGATTGAGAGTGTCCCTTGTCCCTTGAAGGCCAGCACTGCCTGTCCCACACCGGCACTGAGGACTTTGTCATTAGGACAAATCCTTTCCTTTTCCTGCCCGACTCTTCTCAGTCCGAGCTGAGGCCCAGCCTGCAGCACATAACTAACCAACAAAATGTTCCTTAGCAACCTCTCCAGTTTCACATCAATTGGACTTTGGTTTTCAGTTTTGCAGAAATTTCTCTTTCAAATATTTATTGTGAGCTAATATTTTCCCTTTTTCAAATTTGATTTTGTGGTACCCGGGTTTGAACGCTGGACCTTTCCTATACGAGGTTTGTGAGCTGCACACTCAGCCCAGGAGCAACTGATCTTTAAAAGGCAAGGAAGCTTTTGCTAGCTAAAAAGAAAAGAAAACTCGCTGGGTGTGGAGGCTTAAGCCTTTAATCCCAGCACTCGGGAGGCAGAGGCAGGTGGATCTCTGTGAGTTTGAGGCCAACTTGGTTTACAAAGCAAGTTCCAGGACAGCCAGGGCTGTTACACAGAGGAACCCTGTCTCGGAAAAGAGAAGAGAAGGAGAGGGAAGGGGAGGGCAGGGGAGGAGGGGAAGGGAGGGGAGAGGAGAGGAGAGGAGGTCACGTGAATTTCCTGGCTGATGCTCTCAAGAGTGTAAAGGATGCTGAGGAGACACACACATCCTGTCCTTATCAGCCTGTGCCCTGGAGTAGTCACCTGGTTCCTCCCTGTGAGGATAAAGCATGGCTCTGCTGGCAATCACTAGTGACCACAGAGCTGGGAAAATGAACCTCACGCCAGGCTGAACAAGTGTGGCATGGTCAGCCCTGAATATGATGTGTAACTCAGAGACCTAGGAAAAATGAACAAGAGTAATCCATCCCACCCATCAGCTTGGTTTCATTGTGCTGACAGCCTCAGATGGCAGTGTGAGCCATGAAGAATTAAGATGGAAATACACAGGAGGGAAGATCCTGGGGTTCTTCTAGGGGGCATAAAACAAAAACATACATATAAATAAAATGCCTGAGTAGGAAAAAAAAAACCTTTGAAGATACAGGAAAATAGGAAGTAAAAATCCTGTTCTTGCCATTTTACCAGATGTTTGCTTATAACACGCATACTTGAGCTATATGTGTATGAATATATATTTTACATATTTATCTTTTCCTTCTAGTTTTTTTTTCAAAAAATTTTTATTGCATATATTTCATGTGTGTGTGTGTGTGTGTGTGTGTGTGTGTGTGTGTGTGTGTCATGGAATGTATGTAGCAGTCAGTTGGGTTCTCCCCTTCCTCCACGAAGGTCCTGGAGATTGGAGCTGAGGTGGTCAAACATGGCAGCAATCATTGAGTCATCTTGCCATTCCCGATTCCTTTCTGGAAGTAGCATTTTGCTTGTTTTTTAGACAGTCTCCTAGGCTGCTCAGGCTGGCCTTCACGATCCTTCTACACAGCCTTCCCAATGCTGAGGTTACAGGTATGTGCCACCACATGCTAAATTCCAGTGATTTTTTAAAAAAAAAAATCATGGTTCTATTGTATACAAATTTGCTTTTAAAATCTTGAACTCATTTAGCATTTCATGAAGATAATCTACAAATGTAAATTTTGTTGCTGTGCCCTGCCCTGCCCTGTGATTTGCCATTGGAACTCTTCTCTGCTCAGAATAACTAGGCCTGGGCTTGTAGGATGGCTCATCGGGGAAAGGCACTTGCTGCCAAGCCTGGCAAACTGGGTGGATGCTTGGGTCTTACATTGTGGAAAGGGAAAGCTGAGTCTTGAAAATTGGCCTCCAGTAACATGCACCATGGCATGTGTGCACACCGAGGCAAGCGTGTGTACACATATACTCAAAGTGTAAAAAAGACAGTAATAAGTCGGCCTGGGGTGCATGACTGGCTATCACTGTGGAGCCATAACACCTAGGCTTTAGTGGTACTCCTGGTCTGTGTGACCATGGGTAAAAGATACTTCCTTCTCTGTACCTATGGATTCTTACCCATAGTGCTTTCTTCAGCTGGATTCTTCCTCAATTGGATTTAAAACATTAGGTAAGATTTTGGTAAGCTTTAGCTTTGGTTTGCTCACCCTAACCTACATGCCCGTAAGAGAGAATTACTGGGTTTAAGATGTCTGTTTCACTTGATAGAATGAAGCAAAGCCCTTCCCTTGCTTGCTCGCTCTCTGCCTTGCCAGACCTCTCATACAGTCGCCTTGGCAGCCCCTCCCTTTGATCTGCTTGGGAGATGCGTACGGACCCCTCCTGAGGGAGGCAGCACCTTATTACCCTCCGAAGGCTGTCCTCCTTGAATTCATTCCCTGGCTGGGGCAGGAGCTGCCTCTTGTTTGCAGGGCAGGGGACTGGTTGGTGGCTGATTTTTAAAATCAGTGCTTTAAAATGCCCCAAACAGTGCATGCAAACGGCAGAAGATTCTCCCTCCTTGTGGCCCCAGGGCTGGCCCAGAGTGAGGTCTGCAATCATAAAATCTAGTGAAGCGGAGAGTAACCTAGGCTGCTCTCTGGCGCCCCCTCCTGGAGAACTGGAGATGAGCAGGTGGAGACATTTCTTGTGCTCATCCTAACCCTGTCACACGATTGCCTCATGGGTGCATTTACTCAAGGAAACTCTGATAGAACTTTAAACATTAACTCACGTTTAGTCTAATGTTCAGTGATTCACTTTGTTTTCTAAATGGGAGTAAAGTCGCTCAACTTGACATTGCCTGGTTGATGACCTGGGGTAGGTGGTCTCTGCAGATAGAAGCCACAGGGCCTCCTGCAGTGTCTGGAGTTGGGGTGGCCCAGGAAGGAGCCCTGGCTGTGGACGCAAACCTGAGGAGTGGACTTTCAAAGGCTCAAGGAGAGTTGTGGAGCTAGAATTTTGGAGGCTTGTAAAATAAGAAAAAGAGAGAAATTGAAATTAACAAATGTTTGAAGAAAATAGCATGTCAACTTCAATATTTGTTAATTTTAGTATCCATACAAATGTCATTATATTTGAAAACAATTTGTAAACTGGATTTTTGGCAAATGCTCCAGAATCCACAGCATGATTGTAGTCATAGACAGTTCTAAACTAAATGAGTTATTTATAGTTGGGTAACTTCAAAAGCAACTTCAAAAGCAAGTCAACAGAGGCCCCTTTAGTTTAAACCAAAGAAGAGTTACATTGAATGAGAGACATGGGTGCATTTGAATGTTTGTTACTCTTGGAGGTGTGGGTCCTCAGAATCAGATGCAGGAGGTCTGCACAGGGCTCAGGAGAGCCCCAGCCCCAGCCCTCTTCCAGAGAAGATTGGTTCAGCCTCAGATCCGGTCTTCAGGTCAGTGCTTCTGGCTGGCTGAAGAGGCTGGACAGACCAGCAGTCTCTGCTGCAGCTTTGGCTCCTGTCTACAAAACCACCACAAGAACAGGCAGAGTGTCCATCTCCACTTTTTTCCTGAGGAATGGGTTGGGTTGTGAGCCTAGTAGCTGGGAGAGTGAGCCCTGAGACACATAGTAGGTGGAGGAGTGAAGACCAGCCTACCCCAGCCTGGGTCCCTAAGAAAGACCATGAAGGGACTAGTGTGTGTTTCTAGCAGGACAAAACACCTCTGCACACAGAGGTCTACGCCCTTTCTGTGTGTGTAACGTACTAAGGGCTGCTTTGCATGTCAACCAGCATCATATCCCCACTCTTCCCTCTTTGAGACAGAGGTTGGCTCTGTATTCCAGGCCGGAGTTCACTATGTAGCCCTGGCTGGCTTTGACTTAGCAGCAGTCATCCTGCCTCACTCGGCCTCCTGAGTACTGGGATTCCAGGTGTTCACCACCAGGTCTGGCATTCTCCTCTCGTAAAGAGAGAAACCTGAGGTTCAGTGAGGTTGAGTAACTGTCTGAGATGACTCAACTGGCTAGTGCCGAGCTGATTCTCAGCCACTCGCTGGTGGCCCTTAAGTGTCCTGCCCCATCCTGGCGTGAGTGCTCTGGATGCAGCTGGTGGATGGAGTGGAGAGGCAGTTTAAGATCTGTAGTTAATGGCTGGAGAGATGGCTGAGTGGTTAAGACCACTGGCAGCACTTCTAGACAATCTCCGGCACCAACATGGTATCTCACAATCATCTGTAACTCCAGTTCTAGAAGATCCAACCTCTGACCTCTGTGGGCATGTGGTACACAGATATCCACGCAGGTGGAACATCTATACACATAAAATAAAAATAAGTACAAATTTTAAAAAAAGATCAGTGGTTAAGGGGTTAGGGGGATAACTTAGTTGGTAAAACATTTGCCTTTCAAGTACAAGGACCTGAGATCAGTTCCCAGAATCCACATAAAAAATGCTGGGCTTGCCGGCCAGTGGTGGTGCATGCCTTTAGTCCCAGCCCTCGGGAGGCAGAGGCAGGTAGATCTCCGAGTCCGAGGCCAGTCTGGTCTACAAAGTGAGTTCTAGGACAGCCAGGCCTACACAGAGAAACCCTGTCTCGGAAAACCAAAACCAACCAACCAACCAACAACAACAACAACAACAACAACAACAAAAATGCTGGGCGTGGGGACAAATGCTTGGAATCCCATCGAGGGAGAGGTGGAGGCAGGAGGCTCCTTGGGGCTCACTGGCCAGCTAGTCTAGCCTAATTGTCAAAAATGAGGTGGACAATATTTCTGAGGATCCTAGGCTGTCTTCTGACCTTTAACACATGGATATGCATGTGTGTGTGTGTTTAGAAAGACCAAATGTTAATTAAGACAGGGCGGCAGAGCTACGCACGGTATCATGACTGCCCAGCATCGTCTGATGAAAGGCTGAGACTGTGCACGCTGAGAGATGGTGACAAGCCCCACTCTTTCCTGCTGCCGAACACTGGGCCCCATGGAGGTATGAGTTTTGGGTTAAAACTCAGTTTCAAGGTACACTGACACTTATTAACGTGAGCTCTTGGGAACATTATATGGACTCTGAGCTTTTGTCCTCTTGTCTACGAAATGACCTATCAGGGTGTGTCAACTCTGTCACGGGGGCAGAGTACCCAGGATAACATAAAAGTAGAAGTATATTTGGCTCCCATTCAGAGGCCTGCAGCCCTGGCCACCCGCTCCTCAGAGGGAGCACATGACTGAGGGGATCCCTTTACCTCATGGATGCCAGGAAGCATCACACGGGGTGAGGGTCCCAATATCCTCTTCAAGAGTATGCCACCAATTAACTAACTTCTTCCAGGGAGGCCCTACCTCTTAAAATTTGCACCGTTTAGGCTAGGTGGCATTGGCATATGCCTTTAATCCCAGCACTCGTGAGGCAGAGCCAGGCAGGCGGATTCCTGTGAGTTCAAGGGCAGCCTGGTCTACAGAGTGAGATCCACGACAGGCACCAAAACTACACAGAGAAACCCTGTCACGAAATTCATTCATTCATTCATCTATCTATCTATCTATCTATCAACCTATCATCTATTTATTTATTTATTTATTACTGTTTCCTACCCACTGGTGCCATAGGCTAGGCATGCCTTTAACACTTGGGCCCCTGAGTGATATTCCACATCCAAGCCACAGCACAGGCTCTATTGTGAAGGTCTGTTGTAGGTTAAACAGGAGTGTGATTATTCCTACCAACAGCCTCGGAGTCTTTGGGAGCAAGGTGGGGTCAGAATTGTTCAGAGGGAATAACGGCACAGACAGCTGAGTGGCCACACACGTTGCTGGTCTCAGGCTAGGAAGTGAGCTGGGTGAGGAGCAACATAAGACTCCTGGCCCAGCGGTTACCCTTTGAGTTCCCTTTGGGACATCCTGAAGATTTTGGTCAGGCCCTGTAATCAGGCCTGGATGAGGAACAGAGATGTTGGGGTCCAGGGTGAGGGTGGGTCTGGGCACACTTTGAAGGCAAGAGCGACAATGTCTCCTTTAACTCCTCCTCCTCTGTTCCTACTGCACACCCCGGCCTTGATCCTGAGCACCCCTTGGGGGAGCCCCCATGAGCATGGATCTCAGATGCTTTGGGGGTGGTGGTGGAGGCCCAGACCCATAGCCCTCCTCCCAGGCTCCTGAGCTCCCAGCCCCCACTCAACATTTATTTATCATCTTCCTGTCTCTGAATGACTCCCTTTTCAGATTCGCACAGCCCCCTGGACCTTATCTCCTCCATTATCTACATCTCACAGATGGATACTCTAATCTACGATTAAGGGATTTCCTGGTTGTCCAGCACTGTGATGTCTATAGATCCAGGTTTCAAACT
The DNA here is from genome assembly GCF_903995425.1 of Onychomys torridus. Lineage (NCBI taxonomy): Eukaryota > Metazoa > Chordata > Mammalia > Rodentia > Cricetidae > Onychomys > Onychomys torridus. Next base: position 84,328,731 of record NC_050448.1, on the reverse strand, counting down.
CATGTCTATTTGACTCCAGAGTCCAGGGCGAGCAAGCCCCTGTGGTGTACCACTTCTGGTGTTCTAGAAACCTCTAGAATCTCGCAGATGAAGTTATCTTGGAGCATCTGAATTTCACATTGAGACACAGTGACACACAGGTGCTTTCGGGGACATGTTCACAGGTTGTGACAAAGCAGGAGAACCCACAATTCCCTGACTAGCCTGTCCTGCCTGGCAAGCTGCATTTTCTTCTACATTACTCACTCTGCCCGGGGTCATCCAGGTTAACTTTCTGTTCTGTTTCTTTTATTCATCAATTTTACAGTTCCTTCTTTTGTTGATGTCACTAGAATAATTTTTTAATAAATAGGTTTCTAGTGGCTGGGGGGAAGGTTTAGGAGCTAACGTGCTTGCCTTTTAAACACAAGGACCAGTGTTCAGTTCCTGGAATTCACATTAAAAAAGAAATACACTGTACATGGTGGCATGCGCTTTTCTCCCATCAAGGCAGGGTTTCTCTGTGTAACAGCCCTGGATGTCCTGGACTAGCTCTGTAGACCAGTAGAACTCACTCTCAACTCACAGAGATCCTCCTGCCTCTGCCTCCTGAGTGCTGGGATTAAAGGTGTGCACCACCACCGCCCGGCTGGTGTCATGCTCTTCTAAGCCCAGTACTGGGGAGATGGAGACAGAAAGGGCCTTGAGGCTTACTGGTCAGCCAGCCTAGGCTTCTTGGTAAATTCCAGTCCAGGGAGAGAATCTGTCTTTTAAAGTAAAGAGCAGAGGGTTGGTGCCAAGTAACAACACCAGAAGTGGTCTTCTGTGTGATACATGCATGAGTGCACACACACACACACACACACACACACACACACACACACACACACACACTTTCCTACTTCCTTTACTTCTCTGCTTCATCCACTTGTGACTCTGGGCCCCCAACCTCTGAGCTTCCGCTCCTCAGCTGTCCCTTCTCCCAGCCTGCTTCTCAGGTCTCTTCTCTGAAGTTTTACCACTGATGTCTTTGTCCTCTTGGTGTGGGTCTTTGAGCTGCCTTCTGGTCCCTCTGCCTTTACGCTGCCCATCTTGTCACCAGACAATACCGTCTTCCGAGAAGGTCTAAGAGATGGCTTTTCTGCAGTTAACTGCTCTGTAGCCATTCTCTCAGATCTTGGAGCCAGTCAGAAGCCCTGGTGGGGACAGACGAGGGGAGGAGGGCACAGGAGAGGAGAAGAGCATTGCAGTCCTTGTGGAGGGTCCAGGTTGTGTGGATACATTAGCAGAGGCCACAGTGGGTGAGGAGATCAAATTCAGGTGTTCAGGCGGTTCCTGGGGGACGAGGCCTCATAGACCAGATCTTCAGCTGGATGTCTAGAGATGACCAGTCCTGGAGTTGCTAAGTCAACCACTGAGCCACCTGCAATCAAGACTCAGAATATCAAGCATAGTGTTTATGGAAATGCCAACCGGGATTGGTTTAGGGAGCAGGGAGTTGAAGCCACAGTTTTGAAAAGCACCAATTGTCTGCATCACTTCTGTGTCAATGTGGCCCTGGTCAGAGACATGCTCCCCTGCGGTCCAGTGCCTTGGTGCATCCGGAAGGGCCTCCTTCCGTGGGCTGACACAGCCTTTCCATGCTGATGGCTGAGGGATTTTTGTGAGATGGTAACCTGTTTTATTCTTGTGGTGGCCTGGACCTGGGTCCCTGAGTCTCTGCCAGGTGCAGCTGAGTTATCATTGATACCTCTGGTTCTTAAAATTTTTTAAATTTATTCTTTGACAGTTTCATATATATATGAATGCAATGTATCTTGACCATATCAACCCCACCCCCACCCCTGCCCCACCACTGGCCCTTGTGCCTGAGGTTGCCACCTGATTGGATATGGAATCTGCGGACAGTCTTCTACATCAGCTGATGGTCCAGCCATCCCTGCTCCCACACCACCTCAGTCCTGTCACCAAACAGAAGCTCAGTATTTGTGGAGCTGGAGGTGTTATCGATATGGGCATGCTTTGCATATTCACACCAGGAATCCCCAGGGACCCCACTGCAGGGAACCCTGGTGTTTCTCTCTCCCTCACCACAGTCTGTCCCCATGCACCTTGCTGGGCCTTTGTGTTATGTGCAAACCTATGGCTGTTCTTCATCCTATGCCATCTTTGTGGGAATCAGGAAAAGGTGGGCTCTCTGGAAAGATACAATCCTGATAGCTCATGGAACTGATGGCATCTTTGGTTAAAGGAAAACGTCTTTCCCTTTAGGTAGCTGCAGCTGTGTGGCTGTGCAGTGTTTCCTCCGTGTAATGAGCTAAAGGAACCTTAGGGCCATGGCTTTGTAGTTGCACATTTGAACACCAGGGGGCACTGTAGGAGTTGTTGATGCCAGAACCTTGTGGGGCTTTAAGTCTCTACAGCAAACTATTACTTCAATTTACTGATGATCAGGAGGTTAATCCTGGCATGTCAGGGTTTCTCTGTTTAACGTCTTGACCCCGGCAGGTCTGAGGTTAGCTAGTCCCAGTGGCAGGTCTCTGTAGGGAGTCTCAGGCTGTAACCAATTAGGAGGAAGTTGCAGCCCCTGTTCTCTGTATAAACCACCAACATTCACACATGGACAGGAAGGCTTGCCGACTCCCATGGGTCTGAGGTACTGGGGCCCTTGTTAATAACAGACATTCGCTCAGGACATTGTTTGCTCTCCATAAGCAGGGAGCAGTACCTCTTAATCTCTGAGCTATCTCTCCAGCCCCATTCTTTCTTTCTTTCTGGAGAAAATGTTTCCATATATAGCCCAAGGTACCTGGAACTCACTGTGTATTGTAGGTTGGCCTCAAACTCACTGTTCTCTTGCCTTAGAAACTGCCTGAGGAACACAATCAAATCAAAATAGAGCACTTTAAAAGCCACATCACAGCAAAGTCAATAGTAATAACATGAATATCTTCATAACTGTAAACACTGAGATTTACTAATGTCAGTCTGGTGGGTGTAACTGTTGTGAGCGGATCAACTATTTTCACAAAATAAAACTGAGAAGCAAAAATGTATAAATACATATCACTATGGTTGGGAATTGAGTATATCGAGCTTTATAACTGTAGTCATCTAAAATATTTTAATGACGTCTTCAAAACATTAAAAAAAAAATTATGTGTACTGGTGTTTTGCCTGCAAGTATGTCTGTGTGAGGGTGTCAGATCTTAGAATTATAGACAGTTTTGAGCTGCCATGTTGGTGCCGGGAATTGAACCCGGGACCTCTGGAAGAGCAGCCAGTGGTCTTAACTGCTGAGCCATCTCCCCAACCCACAAAGTCTTTTTTTTTTTTTTTTTTTTTTATATCGTGTGTTTGTGGGCACACACATGCCACAGCACATGAGTGGAAGTCAGAAGACAACTTTGTGGAGTCAGCTTTCCCTTTCTATTTGTATGTGGGTTCTGGTATCAAATTCAGGTCATCAGGCTTGGGTGGTGTGGAAAACCAGAGTGAGAGAGCTGGAGACATGGCTCAGCAGTTAAGAGCGTTTGCTATTCTTCCAGAGGACCTGAGTTCGGTTCCCAGCACCCACATTAAGGCTCATAATGTTTGTAACTCCAGCTTCAGGGGATCTAACAACACCCCTCTGACCCCGTCAGGCACCAGCATGTATGTGCAGATACATGCACAGATATACATATATACACATAAATGAGGAGGTGTGGTGGTTTCAGCCAATGTTCCCCATAGGCTCACGTATTTGAACACGAGGTTTCCTCCACTTGGTGGCACTATTTGGGAAGGTTGTGCTTCCTGTAGGAGGTGGAACCCCGTAGAAGAAGTCAGTTGGTCACTAGGGGCGGTGTTTGTGTTTACAGCCGTGTTCCATGTGCGTTTGCTTTCCTCTGCTGTTGAAGGTGTGCTCTCTCTGCTTCCTGCAGCTTGCTGCCATGGTTCCTTCGCCATTCCAGACTTTCCCTCTGGAACCAAACACCCAAATCAACTCACCCACAAGATGCTTACTGGTCATGGTATTTTACTACAAACACAAGAGGCTCCCCTTGAAACCCGGAGAGGGGTGCATTAAGAAAAAGAAGATTAGGAGAACAAGGAGCCACCTGCGTACAACACAGACTTAGAAGAGAGAAGAAGAGACGGAGGGAGGTGGGACGTGAAAGCAAGAGACCAGAGTGCTGAGAGCTGGGAAGGCTTTTCTTTCAGATTTTTCCCCAGGGGTAGGGAGTCTGGCCACAAGTCAAAGCCAGTTTCAGAGGTTGGGACATCAGAGTTGTTTGTTCAGAGTGGGAGATACAGAATGTTTGCCTCAAGTTCCCTTTACATTCACAGGAGGTAGAGAGCAGAGCAACAGAGGAGGCACGGCCTCCTTTGTGAGACGGAGAGGAAGCAGCTGGAGGGTCTGTGCTCTAACATCCCTGACCTCTGTTCATATGAAGAAGAACTAGAGGAACGGTTCACAGGAAAAGGAAGAAGGAAGGGGTGACCCAAGGGGTCATGGACCCCAGATTCATGTCTCTGGCTCCTCAAGCTGACTGTTGAGGTGTAGTGGGATTAGGGTGGGGCTCCTTTTGAGTCGCGTGAGTCAGGGGTTGGTCTTTGGGGCAGAGGCTGGAATCTGGTTTTAGGCATTGGGAAAATATTGTCCATAAAGTGTTGAATAGTAACCTGGGCTAACCGAGTCATCGGGCAGACTGGAGTGGGGCCTGCAGATACACGACTTAAAAGGTGATTTTAGGAAGAGCCCCAGATATAGGATGGGAATTCTTTGACAAGTTTGGGATTAAATTTGAATTGGATTTGTTAAGAAGGAAGGAGGGCTGGGGTAAATAGAGGAGCTCCTGTCAGAATGAGCACTCTGCTTTCGTTTTGTTTTTGAGGCAGGGATTTCATGATGTAGCCCTGGCTGGCCCAGACCTTGCTCCATAGACCAAGCTGACCTAGAACCCACAGAGCTCTGCTTGTGCCTCTTCCCACGTGCTGGGGTTAAAGGTGAGCAACACACATCTGGCAGATCAAACCCTCTGAAGGCCAGGGGAGGATGTGGGGAAGGCGTCCAAGGGTGAAGACAATGCTTTCTTTTTGGTCGCTGTGATGAAACACCCTGACCAGAGCAACTTTACGGAGAAAGGATGTATGTTTGGTCACAATTCCAGAGGGACAGAGTTCCGTCATAGCGAGGAAGGCACAGCAGGAGGAGGAAGAGGCAGGCCTCTCTGGATTGCATTGACCAGCAGTCTGGAAGCAGAGAGGGAGGGAGTGGGAGAAAGAGAAGGAGGGAGGGAGGGAGGAAGGGAGGGACGGAGAGAGAGAGAGAGAGGAGAGAGAGAGGAGAGGAAAGAGACTGCAGGAGGCATGGCTGGCTGTGAAACCTCTCACCTCTAGTGATGTACTGCTTCCACATTACTTCACTTTCCCAAACAGGGGCCACCCACTGTTTACCAAGTGCTCAAACACATGCACCTTTGGGAGACATTTCTCATACAAACTATAACAGAGAGATTTTAGTAGAATTGGTTTGTCCCTGTTATTTATTTATTTATTTAGGTTTTTTTGTTTTTGTTTTTGTTTTTTTTTTTGAGACAGGGTTTCTCTGTGTAACAGTCTTGGCTGTCCTGGCACTAGCTCTGTAGATCAGACTCTGGCCTTGAACTCGCAGAGCTCTGCCTGCCTCTACCTCCCAAGCGCTGGGATTAAAGATGTGTGCCACTCAGCTTTGGTTTGTCCTTAAAGTTAATGTTATTAAGCAGTTTTGGAGTTCCTATCTAAGGATTGTTATGTCACATACAGAGGTAAGTAATAGACTGGGCATTAATAAGACTAAGGTAACTGAAGATCATTTTGGAGTCCTAGCAGTAGCTAAAAAAGCCTGAGAATTTGGGAATTGCTGGCACAGGATCCAAAGGCCCGAGCACCTGTAGTGCTGGTGTCCAAGGCAGCAGCAGGAAGTTTAGTGTCAACTCTCGGAGACAAGTTAGCTTTCGGTGGTTGTTCTCTGTGCCTGGGCAGCCTGGGCAGCCTGGATGGTGGTGTAAGGGTCCTGGCAGAAGACGCTGTTGAAAGAGAGGTGTTGCTTGTACTACCACACTATTGAAACAAACCTTCAAAACATTAAAAATGTCCCAGGAACCCCACACTGAGGGAAGGGAAAGGCTGAAGGCCTGGTGCCAACCAGAGAAGGAACTTGCCTCCCACGAAGAGATTTCACACAGCCTGACACTTGTCAGACCTCCAGGCAAGACAGACTAGAGCCAAAAAATTGCATCAGTACCCCAAAGACCGACTTGAGCGTCACCTGACCTTGTTATTTGTTCTTTCCAATGTGGCCATGTTGAACAAATCTCCTTTCTCTGCTTTTCAATAGCACTTGTCTCTTTAATTGGTGTGTTGGGGACAGATGGCTCAGCCTACCTTGTTAGGACTGCCAGATCCCAGGCTTTGACCCTAACAGGTCCGGTAACAGTACCACACGGAGGCATGTCTTCCCAGGCTTGTCCACTCAAACGCTCAACATAATCTTCTCTAGCAACACCTAGGCAAGCCCTGAAAATGCTTCACCATACTCTTAGATCTTCCTTCCGCCCAGCAAGATGCAAACAGTCCACAAATCACAGAACAGGCTAATTCTCTTCACACAGTCTGGCTTTTTGAATGTCTTATGCAACCGTTTTTTGTTTGTTTGTTTGTTTGTTGTTTTTTGTTTTTCAGTGAGAGTTGCGGTTTTCAGCTTTCAGGATTTTCACATTAGGGATTTTAATCTTTTGATGCTGTGATTTTTCAAATTAGAAATTTTGATCTTTTGGGATTTCGACAAGTAGGATTACAACATTTGGGAGTCTGTCGTTTAGGATTACAGCCTGCATTACAGTTAAGTAGACACAAGAATTTGTTATCACTGGGGGAGAACACACAGGGAGCAGGTGTCAGGCTGGAAGGGGTGAAGTTTTAGATGAGAGGGATTAGAAAACCAGCTCAATGGCTGTGTGTGACTTGGCCTGTGTGGGGTTTAGTCAAAGATGAACGATCACTGTAGTGATTGGAATGTAGTTGACCCCCATAATTCCATAAGGAGTGGCACTATTAGGAGGTATGACCTTGGTGGAGGAAGTGTGTTACTGTGGGGGTGGGCTTTGAGGTTTCCTATGCTCAGGATTCCACCCAGTGTCTCAGTCCACTTCCTGTTGCCTGCAGATGTAAGACTCTTAGCTATTCCTCCAACACCACTCCCCACCATGATAACAACGGACTAAACCCCTGAAACTGTAAGCAAGCCACCCCAATTAAACATTTCCTTTATAAGAGTTGCTGTGGTCATGGTGTCTCTTCACAGCAACAAAAAACCCTAAGACAGAAGTTGGTACCAGGAACTGGGGTATTGCTGTGATAGGCCTGACCATGTGACAGTAGTGTTAAGAGTTATTTGAACTATGGGGGACTCACTCAAGAGGTTTCAGCAGAGAAGAATATTAGTATGTTGGCTATTGATTATTCTTGTGATATTTTGGTGAAGAAAGTGGCTGCCTTTTGCCATTGTCCAAATAGTCTGCCTGAGGCTAAATTTTAGATTAATTCTGTTGGTAGAGGAAATCTCAAAACGGCCTAGTATAGACTCTATTGTTTGTTTTTTAGTGGTAACTCTAACAAAATTTATAATGAAAAGGAGCAAGCAGAGCAAGATAAATTACAAAATGAAAATTTTAAGGGGAAAAAAAGAGTACCAGGAAGTGGGATAGAGCTAAATTTTGTGTTCAAGGAGATAAATGGATTAAGAAATGGAATAAAGGGAGTGGTGACCTCAGGGCAAGATCCCACCAGCTAAGTTTCCAATTTGTGAGAAGGAACGAAAGAAAAGTTGAGAGCTGTGTGTGGTGGACACACCTTTAATCCTAGCACTGGGAAGGTGGAGGATGGTAAATCTCTGAGTTTGAGGCCAGCCTGGTCTAGAGTTACAGGACATCCAAGCTTGGGCAGTGAAGGAAAACAGAAAGCAGGTAAAGGTGTAATTCAACAAGGGGGCTGTTTCCACCCCAGCAAGCAGTAGAACTTGGCAGCTTTGGCCATGTGGTTCTGGGTGTAGAGTTAAAGGCAGAAGGAAGGAGTTATGGTATAAAGTCTCTGAGGCCTGGCGGGTGTCAGGGTGTCCCTGAATGGAGCACTGGTAGAGAGTGTTAGGATTCTGTACATGCACAGCTCGGGGTCTTATCTGTCACCTTACATCATCAGCGGGTGACAGCGTCCCCGCCTTAAAAGGCCACGCACGGACCCCCACGCTCTCTCTCTACGCTCCTCTTTCTGTTTCCTCTCTGTCTGCTCCCGCCATCTTTCTGTCTCTCCAGGCCTGGTTTCTTTCTAATAAAGCTCTTTCTAACTCTGGTAGCTTTGGCCCATGACTTTTCCACTACTTCCACCGACCCACCAGAATTGTTTATCCTTTCCGAGAGAGACCATTGTGTGAAGCTGTAAAGTTGAAGCCTGGATTGCCATGGAGAACCCAAGACATGAGAGATGCCAGAGTCATGAGATACCTGCTGAGGAGAGCTGCTAACAGAGAGTGGAACCAGTCCAAGAGAAAGAAGTGTGTTGCAGTCACTAAGGCTGAACAGACTTGAGGATGTGAAGAGCGTTTTGATATAAGACATGGAGATGCAGAGTTTGGAGTTTGCCCAGGTGGTTTTCAATCTTGGCTTTGGTCCAGTATTTCCTCATTATGCTCTCTTCCCTACATTTTGGAATGGTAATGGATATCCTGTGCCATTGTATGTTGGAAGTAAGTGATCTGTTTATTTTTTTATTTTGATTTTATAAAGGATTATAGTTAAGAGATTGCATGAATCTCAGAAGAGACTTTGAACTTTGGACTTTTTAAAAAAATAATTTATTTAACTTTATTTTATGTGCATTTGTATGAAGGTGTCAGGTCCTCTGGAACTGGAGTTAGAGACAGTTGTGAGCTGCCATGTGGGTGCTGGGAATTGAACCCGGGGTCTCTGGGAGTGCAGCCAGTGCTCTTAACTGCTAAGCCATCTCTCCAGCCCCGAACTTTGGACTTTTAAACATTGTTGATACTGTTGGTATGCAGAGTTTTGAAGTTGGACTAAACACATTTTGCATTATGGTATTGCAACAAGCTTATGGGGACCAGGGAATGGACTGTGGTAGTTTGAATGTAATTGGCCCCCATAATCTTATAGCAAGTGGCACTATTAGGAGATGTGGCCTTGTTGGAGGAAGTGTGTCACTGTGGCGCAGGGCTTTGAGGTTTCCTATGCTCAGGATACTGCCCAGGATCTCAGTTGACTCCTGCTGCCTGTAAGATTGGGCCTCTCAGCTGTTCCTCCAGCACCACTCCCTGGAATGATGATAATGGACTGAACCATATCTGAAACCATAATCGAGCCACCCCAATTAAATGTTTTTAGTTTATAAAATAAAATTTTTATTTATAAAATAAGAATTATTTTATAAAAAATTTATAAGAGTTGCCGTGGTCATGGTGTCTCTTCACAGCAATAAAAATTCCTAACTAAGACAATCACCATTCAGGGATAGACAGGAGCTTCTGATTCCAGGCAAATGAAATAAATTTTTTTTAAGAGTAGGGGGAAAGCCAAAAAGTTGGTTATGAAACATTAAATTATTTATAAACTGTATGGCCATTTACTCAAGCTTATTACTGACTAGCTCTGACACTTAAATTAACGCATAATTTTTATTTATGTTTAGCCATGTGGCTTGGTACCTTTTCCCAATTCTGCCTTCACATCTTGCTTCCTCTGTGTCTGGCTGGCAGCGTCTCCTGACTTAGACTTCCTCTTCCCAGAATTCTCCTCTCTCTTTGTCCCTGCTATACTTTCTGCTTGGCTATTGGCCAATCAGCACTTTATTTATTAACCAATCAGAGCAACACATTCACAGCATACAGATATCCACAACACATGTGTGTTTGTCTTAGCTTTGTCAGAAGGTTTAGAAAATGTGAGACACGTACTTATAGAATGATAGCTTATAGTTAAAAGAAACCTTGGTGTGTTATGGCACAGGAGGATAACTATGCTTAACAATAATACCATGTATTCTTCAGAAAACTGGAAGGAAAGATTCTGCATTTTTAACTATAAAAAATAATTGTGACATGTTTAACATGATTTTATTATTATTATTATGTTTTATTATATGCTCACTTTAGTTTTATCTGCATGTATGTCTGTATGAGGGTGTCAGAAGCCTTGGAACTGAGTTACAGGCAGGTATGAGCTGCCATGTAGATGCTGGGAATTGAACCCAGATCCTCTGGAAGAGCAGCCAGTGTTCTTAACCACTGATCCATCTCTCTAACCCCTGTTTAACATGATTTCAACATTATATGATGTATAAACTTGTATACATTATAAATAAAAACTATATATATATATATATATATATATATATATATATATATATATATATGGAGAGAGAGGGAGAGAGGCAGAGAAAGAGAGAGAGAGAGAGAGAGAGAGAGAGAGAGAGAGAGAGAGAGAGAGACAGGATTTCTCTGTGTGTAGTAGCCCTGGGTGTCCTAGAACTTGCTCTGGAGACCAGGCTGGCCTCAAACTTACAGGGATCTTCCTGCCTCTGCCTCCTGAGTGCTGGGATTAAAGATGTAGGCCATCACTGCCTAGCTGATATGTATAGTTTCTTATGTATTAATTAAAAATAAATTTAAAGGGGCTGAAGATGTAGTTTGGTTGATAGAGTGTTTGTCCCACATGACTTGGGTTGGATTCTCACTACTGCATTAATCAAGCATGGTGGCCCATGACTATGATCCCAGCACTCAGGAAGAGAGGTCAGAAAGGTCAGGAGTTGAAGGTCATCCAGGCTACATGGTGATTTTGAGGTCAGCTTGACATAACTAGGATCCTGTCTCCAAAATAAACTAATAAATAAAATTTAAAAATAGCTCAAATGTTTTAAACACCTCCCCATCTCCCACCCCTGGGATTATTTTGTGTCTAGAGAAAACAAGAAAAGATTAGTTACTCTAATTAAAGAAAATAATTAGACTAGTTAATTGCATTGACCGCAGTAATTACAGAGAGACCCAGGTATGTGTACAGAATAGGGGATGATTTTCTGCCTGTTTAGAAAACTTACTACAGTTCACTTGGTGATAAATTTAATAACTTGTTTTATTTAGCATAGCTAATAAATCAATTATATTTTAAATGTATAGTTAAGGCTTTAAAGCATGTTTTCTTGCTGAGTAGTGGGGTCCCTTGTCTACTTTAGGTATCAACCCTTCACTAGGCGTGTAATTCACGAATGTTTTTCCCACTCTCTTGATTACTTCCCATGCTTTGCAGAAGCATTGCAGCCTGATGTGACCCTCTTGTCTGTGTTTACTTCTGCCGTCTGTGCCTCTGGTGCCATCTCCAAGAAGTCTTACTTAGACCGAATTCCCAAAGTGTTTTCTTTTAAGGGTTCTATCGAATCAGGTCTCAAACTCCAAACCTGAGTCCAGTGTGAGTTGACTTTTGTGGATGGTAGAAGGTTCTGGTTTATTTTTTGGACTGTAAGCAGAGGATGGTGGAGGTAGGTTCTTCTACAAATAGTGCTCCACAGTCAGTTATGTGTCTCTGTGTGGGCGTCTATGCATGAGTGCAGGTGTCTCCAGAGGCCAGAGGAGTCAGATCCCTCTGGGGCTGGAATTTAAAGGCACCCACACTGCAGAGAAAGAAGAAAATGACTGTGATGCACTTGATATGGGTGCTGGGAATCAAACTCGGGTCCTCTGGAAGAGCAGCACATGCTTTTCACTGGTCCAAAGATTTTGACTAGTTTTAAAAGTATGTGTACCTGTCTGTGAGTATGTGGATGTGAGAGCAGGAAGCCGGAAGAGGGCGTTGGATCTTTTGGGGCTGGGGTTGGCAGCACTTGTGAGCCATCCAACACAGGTGCTGGGAACCAAACTTGGATCATCTGTATATGCTCTTAACTGCTGAGCAATTCCTCCAGCCCTTGATTATTTATTATTATTGGTGTGAGGGATTGAATTTGGGGCCTTGCACGTGCTAGGAAAGTGTTCTACCACTGAAACCTTGGTGTGCACCAAGGTTTCCTATGTGTAGGATTATGACATTTACAAATCAAGTTTCTTCATTCTTTGCCGTGTGGGTGCTCTTATTTCTTTTGCTGATGGCTGTGCCGAGACGTCTAGTGCTGTGCTGCACAGAAACTATGAGAGCTATCATTGTTTTTTTTTTTTTGTTGTTGTTGTTTGTTTGTTTGTTTGTTTTTTTGAGACAGAGTTTCTCTGTAGCGTTGGTGCCTGTCCTAGAACTCGCTTTGTAGACCAGGCTGGCCTCGAACTCACAGAGATCCACCTGCCTCTGCCTCCCAAGTGCTATCATTGTTTTATCTGTTTATGATCTTTGAGGAAGGGGCTGGAGAGATGGCTCAGTGGTTAAAAGCAGTGGCTGCTCTTGCAAGAAGACCCAGGTTCGATTCCCAGCACCCACAGGGCAGCTCACAACTGCCCATAACTCCAGTTCCAGGGGATCTAGTGCCCTCTCTTGACCTTCTTGGGCACCAAGAACATGGTGTGCACAGCTACACATCCAGGCAAAACACCCATACATATAATCTTTGAGGAAAAAAAAGTCCCAGTTTTTACATCTAATTATGATGTAGGTTTCTTACACATACTTTTATTATGTTGACATATCTATTTGACTTTTAAGTATAAAAATCTCAAAAACTTCTGTTATCTAGTTTTTGAGTTTTTTAATCATGAGAGTTGCCAAATTTCACTGACCTATGTAGACCAGTGTCTGTGAGACCTGGAATCTGAGGACCTGAAGGAATGGGGTGAACTACAGTCTACTGCTGTAGACAACTTTTCTTGAGTTTTAGTGTATTTTTTTACATGAATGTAACAAAGAAAGTGATGATCCAAGGAAGGCTGAGTTCAGAAAAACATGTAAATAAACACTAGTAAGCACATATTAAATATTAACAGAGCACCCCTTCCCCATAACTTCTCAGGACAGACCAGTTTGAACATAATTGCCTGCCACAAACGACAGACTGTATCTGGGAAAGCACGAGAGCAAGGCAGAGGCCGTATGCACATTCAGGGCACACTGGGGACAGCGCTCAGCATGTCCTCCACCAGATTGGGTTTTATAGCTGTGTTCCGACATCCAACAAGAATGAACATGCCTTAGTGTAAATCCAATGCAAGTGTTTAACACAGGAGGCACAAAACTACATCCAGGAACAATCCAGGGAACAAAGTGCACCTGAGGTAAAAGCCCTCTCCTTTCTCTGAAGCCTCTCTCGCAGTTCCCCAAGACGTTGTTCACCACACACCATTCCTTTGACCGTGTTCCAACAAGAGTGGTTGAATTTTATAAGATGCTGTTTCTGTATCTATTAAAATGATATGTGGTTTTTATCTTTCATTCTGTTAACATGACATGTCCAATTGATTGATTTGCATTTGCTGAAACATCTTTGCAAAGGCCCGGAATAGACATTTCTCCCAAGAAGACAGGCAAATGGCTACCAGGTATGTTGATGACTCTCAACATTACTAACCACGAGGGAAAGGCAATCAAAACCACAGTGAACTATCATTTCATACCCAGCAAGAGTAGCTACCATGCCCAGTAATGAGTACAGAAATTGGAATGTTTATATACCATTAGCAGGAATGGAAATGGTAGGATCGCTATGGAAAAACAGCATGGAGGTAGTTAAAAAAGAAACTACCACATGATCCCAATATTCTATATCTAGTGACACAAGCCCCCCTGCAACTGAAATCAACATCTCAAAGAGAGATTGCCATTCCTCTGTTTATTGCAGCACAACTAAACACAGCCAATGCATGCAAACAACTTAAATGATGGATTAAGAAAATGTATTTATATTACTTAGCCTTAATAAAAGAAAGAAATTCTGCAACATACAACAAGGATAAATGAGGGAAGTGAAATTAACCATTCGCAGGGAAATGAATGTTGCATAATTCCACTTAGTGGAGATAGCTAACAAAGGCAAACTTGTGCAAATCGAGAGCAGTACAAAAATGACCTCTGCCTGAGGCTAATGCAGCAGAAAGTGTCAACTGCCATTGAGTGGCGCATCCCCCAGCCACTCCAGGGGAATATGCTGCGTATATCTGTTGTAGGACAGTGTGCTTACAGTTAACGGAACTACACCGTGTGCTTTAAGCTGGGCGTGGTGGAACACTGTGTAACTCTAGCACTTGACAGGGGAAGGCAGAGGAGGGAGACGTGAGGCCTATGGAGACCCTGTCTGAAACACAAAGAAAGTAAGCTTTGCTGTATCACCAATTTGGTTTTTTTTTTGTTTGTCTATGTGTGAAAATCAACTATAATCTGCCACAAAAGTAGCTAAAGGAGTGGGTTTAGGATCTGGCTTTTGCATGCTAGGTGACTTAGTTAGTTTATACCAGGTCCTAGAGCTTTTTCTCATCTTTCTTCTCTTTACTTTTCTTTTCTTTTCTTCATAGAATCGTTCTGTTAATTCTCTGTGCTTTTCTTTCACTCTTAAATCTTAAATTTTTAAAAAAGATTTATTTATTTATTATGTATACAGAAGAGGGCACCAGATCTCATTACAGATGGTTGTGAGCCACCATGTGGTTGCTGGGAATTGAACTCGGGACCTCTGGAAGAGCAGACGGTGCTCTTAACCTCTGAGACATCTCTCCAGCCCTTAATTTTTTTTTTTTTTTTTTTATTAGAAAGTCACCTGGAAAACTCTGGCCTGACTTTATTTTCTTATATTTTAAAATGTTATGACAGGCCGGGTGGTGGTGGCGTACACCTGTAATCCCAGCACTCGGGAGGCAGAGGCAGGTGGATCCCTGTGAGTTTGAGGCCAGCTTGGAGTACAGAGCTAGTCCAAGACAGGTTCCAAAGTTACAGAAACCCTGTCTCGAAAAGCCAAAAAAAAAAAAAAAATGTTATGACAGAGGCTGGAGAGATGGATTAGGGGTTAAGAGCAGGCACTGGGGGCTGGAGAGATGGCTCAGCAGTTCAGAGCACTGACTGTTCTTCCAGAGGACCTGGGTTCAAATTCCAGCACTCACATGGTAGCTAACAACTGTCCGTAACTCCAAGATCTGACACCGTCACACAGACATACATGCAGGCAAAACACCAATGTACCTAAAATAAGAATAAATAAAGATTTTTTTTTAAGATTTATTTATTTATTATGTATACAGCATGTATGACTGCAGGCCAGAAGAGGGCACCAGATCTTGTTACAGATGGTTGTGAGCCACCATGTGGGTGCCGGGAATTGAACTGAGGACCTCTGGAAGGGTAGTCAGTGCTCTTAACCTCTGAGCCATCCCTCCAGCCCCCCCCCCCCTTTTTGTTTTAAAGAGCAGGCACTGCTCTTGCAGAGGACCCAAGTTCGGTTCCCAGCACCCACACTGGGTGGCTCACAACCTTCTGTAACTCCAGCTACAGGGAATTGGATGCTTCTGGCCTCCATGGGCACTTGCACTCATGTTCATATATCCATACACAGACATATATACATATAATTTAAAAAATCTTTAAAAGTGTTACCACAGACATAAATTTGCTCTTAAAACATAGACTACATTAGGAACGAAATCACTTCTGGTGTCTGAAGTAACTGTCCTTACTTGACTCTTCTAGCTGGAAAAGCATTCATGCTTACAGCAGGTAATTTTTCCTTTAGGGGTGGGGTTCTGTCAACTTCAAATGCATTAGAAATGGAGAGTTTTCTGGCCTTGGCAAAAATTATAAAACTGAAACAACAGATTAAAACAAAACTTTTAAGCCAGCTTTGGTGGACTCATACCTTGTATTCCAGCTCTCAGGAGGTCAAGGTCAGCTCCTGCTTCATCATGATTTCTGGGACAGTCTAGGCTGTAGTGTGAGATTGTCTGTAGAGGGAAGTTTCTCTCCTACCTACCTGTTCCCAAATACCTGGAAGCCACTTCTTAAATAATTTACTCCAAGGCTTAATATTACTTATAAATGCTCAGCTGGTAGCTCAGGCTTATTACTAACTAGCTCGTACCCTTAAATTAACCCATAACTCTTATCTATGTTCAGCCATGTGGTTGGTACCTTTTCTCAATACAACATTCTCATTTTGCTTCCTCTGCATCTGGCTTGTGACTCCTGACTCTGCCCTTCCTCTTCTCAGAATTCTTCTCAGGTCTGGTCACCCTGCCTATACTTCCTGCCTGGCTACTGGCCAATCAGTGTTTTATTAAACCAATTTGAGTGACAAATCTTTACAGTATACAAGAGCATTATCCCACAGCAACTGTTTCAACAAGTGAGTTCCAAGACAATCTGGGCTATGGTATGAGACAGTCTTAACAAAACCAAACACCTAAGACCAAAACCAAACCAAACCAAAATAGCAACAATAAAAACCCCTATAAAACAGCAAGGAGACTTTAGCTGTAACACAATTAAAGGGAATATTTGTTAAGCACAGGACCTAGAACTTCAGAGTAGCGCTTTAGGTACGCAGTGAGCTAAACACAGCAGCAGTAACAAAGATTATAATCACATGGCAAAACAAACTTTGGAGGAATTTGAAGAGTTGGCTTCTAATTATCACAGATAAGTGACTCAAAAAAATCAGGAAAATGGGAAACTTTGAGAGGTTTTAAAAACATGTCCTCCTGACAGCAGTGTGCTGCTAATCAATGTAAAATGGTATGTGGGAAAGAGCTAGTCTTGAGGACTCTTCTAGCCTCTACATGGATTTTGATGTGACTGTCTTTTGCAGTAGATTGTGAATGTTCTTTTCCTTCCTTGTAAAGCTTTAACTGTGTCAAAAATAATTTTTGCTTGGCTTTTGATCTACAACCTAGAATTTTCATTTCTCTCTCTGGTAATAATACACATCTAAAGTTGTCATTAAGGTACCCTGTAAAGTTTGTATTTTCCCCCAAAAGCTTACTGTCCTCATCCTCCATAATTCTCAGGGAAAATAGAAAGAGCTTATAGAATAGTAAAACTAAATGAACAAAGAAAGCATCATCATAAATCCAGAGCTCAACACATCACCATTAGCTTTAATGAATACCAGATCAATCCCTTCTAGGCCTGAGAATGACCTGATGAGTTAGTAAGATGCTGGTCCACGTGTTTGAAAGTTTCCCCCCCAACCTTAGATGCTATGGGATTCCAGTGAACTACGATCAAGGAATGCAAGGAATTCATCCAGTACATCAGTGTTATCAAGAGACACTAGCTGCACCAGTTACCTATCATCTGCAGCTCGAAACTCTGTTCTGAAAGGGACTAAGAAAAGTTACCCTTCAGCCCACATGAAAAGGATTTTACAAAACTCTGAAGTATTGATCTGCAGGTTAGTATTGATCAGCTCAAAGGATATATATTCCCTCCAAAGCACTGAGCTATTGGAAATATTTTTTAAAGACTTAGTTATTATTTTACATGTATGTATGTGTGTACCACATATGTGCAAGTGCCAGTGGAGGCTGGAAGGGGGTTGTGAGCTACCTGATGCAGATGTTCAAAACTGAACCCAGGTCCTCTGCAAGAGGACTAAGTGTTCTTAATTGCTGAATCATCTTTCCAGCTGTCTTAGGGTTTCTATTGCTATGAAGAGACACCATGGCCATGTCAACTCTTGTAAAAGAAAACATATAACTGGAGTGGCAGCTTACACTTCAGAGGTGCAGTCCATTATCATGATGGTGGGCCATGACTGTGTACAGGCAGACATGGTGCTGGAGAAGGAGCTGAGAGTCCCTACGTCTTCCAGGCAATCAGAAGTGGTTTCAAACATTGTGCATGGCTTGAGCATAGTTGAGACCTCAAAGCCCACCTCCACAGTGACACACTTCCTCCAGTAAGGCCACACCTACTCCAACAAAGCCACACCTCCTGAGAGTGCCACTTCCTTTGGGGGCCATTTTCTTTCAAATCACCACACCAGCCATCTATGGAAATCTTAAAATGAGATTCCTAGGAATTTTCTGAAGATGCTGAGTCACAGGTAGACAGCTTGTGTGCCCGCCTTTGATAAAGATTAACATTTGGATTCAAAGCCCTTTCCTATTAGCCTCTTCTTCGTTCCTCTCTGAAGCCCTCCAAAATCTAAAGATCACTTCTCCTGTCATTATTCTTCCATGTCTGACTCCATGTACCTTCCACCTGTTGCTTAAGAAACCATAACACTTCCCTGCACTCCTCCCAGGTCACTGCTCCCGTTCTGCAGCTGCTGACTGCTGACATAATGACCCTCACCTGACCCTGACAAAAACTTCACAGCTGCTTTTGTAAAAACTGCAGATGGAAAGTTCCCTTTCAGGGGCCGCTTTGGTAGTTGCTTTCTCTCACATTACCGATTCCAGTCTCCAGTGTTGCAAAACTTAGGCTCCTCTTGAGGTCATTATAGGTCATTATAGGCCTATCGGCAAGGCCATTCAATTTTAATTTATATTGGGGTTACTCTGGCTGCCACAGATCTTTGTTTTCCTCAGGGTATCTGACCTGTTTTCCGGGAACTGTTTAATTCCACTCAATAATGTCTGTCTTGCACAGAGGTATTAAATAATCAAAAATAAAAAATTTAAAAAGCAACAAAATAAAACAAAACAAAAACCCAACCCCCTGAGCTGTGTCCATCTTGAGACACAAAGTAACTCACTCTTATGCTGATAAAGACACTCATTGGTCAGGAATAATCTGTGTTCCACTGTCTCTCGTGTGACATGAGGCTGACCCATCTCCTGCACATTAACTTACTCTGATTCCAACCAGTCCTTAGAATGTTCCAGATAATTAAAACTATCATCTACCAAGAAATCATGTTTATATAAGGGTAACCAGAAACCTTCCAAAATGAGGCAAGCACAGATAATTTAGGAGAACTCCCAGGAGGGATAATGGATTCCTTTCCATAAAGGCTGACTTCCATAGTGGAACTGGAACAAAATACATACAGCAAAAATTTGCAGAATGTAGATCTCTGTGAGTTTGAGGGCACCCTGGTCTGCATAATGAGTTCCTGGCCAGCCATGGCTACATAGTCGAGCCTTGCTCAAACAACAAAAACCAAACAGACAAAAACATTGGGAGACTTGGAGAAATAGTTCTACCCTTGATAATGGGTAGGGGACACAGGAGATAAGCAGGGAAAGTGACAGCTTATCCACGGCAATCAACCAACATGCAGGATGCTTTCTTCTATGAGATTGATGCCTTGGTCATGGTGCCTTTTCTCAGCAGTAGAAAAGTAGCTAAGACAAGTACATAATTTAAGATTATAGTACCAGGTATGGTGGCACACGTCTTTAATTCCCAGCACTCAGGAGGCAGAGGCAGGCAGATTTCTGTGAGTTCGAGGTCAGCCTGGTCTGTGGAGTGAATTCCAGGACAGCCAGGACTATGTAGAGAGATCCTGTCCCTGTCTCAAAACAAACACAAAAATAAAAGACAACAATCAAAACAAAAAACCCACCCACCCACCCAAACAAACAAACAAAAAAGCCCGATTATAGATATAGCTCATAAACAGGCGGAGTACACAGCAAGATGGCAGTCTTAAGTGTCTTGAAGGTGTATTATTATCTCTGGCTGTGAGGTTCAGCAAAAGTCTCAGTCTCTTAGAATATAAGAGATATTTTTGTCATGATGCATTGCCACAGTACACTCTTAACATTAGTAAGAATTTTAGGTATAGTCACCTGCCACTTTAGCACATTTTGGTTAAAGATGGACCCTATATACTTAGAAAGTCCCATAGAATTCTAATGGAGTTTAAAATTCTTCCTATTTGATTACCCTGTAGGAGTTTTAAAGCCATAACGCATGTGAGTATGAAATACCTGCTGTACAAAAGGAGAGCCCACTTTCCCTGCCCCCCATAGTCTTTGTACACATACAAAAATCAGTGTTGTGAAACAGTATACCCTGCTATGAACAGCTCTTATAGACATCTCAGGCATCTCTTTCTTGATTGCATTTGCTGGACGCTGACCCTGAGCTCCTCACGCACTGGCCCTGTGCACCCTCCGACATTTCAGGAAGTCTTAGGTCTGTGTAAGTACACTCAGGTGGTCACAATATAGAGAAAGCTGCTACACTTGTTAGGAGACACGGGACTCGTGTTAACTCCCTGAATAAAATGAGCAGACATCCTGACCGTGTACGAACATTCAACATTTCCATTTTCTCACTTTTTTAAATCAGAGGTTTATCTGTGATAAAAATAATCTCTTTGAATTCAGATATACTTCTGAATAGAGACTGCTCTCTGCCAGGTGGAGAAACATCACCTCGGGGACAACTGTCATCGGCAGAGCCCTGCAGGAGTCTGCCTTGACTGACAACAAGGATGAAGCGCCTAATCAACACTCTCGGGCTGGGGACTCCCTTGTGGCCTGACCACACTTCAGAGGACAGCAGAGCGAGCTGCCAGAGGTGTCTGGGAAAGACAGCGGCTAGGCCAGTGCTCTGCTTCTGCGCACTCGGCGGGAGGATGAGGGTGGGACTGCAGGCGGAGACGTAGCTTACGCTTTCCGGTCTCTTGGGGGCGGAACTCAGTACTTTTGCTTCTGCAGGGGACGCTCTCTGGGCAAGAGCCGTAGAACGGGGAGTGTGTTGCGGGGCAGAGTCAGTAGGGTCAGGACTACACAGGCGCCCGCTCCTCCCAGCTACCTAGAGCAGGAGGGTAAAGTCAAAGCTGCTCACCCCGGAGGACAGTGGACTCAGCCCCTGGCACCAGCACCATGCCTATGACTCTGGGTTATTGGGACATCCGTGGGGTGAGCGACCACCTGACGGGTGGTGGAAAGGATCGAGGGTTTAGGCTGAGGGAAGCGGTGAAGGGGAGAGGTCTAGAGGAACCCCTTGGCTAGCTCAAATTATTGCACACATGCTTGCTGGTCTGTGCGCCTGTGTCCTTACTTGGCGGAGGCGAAGTATCATAGAAATCCCCAGTTCCCATTCCTGACCTATCTCTGCAGCTGGCTCACGCTATTCGCCTGCTCCTGGAATACACAGGCTCAAGCTATGAGGAGAAGAGATACACCATGGGCGATGGTAATAACATTCTTCTGGTCAGACTCTTCTCTACCCCTGTCCATGGGTGCCTAGCAACCCATTTCTGACCCACACTACATTACAGGGCTCTGCAGCACAGGGCTCCTCCATGTGGACTTAGAATCTGCCTCTTAAAGAAATTTCCAGAGAGTGGGCTTGATCTTTCAACACGGAACCCTGGAGGTGGAGGGGTGGGTCCCCCTACTCCTGTTGAAATTAGATCGCATTCCCCGTGAAGACTTGCTAAGTCGTAGAGATGTCGGGCTCACGTCCCAAGCACTCTTCATCCCTGGAACCTTAGATTGTGACACTCTGTGTGTGAGGTTGCAGATCCCCTGCTTTAAGGGGTTGAGTTCCTAGAATAGGTGTGTTGGACTAGGCTGATTTCCTTTTACGTAATCTTTCCAACCATAGCTCCTGACTATGACCGAAGCCAATGGCTGAGTGAGAAATTCAAGCTGGGCCTGGACTTTCCCAATGTAGGTGCGGGGAAGGGGAGGTTTGGGGAAGGCATGGCGTCCTCACCTCATCTCCTTGCCTGGCTGAGGGGGTTTGGGATCAGAGCTTCTGCTCACCTCCTTCCATTCCTGGTGGCTGCACAGTGTTTCTGTGATGGGCTGTGTCCCAGCTCTTCCATTCAGTGTCAAGTGTGTTCATGGAGGGCTTCCCATGCTAGCCACACTGAGTGCCAGGCCACAAGGCCACATGTCTGTCCTAATTTAGGGAAGTGAGGCTGGGACCCCATATCCCATCTGACCATCCTTGCTTGTCCAAACAGCTGCCCTACTTAATTGATGGATCACACAAGATCACCCAGAGCAATGCCATCCTGCGCTACCTTGCCCGCAAGCACAACATGTGTGAGTGGGGCTGGCTGCAGGGTGGGGCACGGGGGACAACCTCCTTGGCTTGGCTGGAGTGAGATGTTGAGGATGAGTCTGTGCTGTGTGTGCTGCAGGTGGAGAGACAGAGGAAGAAAAGATTCGTGTGGACATTTTGGAGAACCAGGCTATGGATGTCTCCAATCAGCTGGCTAGAGTCTGTTACAGCCCAGACTTTGTGAGTCCCATCCATCTCCCACACTGGGCTGGACCAGGCAGTGTTTGGGTCGGGAGTCAGCCCTCTCAGATTCCCATCTGCACAGGGCTTATTTACCTTTTGAATTTCTTAGCCATTTCTCCTCCAGGATGTTTCCTGGGTTGTCCTCAGCAGTCTCCATAACACTGCACTATCAAGTGAACACTTACTTAGGCCTACCTATCTGAGGGTACAGTACAGACTTCCAGAGTGGACACTAAGTTCCTAGATAGTGAATTCATGTTTCCTAGTGTCCTCACCCTGTGCCCTCTGCCGTAGGCCCTCCACCAGCTAGTTCACATCATTGCTGACCATGAAATACATGTATACTCAATGGATTAAAAAAAGAAGTCCAAGATGCAGGACTCACGGAACTCTTTCCAACCTCTCAAAGTGCTTCTCTTCACACCCACATGAGTCAGCAAATTTTCTATTTGTAGATCAGGAGCAGCCTGAAGGACTTTCTCCTTGCCTTCCAGCCTCAAATACTCCTCAGTTTATTGGGGGAAACTCAAGTGTATTTCATTCTTCTGGAACCTATTATACGGAACTCTCATCTTCCCCTCCAAACACTTCTTTGATGCTGCCTGGCATCAGATCCAGTTCCTGCTGCGTGCTCCAAGCACCTCTAGGCTTAGGCATCAGGAATGATGATGTCCCATTGTGGACAATGTCTGATTCTTCTCTGGCTTCCCATTGCATTTGAAGGGTGGGGTGAGCTACCACGGAATCTACTAAGTAAGTGTTGATACATTCAATCAAAGCCTGGACAATAACTTGGTCTCCATCTTAGTGGAGATGGCTGCCCACCTCTGGCCATTTAGGGCCATGCACGACACCGTTGGACCTGGTCACTGTGCCAGGGAACTTCCATGGTGACAGCTGTTTTTGCTTCAGGAGAAACTGAAGGCCGAATATTCGGAGCAGCTCCCTGGAACGATGAGGCTCTTCTCACAGTTCCTGGGGAAGCAGACATGGTTTGTTGGTGAAAAGGTAAGAGAAGAAGCTGGGGGTTGTCATCCTTCCCAGGGGGCAGAATTTCATGCCCACCCCCTTCTTGGTCTTTTGCAGATTACTTTTGTGGATTTCCTTGCTTATGATATCCTAGACCTACACCTTATTTTCGAACCCAAGTGTCTGGATGCGTTCCCAAACCTGAAGGACTTTGTGGCCCGCTTTGAGGTGATGCCCTGGTCCTCCTTGCTCTCGGCTGTTGCTTTTCCCTGATGTTTTCTTGGGCTTGGAGATGGAGTGAAGACAAGGAGCATGAATTGAGCACCTGCTTTCTGCCAGAATCTGTGCTCAGCTCCTTATGTCTGTTGATCAAGATTGTCATCACGGTGTTTCTCGAGGGTGTGTAGAATTATCAGGCCCCACTGCTCAGTTAATAAGGAAATGTGAAACTGTAGGGGTTGCTTACCTGCTCAAGGTTTCAGCACCAGAACTGTGCTGGGGTCCCTGTTGACTTCCTGCTCCTCAGGCTGCAGGGTTGCAACCTGGGTTAGGGGGACAAGTCAAAGGGAGATGTTGCAAAGCACCTGGATGTAACCAATATTGTAGTTGATCTGCTGAATGTTTTGCTGAGACCTTGCGGGGCCTCTGTTAGAGAATTTTATCCTGAAATGTGTGTCATGGCTTTCCTTTCTCACTCCTTTGATTTTTTTTTCCTTTTGGGTGTCCAACTGTTCCCTTTGTGAGACGTCACCATGTGCTTAGTTTTGCTTGTATTTCCTGATTTCTGTATGAGGCACATGCCATGCCCTGTAAGAAAGGAAAAGGTGGCCCTTAGACCCACTTTGGCACCATGTGTATTGGATAACATCAGGCATACCAGACTGGGAGGTGTGTGTGGTACCACCTGGGTGCCGTGGAGCCCCAATTCACCAGAGACTACTTGTTTGATGCTTACACCACCTAGTTTATTAGAAATGTGGGGGTTGCAGACCTTAGTCCAATAGGCTTTTTAGTTTGGAACTCATTTTCCTTTCCCATTCCTTATCAAGTGATGAGCTTTCTCAGCTAGTTCTCATCATTTGGTCCAAACTGGGTGGCTTTGAGAAGGAAGAGGCGGGGGAGGGCCGAAGGCTGCAGCTTTAGGCTAAGTGTGAACTTGGTCCCTTGGATACAGACAGCTCCAGACTTCGCTGAACTCTTTAGAGATTTTTCTAGAGGCTCACTCTCCTGGTAGAAGGCCAATAGCACAGGTGACTGTCATTGAGCCTGGTCCCTGTATCAAGGCTGGAGACAGGATTGGTTGAGGCTCAGCACCAGGTGCAGAAGTTTGGCTTTCTCCCTAGGGAATGATTAGGGCGAGCCTGGCTTTCTTTTCTGGTCTATCTATATCTATAAACTTTGACCCTGGTTTTGCCAAGGCCCTGGATGAGATAGGGGTTATCCGCCATCATGCCCTTTTGTCTTGATAGATTCCTACTCAATGTGTAGACCCAGGCAATATGGAGTTTATGCGTGCAAGAGAAGCATGTCTGTAAGACAGGGTGACACAGCCTCTTGGGGAGGACAGGAGGGAATGCCCAGAGAGTACAACATTGGAGAGACAAAGCCCAGGCAGGTCCCAGATATGTGCCACTTAATTGCAGTGTGAGGAAGAGGAAGAGGAAGATGATTGCCCTCTCTGGCCAAGAGCAAACCCACATTGGTTTTCTTTCTCTTTTCTAACTCTCAGGGACTGAAGAAGATCTCTGCCTACATGAAGAGTGGCCGCTTCCTCCGAACGCCTCTGTATACAAAGGTGGCCACGTGGGGCAATAAGTAGGGCCTTGACAGGGCCGGAGATGGAATGAGAAACCTGGGGCTCTGGGAACAGTCGAACTTCCTGTAGCCCTGGCACTTCCTTCTTCTTCCTGTCCCCTTCCTGATCCCAGAATGCCATGCTCCTCTTTTCTTTCACCCAGTCCCTGCCCTCTCAAGCCCTTTAAAGCATAGACTCCTAGTTTTCCTTCAGCAAGTGCCCTTTTAGAGAGACTGTCCTGCAGCCACTTGATGGTCTTGCCTGTCATTTGCTGTGATGTGAAGAGTTGGGACTCTCCCTCAGAGCTCAGCTTGGGCTCCCCATGCCTGTCAGGAGGCTGGAGATGCCTGATGTATGAGGGCGCTGCCCGGCCATGTCAGGTACCTACTGTTGAGCTTGAACCACACTAGCCTGGCTGCTACACTGCCAGCTTTTACTTCTGTCCCCCAAGACTGCCTTGAGACCTGGCAGAGGCCAAGTTCACAGGGATTCTGGCTGGATAAGCAGGGGTTTGGGACTTCCTGACCCCATCTGATAGTGTCACAGCAGGCAGCTGCAGGAGGCTCTGTGGAACTTTAAAGGGAGCCTTTTGGGGCTTGGGATCTCCTGTACTCTAGCATTACTGAGGTTTATCATACAGGTCTCAGGGGTGAGGACCCAGGCTAGTGGGAGTCCCCAGCAGTAAGCCAGAATCCTCTCTGCCTCCCAGTAGTATGGCTGCATTTTATCTATGTGTCTCCAGGATCCTGCCTCCTCTTGGTTCCTGATGCCTTTGGAGTATCCTGTCTTGGTCACCAGGGATGGGGAGCAACTTGGCCAATCCCTTCTCTCTGTGAGACCTTGTGAAATAAATTTCTTCATGCTTTCATAATTTCAGATGCCTTTTCTACCATTTATATCAGCAATACTTCAGATAGGCATAGAATTGTAGCGTGAACTTTTGGTTTCACATGCGTCCCCCACCTCGCCCCAGAAATGGAGTGTTTCTGGTAACAAGAGTCTAGTCATTCTGACTAGGATTCTTCTGTCCATGCTCTACTTCGATACTTTAGATGGCCACCTTTGTCTTGAGATCTCCAAGTCAAAGTCTTTGAAGGGATCCGTACGCGGCTGGGTTCTTCTTCACACCCTTTCACAGCTTCCCTAGCATAGGCTTCTCCCATGCAGATTTCAAATAAAGTTGCTCTGGGCTGACAGCACTGCCTTCCAAGAACCAAAGGCCATTGAACAAAAGCCACACCAGTCATGAGCAACCCTCTTTTTTGAGTTGTTGGTCTGGGTTGTGCAAGAGACTCCCAGAGCATTACAGGCATTGATTGCCCCCTCCAAGACATGGAAGTTAAGCCCCTATGGCTGAAGATATATGTGCTTCAGACAGGGCCCATAGGCCCCTAAGCTGGATCTGACTAGAAACCTTTCTCCCTGAGGACTAACTTTCATGGTGCCAGAGGAAGCCATGTAAGCTTCCAAAGGAGAGAGGTAACTAGTACTCCTCAGCTGTGATGCCTATGAACCACAGCAATGACCAGCATGTCACCCTTAGGGTGAAGTAATGCCATATGTACCTTGATGGTAACCAACAGCCTGTTCAACCAGAGGAAAAGAAATACCCAGAAGTGGAGTCCTAGTCTAGTGCCCAGGGCTAGTGAGGTCGTGGATATTGGAGGAGAACCTACCACTGGCGCTTTACTAAGCCAGCATAATCCCTAATTACACTCTACATATTTGTCCTTATAACTACAGAGAAGGGTAGTCTTCACTCCTCCTCAAGAAACTTATCTTTGCAATAGATGGAGAGTGTTAATAAAACCATAACCAATCAAAATGCAGAGTTGTGGAGCCCAGTCCAACTGATGCTATCTACGGTTCAAATTACACCGGAGGCTCAGGGACCACTGCAGAAGAGTGGATGGGAAGGTTAAGAGCCAGAGGAACAGGGAGTTTGCTGTGAGACTGTCTCCTAGGAATGTCACAAGCTCCACCTGTGACATCTCACCAGCGTGGTTGCCTAGATAAAAGCTGAACAAGGACAACACCAACAGACATGCTAAAGTGGGCAGTGGGAAAGCTCATGAGGCCTAAACTCTAGATAAAGAACTACTGGTAACCAAGGAATCCTGAGAATGGGAGAAACAGTCTTCTCCAGGGAAAAGCACACTAATAGTTTATCCAATACCAAATGGTCAGCCCTGAAAACATGCATAGAAGAAACATAAACTGGGGCCTGGAGAGATAGCTCAGAGGTTAAGAGTATGGCTTGCTCTTCCAAAGGTCCTGAGTTCAATTCCCAGCAACCACATGATGGTTCACAACCATCTGTAATGAAATCTGGTGCCCTCTTCTGGCCTTCAGGGATATGTGCAGACAAAACACTATACATAATAAATAAATAAATTAAAAAAAAATTGCCGGGCGGTGGTGGCACACACCTTTAATCCCCAGCACTCGGGAGGCAGAGTCAGGCAGATCTCTGTGGGTTCGAGGCCAGCCTGGTCTACACAGTGAGTTCCAGGAAAGACACAAAGCTACACAGAGAAACCCTGTCTGGGGAAAAAAAAAAGAAACATAAACTGAGCAAGTTGTATTTATGTATTTAGAATATATATATATATATATATATATATATATATGTATGTATATATATACACACATACATACACATATATGTGCAGCAATTAATGCAAAAGAGGCTATGGAATTTGAAAGAACAAGGACAGGGTTATGGAAAGGTCTGGAGGGAGGAAGGGGAAATGATGTAATTATAGTCTGAAAACGTAGAAGAAATAATTTAAAAATTAAAACAAAGCTCACTTCAATTTTTTTTTCATAAGTCTTACCTGTTTCTTGGAAGACAAAAGCATTCTGACCTCCTAACAAGAGTGGGTCAGAAGCAGATACATGTTAAGCTCCGGTGGATATCACAGTACTCCAAAGTATTGTCCCATCAGCAAAGCACCAAAAGATAGTATTGCTGCTAATCAGCCAAGATTTGTTCAAAAACTGTCAGAAATACATCTCCCAAAATGGGACTAAGCCTTACAGAGGCATTTCCCCAAAGTGGACATCCAGTCACTTAGCCTATGAAATGACAAATACCATTACTTAGCAGAACAGTGGCTAAACCCTGCAAGATCCTAGCGTATTCCCTGCAGAGTGGCCCACATCCAGTGGGTGACAATCATTGGTGAATTTGTGCACTAATTGGAATTTGTGTCAGATTCATTACTCACCAGTTCTTCTTCTGCATCGTGTTCTCCTGAAGTGATTTAAAAATCACACCTAGAATGAGCTTCAGGAGACTCCAAGGTTCCCAGTGAGTCCCCTCGATGGCACTAAAATGAGAAGTTTTTAGTTTTCAGGTAGGTGTTTTCCTCACTCCCAACTCTCATTTGATTTTTACAGATGTTGACTTCTTTGAGATTAATATAATCTTAGTACACTCTGTCTAGTCATCTTCATGCTATTAGAGATGTGGATTTCAATAACTTAAAACCTTCTAGCCAGCATCATGTTCATCTTTGTCTTTAGTCATTTTAATAGGAGAAATCACCAAGTAGGTACTACAAGGCAAAAGGTAAAATTAGTTTAGTATTTTATAAGATATTATCTTTTGCTCTTCCAATAGAATAACTTTTGGTGGCCACCTCTTTTTCAACTACATAGGCACTTGGTGGCCAAAACAGCAATTTCCTATCCATTCTCATTCTTTTTTTTAACCCCCTTTGATTTTTCTGTGTAGTCCTGGCCGTCCTGGAACTCACTTTGTAGACCAGGCTGGCCTTGAACTCAGAGATCCACCCATCTCTCCCTCCCAAATACTGGGATCAAAGGTGTGCACCACTACACCTAGCTCATTTTCTTTGTTTCATCATGCTTTGGAATGTTTGCTTGGCCTCTTTGTAGATTATTGTTCGTACGTGTTTCCACCTGAGGAATCAAAGTCTGTGAATCTCCATGAATAAAGCTGTTTATTAATTTCCTACTTAACGCTTAGTCATTTCCTGGAGAAAGTGGAAAGATGGACCTGAGGCAGTCCACAGCTCTGGTCCTTAGGGTTGTGTAACTGTGATTCTGTTCTAGGTTACTTATGACATAATGTGATAATTAATTTCAAGATACCATTCCTCATTATGTCTGCTGTGGTATGTCCAGAAAAGCTTAGCATTTGATTTAGTAGAGAAGATAGTGCTCACCACTGGGAGATGGCACCTGTTAATCACTCAGGGCCTGGACAGTTCTAATTCAGAAGGGTGAATTTCCTTCCTCATTTTGACTACGATATTTTATCTTCTCCTGTCTTAGGACATCTAGGCTACA
The DNA here is from genome assembly GCF_903995425.1 of Onychomys torridus. NCBI lineage: Eukaryota > Metazoa > Chordata > Mammalia > Rodentia > Cricetidae > Onychomys > Onychomys torridus. The sequence continues at coordinate 84,299,523 of NC_050448.1, read as the reverse complement.
GGTTCTCTACCCTAAAACTTGGCAGAGACTAATAGGTTTTCTGTAGTCCAATAATAGGATTCTCTGACGATGCAGTAAGCCAGATCAACTGAAAAAGTAAAGAACAGGTTTATTTGAGCAAAGCAGTGGTCCAGAGATTGAGGCAGGAGCAGTCAGGTGCCTGAACTAAAACAGAGTTTTGATAGCCTGTAGGTGAGGGTGCCGATGTGTACACCACAAGCGGAGTTTGTGCCCAAGTATGGTCAAAGCTGACCACTGTGGGCGGGGCCTTGGGCTGCAGGAGACTTAGAGGAGGTGCAGCTGTTGCTGTCAAGAATGCAGAACTGGGCTTTTTGGCTCCTTTTCTTTCTTGGAAATTCTCTGAGAGGGTGGGGTTTGGGGAGAGAGAGAGAGAGTGAGAGAGAGAGAAATGGCGTTTTCTGGATCATGCAAAGGTGAGCTGGAGATTCCAACCAAACGAAGACTTACAACATTGCCCTCCATCCTGTCCCTCAACTTGACTGAGCTGTGCCACTGACTCCCATTCTTTGAATTGCAGAGAACATAAAACTTCACCACTCCATGTTTTTTTATCCAATTCCAATTATGTTACTCATATGCAATGCATTGATATCTATTTGTTCTGTTTCTGTGGAACCTTGATTATATATAGCAAACAAACACAAAAATTAATTACAATAATGACAGAATAAATCTATAAAGAAATAAAACACTTTTCCCATTATGTAGGCTGTAGTTTTGTCTTATTTACCTTGTCCTTTGCCTCACAAAAGCTTCTCAGTTTCAGGAGGTCCCACTGATTAATTGTTGCTCTCAGTGTCTGTGCTACTGGTGTCATATTTAGGATGTGGTCTCCGGTGCCAGTGTGTTCAAGACTACTTCCTACTTTCTTTTCTATCAGTTCAGTGTAACTGGATTTATGTTGAGGTCTTTGATCCACTTGGACTTAAGTTTTGTGCATGGTGATAGATATGGATCTATTTGCAATCTTCTACATGTTGACATCCAGTTATGCCAGCACCATTTATTGATGCTTTCTTTTTTTCCATTGTACAGTTTTGTCTTCTTTATCTCTATAGTAGAGCTTGATGTCAGGGATGGTGATGCCTCCAGAAGCTAGCAATAGTGGAGAGGGTGCCTTAGTTGGCTTACCTCAGTAATCAGATCAGTGAATACCCTGTCATCATAGAGCCTTCATCTGGATGCAGAGATCCACAGCCAAGCACCAGTCTGAGCTCCAGGAGTCCAGTCAAAGAGAGGGAAGAGGGATTCTATGAGCAAGGGCCATCAAGATAATGATGAGGAAACCAAGCTAGTGGGAACTCATGAACGTAGACCAACAGTTGTGGAGCATCCATGAGACTGGACTAGGTCTTCTGCATAAACGAAACAGTTGTGTAGCTTGGTCTGCTAAAGGGGTCCCCTGGCAGTAGGATCAGGATCCATCCCTGTAGATGTAATTCTAGACAGTCTTATTAAATAAGAAACACAAATAAAGAGTTAAAAGCCCAAGAGGTCAGAGAGCAGTAGCCAAGAGCTAAGACCACCTTCTTACCACCCACTGCCGCTGCTGTCCTTCCCCTCAGAAAGAGACCTACTTCCTGAGTGTCTGTATTTTTATTGCCTTTCTGTTCTGCCTTCTCATTGGATCTAAACCCAACCACATGACTTCTTCGTCACTGCCTGTCTATACAGACCTCCAGGTCTCTATGGTTGGCACTGGGATTAAAGGTATGTGTCACCAAGCTGGCTATGTCCTTGAACACACAGACTCTGCCTGTCATGTGATTGGATTAAGGGCGTATGCAACCACTGCCAGACTTCTGCTAAATGGCTTGCTATTAGCTCTGACCCCCAGGCAACTTTATTTATTAACATACAAATAAAATCACATTTCAGCACAAATAAAACATCACCATACATCCTTGGTACATGAGCTGGCTTTTTGGAGCCTATTACCTATGGGGGGACACCTTGCACAGCCTTGATGCAGAGGGAGGGGCTTGGACCAGGCTCTGCTGACTCCCCATGGGAGGCCTTACCTTTTCAGAGGAGGGAATGGCTATGGAAACATGGGGAGAGGCTGGGGATGAGGTGATAGGAGGGAAGAGAGGGAGATCTGTGATTAGTATGTAAAATGAATAAAAAAAATTTCTTAATTGTTTCCTTATTTTTCAATCTGAGTCTGGCTTATTTTCACTTAACGCAATGCTCCCCAATTCCATTTTCTTTTCTGCAATGACAGTTTCATCCTTTATGGGTAATACTCCACAGTGTTTATTTAGCCGTTCACCTGTTGCAGTGAACCTATGCTGAGCCCATAACTTGGCTACTATAACTAGTTGCAGGAAACATGGGTGTGCCATGATGGAGCAGGATCATATGGCAGTCCGGGTTTTTGGTTTTCTGAGGATCGTCCATACAGCTTTCGTGGAGCTGTGCCAATTTGAATACTGACTAACAGCACATAACCTCTGCTTCCTCTGCATCCTTGGCAGCATTTACTTTCCTTTTGAACAGCATTCTGACAGAGCTGAAATGGAATCTCATTTCTATGTTTTTCATGTGACTATCCAGTTTCCCTAGGACTCTTGGTTGGAGTTTTTTTCTCTTTTTTTTATGGCTGAAGAGCATTCCATAGTACACATGTATCATATTTTCTTTACCTATTTATCAGTTGATGGCTGTTAGATGGCATCCATTTCTCGACTATGGTAAAGTGCATACTCCTATCATACTAATTGTATTCCTGTGGCTATATGTCCGGTATTGGCATTGCTGGATCACATGGTAATGAAGGAGTGGGCAAAAGCATCCTAATACGTCTAATCTTAATACCTAAATACAGCCATTTTGTTTGTTTGGTTTTTGGTTTTTCAAGACAAGATTTCTCTGTTTAATAGGCCTGGCTGTCCTGGAACTCACTTTGTAGACCAGCTGGCCTCAAACTCACAAAGCTCCACTTGCTTCTGCCTCCTGAGTGCTGGTGTTAAAGGCGGGTACCACTACTGACTGCTGGGCTAGTGGATGGCTACCTAGATGACATCCATTTCTTAGCTATTGTAAAGTGCATACTCTTTAGCATACCAATATTATTTCCTGTGGATATATACCCAGTATTGGCATTACTGGATCAAGTGCTATCTCATGCAGGGTGGAAGTTGACAATACAGCCATTTTGACTTCAGACTCCATTTTACCCATAAGATGAAACAAAGTTCAAGTTCCTATGTAAGTCCCATGGGGACTGTCCAGAAGCTAACCAACTTCCTCCTTAAGCAACAGTCCCCTAAACATAACGCTTGTTCCTAACAACAAAATCTAATGACAAAAAGGACAAATGCATCTAATTGGTTGAATGTTGTGGGAAGATGTGTCACTGTGATTGGTTTAATAAGGAGCTGAATGGCCAATATCTAGGCAGGAAGAGGTTAGGCAGGACTTTCAGAGGCAGAGAGGACTCTGGAAAAAAGAAAGATGGAGTCGCCAGCTACATGGAGAGGAAACAGGAGGTGCAAGATGAAATAGAGGTAACACCATGTGGCATAACGTACATTATTATAAGTGGGTTAGTTTAAGTTATAAGAGCTATGGGTCAAGCCTAAGCTAAGGCTGAGCTTTCATAATTAAGAAGAAGTCTCTGTGTTATTATTTGGGGGCTGGCGGTAGAAAGAAAGTCTGACTACAGTTGAACATTCTGTGTCAGTTGACCATGATGGGACACACAGGGAAAGCCTCTAATCCCTGAATCCTGACTGGTGAAAACTGTAACTGTAACCTGGCACAGGTGTGTTCATGGCTTTGTGCTTATAAACCCCGCTTCTGCCCGTTTGGGGCTTCCAGGAACAGCAAGGCTCCTGAGTCTTGTCCTGTCCTGCATCCCTGATCGATCAGCAACTCTGCTTATGTGGTGACTTATTAAAGTCTTTGGAAGCCATGAGTGTTGTCCCTCTCCTCCCTCATGGCCCACAATGGACTGAGTGTAACAGTAACTCTAGTTCTGATTTTTAGAGAAACACCAGATTGTGATAATGTACATTCTTATCAGCAGTGTCTAAGAGTTCTCTTCTGTCTGAGTTCTCACCTGCCCCTGAAACCGTTGTCCTGTTTGATTACAGAAGTTCTTATTGGGAAAGGTGTGTCTCGTGGTTTTACATCTTTCCAGTGATCCTGAATATTTTCCAGGCATCTACTGGTCGTATGTGTATGTGGCTTAGAGCTGCCCAGCTTAGCAGAGTCCTGCATGCCGTCTGGGATCTAGGAAAGGCTATAGATGACAAGGAGCACTAATCTCTCTGCTTGAGGCAAACTGTGTCATTCTGGCTCTGCCATCTGGAGCCACCCAGAGCCAAGGTAGAGAGTTAATGGTGAAATATGAGCAATGCCAGGAAGATAACGACCGGCGTCATACTTTGGCTGTCAGGAGTGTCTCTAACTGTACTACCATCTCCCTGTGGACACTGCTGACTAGGGAGGGCAGTGTGGGCAGCTGGCCAGTCCAGCCCTGCCTTTGGCTTTTGAGTGCCTTCATTTGTTCTGGGACAAGCCACAACGAGGCTGGATTGAATTTTACTTCTCCCTGCTAGCGGATCCCTGGATCTTGCTCCTGTATTTCCTCTTCCTGGAATGTCTGCAGTTGGAGAAGGGTAGGGCAGTGGCCCAGCTGGAGACTGTAGCCGGGTCCTGTGTCCTGTCTGCCCAGGGCTCAGTCGGAGGCCTGGACCAAGCAAAGGCCCCGATCCACCTGCTGGAGACTCATACCAAGCCAATGGCCCTGGGGTTACTGGTGTTGGCTTCATGCGGCGCTCTTACCCTTCGAGGAAAGTCATGAAACACAACAAAACCCACTACCAGAGTTTTCTTAAGAGGAGAGAGGGGACAGGACAGAATGTGTGGTCAGGCCTGCTGAAACAACACATGCTGAGGAGGGGGAGGGTACATGGGATCTGCCTTTTAAGGACTACCCTGTGCATGTGCACATGGGCCCTCATGGCTACTCCACGCATGCACATAGATTACGTGATCATGCTGCATGCAAATTACATGACCACGCAGTTCATAAATTATGTAGGATGAACGACTCGGAAATGACTAAGTATCTCGCCAGGGCATATGCGATCATGGGGGCGTGGCTAGAATTCCTATCAACTAGGACATATGGGCATGAGTGAGGGGGCTGCAGGGAAGTAGGGTATACCCAGGAATAAATTCTAAAATATAGATTTAGTTCAGAAGTTGCTGGAAAGCTTTGCCTGTCAGGAGTTCAAACACAAGAGCTAGTGCTGGTGTAACTGGTATGTGATGTGTGTGGAGAGGTGGTTGTTAGGAGTAAAGTGGAGGAGACTCCTCAGGCTGGGAGTTTCACCATCTCTGACTTGACATGGGTCAGCTCTCACAGTTGGCTCACTCCGTCCTCCTGTTTCTGGGATGGACAGACAACAAGTTATGAGGAGAAGAGATACACCATGGGGAATGGCTATTGCACCCTGTTTGTCAGACTTTTGCCCAATTTCTACCCATCAATGCCTGACAAACCATGCGTGGCCCCTTGTTGTTGGGCTGTGTAGGCCTCCTCCAGCTGGAACTAGAAGGTGCTCTTCCAGAAAACCTCCTTGAGGTTGATCTTCCAGTGCAGGGCAATGGAAATCAAGGGCTGGGTTCCTTTATATTGTAATTGGGCCACATTCCACATTAGAGGGTGCTTAAGCCTTGGAGAGGTAGGGCCACAGTCTGTTGCAGGATATTTGTTTAACTATGCAAAGACGTGTTGCTGTTTTGCCTTGTCTGCCTAAGGCACCTGACTAATCTAATAAAAAACTAAATGGTCAATAGTGAGGGAGGAATATAGGAGGGACTTCCAGGCAGGGAGAGTTAAGTAGGAGGAGGAATTTAGGCATGAGAGAGAAAGAAAAAGACATGCCAGGGAGACGTCAGGGACCAGCCAGCCAGCCAGAGGAAGCAGGAAAGTAGGACATACAGAATGAAAGAAAGGTAAAGAGCCCGAGGCAGAACGTAGATGAATAGAAACAGGTTAAATTCAGTTAAAAGAGCTAGCAGGACAAGCCTAAGCTAAGGCTGAGCATTCATAATTAATAATAAGTCTTTGGGTCTTTATTTTTGGGAGCTGGTTGGCAGTCCAAAGAAAATTCCATCTACAACAGTCCTTGTAAGGACTAGCTCCTCATACCTGCAGCCTTGGAATGTGAAATAGTGTGAGGCTGATGGCTTATGTTCAGGGATGCTTGTCCTTGATTTCTTGGGAGGGTCCTGGAAAAGGGAGAGTGGACCCAGGGGATCTTTGATCTTTATTCTACAACTTTTTGTCTACCACAGCTCCAGACTATGAGCAAAGCCAGTTGCTGGGTTGAAAATCAAGCTGGGCTTGCTTGGATTTTCCTCACATAGGTACAGGGGTTGGGGGGTTAGGGAAAGCGTGGTGTCCTCTTGACTTCCCATTCGCTGTGGTCCAGTTTGCTACCAGAGCCTCTCAGTGCTACTCACCATCCAATCAGTGATTAAAACAGCCGACAGAGTAACTGCAACACTCAGTGTGCCAAATGGAAACTCCCTGTCATCACTCCTAAGTCTTAAGATCCAGTCCAGACTCTCCACAGTGGAACTCCAGCCCCCAATAGTAGAGACAGAGTTCAGAATGCCCCAGTTCCTACTGCTGGTTCTGTGAGTTCTTTGCGTTCACCCACGGTTTGCAGGGGATGAGGTAAAGATGAGGGAGGTGAGGGTAAGGAGTAGCCATTTCCAGGTCTACCAGTTTTCAGTGCCTGTACCCTGAGCTTCTTTCAGAGGACCTGTGTGGATTTCCTTTGTAGTGTCTTTGGCCAGCACTGTGTATCTGACTGCCTGGATGCATTCCCAAACCTGAAGGACTTCACTCCCATTTTGAAACGATCTCTCCATGATCCTGCTTCCTTTTGGATAGTCTTCCCCTTCCCTGCTTTCCATGATGCCTTCCTTGGAATGGAAATGGAGAATAATTGGCATTTATGAAGGCTGGGCCTGTGTTCTGTTGTACCCAGTGTCCTCCAAAGACCACCAAGAGATCAAATCCGATACAAAAGCAAAGAGTCTTTGTATTGTTATGAGTTAACTCAAGACTCTCTGTTAGTCTGATGCAGCAACAGAGCAGGAGAGATCCTGAGTAGCAATGTGGCAGGTTCCCCCCATCCCCCAGACAGGGTTTCTCTGTGTTGCTTTGGTCCTGGATCTCGCTCTGTAGACCAGGCTGGCCTTTAACTCACAGAGATCTGCCTGCCTCTGCCCCCCAAGTGCTGGGATTAAAGGCATGTACCACCACTGCCTGGCTATGTTAGTATCTTCTAGTTGGCTAGGGTTAGTTGGGGGTTATAGCTATCCATTGTTGGGTAGGCCTGGACAAGTCCCAGGCTCTGTCCTCTGCCATGGAGGCTGGCTGGCCTAGCACGTACTGACTGTGGGGGCTGGCTCAGTGGCCCCGGCTTTCACATTGACCCATGCACCTAGCTCTAAATTGGTGAGAGGTCCCGGACAGTAAACAACTGGCTGAACCTTGAGTGGTCAGAGTACATGTAGAAAGGGAGCTACTACAAGGACTATGTCTTTTGTTCATGGCCCTCCCAGAAACTGCTTGCTCAAGTCTCAGGAAACTGAAATTGAGGCCCAATCGATGAGAGATGACTGAGCAGCCTGTTATGGCGTCTGCTCGGTCCTCTCAGTTCAAGTCTTACATCTACTGAATGAAGTTTGTCATTACAGCAACCTATATAGGGGACAGAATTGCCAGTGCCACTGGACAGAGAAGGAGGGTGCTGGTTTCTGCAGGAAATGACAATCACTATATTCTGTTTCTTCCTTGTCCCTGACTCATGCCAAAGGGAAGAGCCATCAATCAGGAGTTTATAAGCAGCAGGCATCCAGAGGGTGAGGCACTTTCTCAGCTGGCTCTCATCACACTGATTGAGGCTGAAAACCCTGGAGATTATGTGAGCAATCTGTGTCATACTGTACAAACTGAGTGTACAGTGCAGTGGGAGAGTGTAGGAGGCTGCAGTTCAAGGCCAGCCAGGCCTGCCCTCTTGGGTACAGGCAGCCCAGGAACCATGACTTATTCATAGCTTATCTGGGCACTCAGCTGGAAAGATGGCACACAGCAGCACAGTGTCTTCCTGTAGGGTCGTCACTAGTAGGAAGGGGAAAAGTAAGATGGACACACTGAGTATGCATTCATCTACCAGGCTTCAAAATGTAGATTTTTCTGCTTCAGGAGAATGACCTTGCTGGTTCACCTATCCTTATTCTCATAAAGTTATTACTAAGGTACTACGTGAGATCTTTGCTCTCTTCCAAACTTTGCTGGCTTGTTACTGGTCCCTTTGCTCTGCTTGGCCCTTCCCCCATGCGGAAATACAGGCAAGCGGGGCTGGGCTGGGGTGCTGCTGGGGAAAAAGCAAGAGTCACAAGACATTTCTTGCTCAAAGAGTGAGCTAAGAGAGCCAGAATGGAAGATGTAGAGCTGCTGCCTGTGGTAGGAGGGAAGCACTTGGGCTCCGTGTGATGCTCACACACAGAAGGAGCAGTTATTTCCTTCCTTCCTCTCACCCTCTCTCTGTCCCTCTCTTCCCTCCTTCCTTCCTGCCTTTTTGATGGATCTGGGTTTATACACAGGGCCTCCTGCAGACCACTCAGTGGCTTCCCTGAGCTACCTCTAACTCTGTAAAAACCCACTGGGTGGAGACACAATGTGAAGATGGTTTGTTTTCCTAGGGTACCAACCCACCATCGTCTCAGATTGCCTGTTCTCTGATGAAAGCACAACCTGAAGATTCACTTCCTGTCTGCTCCGTGGTGACGGCAGCACTGGCTCCTTGTTCTGCTTTTCCATCTCCAGCCCTTTACCCATTCTTACTATCACAGGGATGAGGGTATTCTTTGTCCACGTCTGGGACATGGTGACATTCACTTCATCATTTCCTACAGAATGAGAAAATACTGTGTGCCTTCTCTATTTCCTGAGTTTTCTGCACAGTCAGCATGTGAGAGACTTTCAGAAAGTTTCCATGAGGCAGAGAACACTTAGTTATTTGTTGATGCTCATTTCTCCTGTAGTCTTTCAAAAACCTGAAGCCAGTGGTTGGCTGTGATGCAAACCTTTAGTTCCAGCGCTCAGAGGCAGAGGCAGAGAAATCTCTGGGAGTTCAAGTCCAGCCTGATCTACAGAGTGAGTTCTAGGACAAGCAGAGCTGTTATATACAGAAACCTTCTATTAGAAAACAACAACAACAACAAAAAAGAGGGGGGGCTGGAGAGATGGCTCAGAGGTTGAGAGCACTGATTGCTCTTCCAGAGGTCCTGAGTTCAATTCCCAGCAAACGTAGGGTGGCTCCCAACCATCTGTAATGAGATCTGGTGCCCTCTTCTGGCCTGCAGTCATGCATGCTGTATACATAAGAAATAAATCTTTAAAAAAAAAAAAAAAAAAAAAAAAACCCTTTAAAAAAAAAAAGAAAGAGGGTTGGGGATTTAGCTCAGTGGTAGAGCGCTTGCCTAGCAAGGCCCTGGGTTCGGTCCTCAGCTCCACATACAAAAAAAAAAAGAAAGAAAAAATATACAAAAAAAAAAAAAGAAAAGAAAAACCCACTGAAGCCATTATATGTAGAATTCTGTGAATTTGCATTGACAATGTTAGAGTGTCAGCCATTCGGCAGGAAGGAATTTGGATTCCATTTCAAATGTCACTCTACAGGTTATAGGACAAATCCCTTCAATATATTTAGATTTTTCATGCACAGTTTTCTTTTAAGTCACCTGGACTGGCTGTGCTGTGAACTTGTAACTAGGCACAGAGACTGCCAAGATCAGTGATCAACCCTGGGATTCAATTCTCCAGCACAGTACTGGCTTCAGACATCTTCTCATGTCCCTGGTCCCCACTGCTCCCTGTTGCCTTTAGAGACCTCTCTCATTCAAAGGATGATGCTCTTAGACTCCAGGACCCTGCACTGAGGGCTTGCTGTCCCAGTCCTTACCCTCTTCTGCAGAGCTGTTCTCTCCTCTGAAGGGCTGCAGGGCTCTGGCTCCCTTCCCAGTCCCCCTGAGTTCTTGTTCTGGCTAGCAAGGATTCCTTCTCTATTATCCACTCCCCTTCTCCAGCCACCGTAGCGTGTGGAAATATGCTGATGTGCCGTGTACTTGCTAAATACCTGCCTGCAATTCCCATTGGACTTGTGGTCTTTAGTAGCCAATTTAGAGTTCACATGAAGGGCCTTCTTATCCATGGGGTCTCTACACTAGAGGCTCAATTTTAATAATGAAGAAATAATGTTTAATAAAGGAGGAAACAGACTGGATGAGCACAATGGTACCATTTTTGTTCCATGTGAAATTGTTTTAAAGTTCTTTTAATGCCTTTTAAAGTTATTCTAGTCCATCTTAGCATTTAACACTTTTTTTTTCAGATAAACCCAAGAAGTTCAATTTTCTCTCCAAATGTCCAGATGTTAAAGCAGCATTTGCCACAGACATTGTCAGCTCCAGTGACAGGGTCTCTGAGCTTGCATCCTCACCAAGACCTGCAGAGCATGTGGCTTCTCTAATTCCACAGAATGAAACAGCCTCGGCCTGTCCCCTGCAGCCTCTCTGCACACCTCACCCTCCTGAGGGCAAACCTTCAGTGACATGTTGGCTTCATATCCTGTAGACCTAGGAAAGGATGTCTTAATCCCAAAATGTGTTTTCTGCAGAGCAGCAGCCTTGCCTTTGACTTGCAAACCCATTTCAGTCTCCACTTCCGTCATTTGTTTTTATGATTTCTGATAAGTTTCTGTAAACAAGGTGATGTCATCCTCTGGTCAATTAGGCACAAGCCTTTTGATTTTGAAAGAGTCTCTTGCCTTCAAGGAAGAAAGTAGACATGTGGGACCCGGTTGTTGGTAGGATGTTGTCCTTATGAAGCTTACCCCAGGACCCACACATACCCCAGGGCAACTTGAAAGGCCATTAAACCCACCCTGTCACATCCAGACACAAGTGTGTCAGGAGCCTGGGCCAGGACCAGAATCCATGGATCTGGACAGCTGAGGGTCTAGCTTTGGGCTCCTTGTGTCCTGTGCAGAGTGTTAGAGGCTCCTGTGTGGACAGCATCCTTTTGTCCCTTGAAAGCAACCCCCTTGGAACACATGCTCTCCCACTCTATTGCACACCCCCTCTGTGAGCTCTTTGCTCCCTTGCTGGTTCTGTCAGCTGACTGCTGTCCATGCCTGAGGCTTCCCTCACATTTATGCCTCTCTGTGTTTGGGTTTGAATTTAGATTCATAAACACGGCCAAAACACTGATTAATTTTTTATGGTTGATGACCTGAAGAACTAGGTTCCCGAATCTAAAGTAAAATACAGAGACCATTTACTCTTCTGTTTGTCCCTGCCCTGGGGTTATTTCCATGTCACCGACTGTTCCTGTAACTGGAGTCCTTGTGCACAATAGTCTGGTAGCTGTCAGATCAGCTGAGTCCTTTCTTCAAGAATAGGTGCTAGATTAAGGCTTCATGTTGGGGGCGCGACTTTTTGTCCTCAAGCTGAGAGTTGAGCCTCCCCGAATGACAGATTCCCACAGTCTGAGTTTGAAAACGGAGCTCTGCAAAGAAAAGGAAGAAGGGAGAATGTCTTGGTTCTTTAGCTATCTGGCCTGTCTCCAGTTCCCAGTGCCAGTTTCCGGAGCATCCAGCAGGTGGCGATGGCGGCAGTTGTTAAGAGGGTTTGGAGCAGGAGAAAAGATTTTGCCTCCAGGGTGCACAGAACAGAATCTTGGGGCAGAGGTGGCAAAAGATCTAATCCCTCCTCTCTCGGAGAGGGTGTGGCCCTCTGCCTTCTGGGTCAGGAACCGTAGCTCTGGTTACACAAGGGAGGAAGGGGAGTGCCTGACTGGGATTGGTGCAGAGTGGGGAGGGACGGGACGAGTCTGCATAAAGTCACAGCTTGTCCAAAGACCCAGCTCTACCCTGCTGAAGCCAGTCTGAGAAGAGCAGCCCCAGCCCCAGCCCCAGCACTATGCCTATGATACTGGGATACTGGAACGTCCGCGGTGTAAGAGAGGGGACCCGGATGTGAAACAGAAAGCTCATAACAGCAAGGCCCTTTCTGGCAGAGGGATCTGCACGGGCATCCCTAGAATATTTTGCCTGTAACTCTCAGCGCTCAGGAGAGTACACTGTCATTGGGGGGGCGGGGCGCGGGGGGAGGTGCGAACTCGCGCCTGGATATGCACACATGGTGGCTGTATTTGTGCAGTGTGGGGGTCTCAAATGGAGAAGATGAAATCACACAGAAAGATAACCACAATTTCTCAGCTCTGTCTCCGATCTCTCCCAGCTGACACAATCCATCCGCATGCTCCTGGAGTACACAGACTCAAGCTATGAGGAGAAGAAATACACCATGGGGGACGGTAATGACACCTTCCCTGTCAGTCACCTGCTTCCCTTTTGCCCACTGATGTCCATCAACCCGTGCTTAGCCTCTTATACCTCAGGCCTGCAGTCCTGCTACAGTTGGAGTTAGAGCCTGCTGCTTCCAGAAACCTCTTTAGGGTGCAGTTTGGTTTTTCAATGTAGAACACCAAAAAAGTCAAGTTCCTGCTCCATGTGTTATTTATAACTAACTAGACTGGGTGCACTATTGGGGTCCAGGCTCCTCTATTACCAGTAGGTGTTTATTACCTCTCCTCCATCTTGTTAATGACTCTGTGAGTGGTTGTGCCCGCGTGTGCGCGCGGACGCGCGCGCGCGCGGACACACACACACACACACACACACACACACACACACTGCCTCAGGAGTAGGGGAGGATACTGGACTGATTTCTTTTCACGTCGTCTTGTCTACAGCTCCTGATTATGACCAAAGCCAATGGCTGAGTGACAAATTCAAGCTAGGCCTGGACTTTCCCAATGTAGGTGCTGGGAAGGGGAGGTTTGGGGAAGGCATGGCGTCCTCACCTCATCTTCTTGCTTGGCTGAGGGGGTTTGGGATCAGAGCTTCTGCTCACCTCCTCCCATTCCTGGTGGAGGGCTCACCATGCCAGGCACATTGAGTGCCAAACTACCTTCTCACCCAGAAAAGAGATACAGGGACTCCATATCCCATCTGACTCTCCCTACTTTTCTTTTTCAGCTGCCCTACTTAATTGACGGGTCACACAAGATCACCCAGAGCAATGCCATCCTGCGCTACCTTGCCCGCAAGAACAATCTGTGTGAGTGGCCTAGCAGCAGGCTGGGTCATGGGGGACAACCTCCTTGTCTTGGCTGGTGTGGGATGCTGAGGGTGAGTGTGCTGTATGTGCTGCAGGTGGAGAAACAGAGGAGGAGAGGATTCGTGCAGACATTGTGGAGAACCAGGTTATGGACAACCGCATGCAGCTCATCAGGCTCTGTTACAACCCTGACTTTGTGAGTTGCCAGTGGTAGAGCAGACAGGGTTTGCTGCAGGACTTAAAGTCATGTGTTCAGATCTGCAGCATCCTTCTTCAATGAATGAACTGTGTTATTGATACCCCAAGCTCTCCTTTACTTAACAGAGAAGGACCCTCATAACCCCAATGAGACAGCACATGAACACTGTGAAACTATCTACTAGAGTAACCATGCAAGAGATGGTACACATTCTTCTGGTGGACATTTGATCTAAGTCCTTCAGCATAGTTGTAAATCTCAGCTGTATCTGTCCTTTGACCTCTTCCGTGTGTCATCTTTCCCAGTGGTCATACCAAAAGCCTCCAGGATGAAATTAGAGGATGTGGGAATGGCCTGGTGGTTAAATATTTGCTGTGTGGCATGAGGGCTTTAGAATGGACCCTTAGCACCACATGAAAACCCGAGAGTGGCAGCATGCTCTTATAATCATAGTGCTCTGGGGGAGAAATGGGAGGGTTTCTGGGGCTCTAGAGCTCTAGATTCAATGAGAGACCCTGTTTCCAAAAATTAGGGTGGACAGTGATTGAGAAAGACACATGGCATCAACATTGGACCCCCTTCTACCAACAGGCAGCAGTATACTCCCCAAATGATGAACATAGGTCATATTGCACACTGGTCTCACTCATCTATCCAATGCGTTCCCCATAGTTCTGTCTTAGGTATCAACAAAAATCAGGACATATTTTTTATAGGCATGCTCTTCACATATGTTCTCATGCTCTTCCCAACCCAGTATAACTGTCTTCTCCTGGGGTCATTATGTCCTTTTTATCTGTGGTTCCACTGGGTCTCTGAGGCCAGAACATGCAAGTTTGCTAGAACATAAAATAGTACTGGTTTGGACTTCAGTCATGGCAAATTCCAGGGACAGTGTGAAAATCCAATCTGAGTCTCCCTCACCTCTCACATTAATTCTACTACCAATAAAATAGTGATGTGTTAAATGGAGGCCTAGACACAGACCTGGCCCATTGCTGGGAAGGTGGCTGCTCCCTTGCTCAGCTCTGGGAGCCAACCTCTCTGCTGGGGAGCCTGAGTCTTAGCGTGATGACAGCTGTTTTCTGCCTCAGGAGAAGCTAAAGCCAGAGTTCTTAAAGACCATCCCTGAGAAGATGAAGCTCTACTCTGAGTTCCTAGGCAAGCGGCCCTGGTGTGCAGGGAACAAGGTAATGAGAGGGTGTGGGGAGGAAAAGTTGCCATTCTTCCCAGGCCTCAAATTCCAGCACATTAACCCTTGGCTTCCTACAGATCACCTATGTGGATTTCCTCGTGTATGACATCCTTGACCAGCACCGTATATTTCAGCCCCACTGCCTGGATGCATTCCCAAACCTGAAGGATTTCATGGTCCGCTTTGAGGTGATGCCCTGATTCTCCTTCTCATTTGATGTCCTTTTTCCCTTCTCCCTTTCCAGGATGACTTTTGTCTTAGTATTTCTATTACTGTGAAGAGACACCATGATTATGGCAAGTCTTATAAGGAAAACATTTAACTGAGGTGGCAGCTTATAGTTTTAGAGGTTTAGTCCAGTATCATCATGGTAGGGACCATGGCAGTTGAAAGTATGGGTGCATTCAGGCAGACATAGACTGGAGAAGCAGTTGAAAATTCTACTTGTTGATCTGAAGGCAACAGGAAGTGTTCTGACACACTGGGCAGTAACTTGAGCAAAGGAGACCTCAAAGCCTACCCCCATACTCACACACCACCACCACACCTACTCCAACAAGGCCACCCCTTGTCATAGTGCCACTCTTGTAGCTGAAGTTTTCACACATTCACAGCATACAAAACATCCCACAGAACCTCCCCTTTTCTGTCTAATCAAATAGGAAGGTTTTAACTTTAACATAGTAAAATTACATATACTAGAACAGGTATCAAGCAAGAATTACAGTTATAATATCTAGTCTATTTGTATTTGGCAAAAATCAGAGAAAATATTCTATCTAGCATACATTTGTGAGTCTAAAGTTTCTTATCTAATTTATCTTTTATCATAACCAAGGAAAATTATAATTATAACTATCTAGTCTTCAACTATATCAAAAACCTCAGAAGGATATAATATTATCTAAAAAAAACTGGAAGAGCATTGTAAGCAACTTCTAAAACTCTGGAAATGACAGAGACAGCTGCCTGCCTGGACAGTCATCCAAAGTTCCTCTGCAGCGTTGGGGCATCCATCTTCAGCCTATAGGCCAGTCTCTCAGTCACTTTTCTCTGGGTCCTGTAGAGTATCTGGAAGTCTCCTCTGAGACACAGGAACCTGAAGGACCATCCAGCCTTGCAAAGTTCACCTTCCTATGGGTCCTGCATGTTCAGTCAATACAACATTTTGTCAAGCAGACCAGGCAAGAACAGTTTCTTACCCAAATGGCTATTTTTGTCAAGAAGAAGATATACTCTATATGGAGTTTCTTTGATGCCCATCTTTACTTTTGAACTAAATTGGTGCTGCCAGGAGCAGATGTATCTCACTGTCCAGAAAGTCTAAGTTTTAAAAGCATTTTGAATGCCGTATTCTGTAGGTCTTTGAAGTGTTTGAAAATAACCTGCCTATTTGAAATGTATCTATGTATACCAAGAAAACTTAACTAACATAACTATAAGTTTGATTATCATAGATGACTAATTATTAATCTGTATTTCTCAAGTATACACTACAATTTCAAATGAGTGCACAAATTAAGAGTAGAAATATATATAAGTATAGCAAAATTAACTTTAAATTTGTATCAATGAACTAAAACCCATAGCATTGTAAAACATTTTTAAATAAGTTGTTGCTCTTTAAAAGTAGGTTCAATAATCTACCCTTTCATGCTATCATATCTGTGTCCTACATTTCTATATCATATCTTCCTTTCTTGATTTAGAAAGAGATTGACTATGACCATTAACAATTCGCAACTAACAATCTAAACAAAGACAAACATCCATCATCCATTTTTTGGGGGGAATGTGGACGTAGTTTTCCAGTCTACTTCCTGCTGATAGAGGGCACTGTATTTTTATGGGAACATAAAGAAAATTTTAGGATTATGGTCAAGTCCTGACTGGATTAGTCTATGAGACTGTATTCTCTGAGTCAGTTGCCTTGAAGTTGATTTTGGATGTTGGATGATCTGGGCCATGGTGTCATTGGGGACCTTTCAGGGTATCTTGGCTGGTGAAATCATATTTGCCTTAAAGCAATCCACAGGTTCTCATCTTCTGTGAAAACAAAAGCAGACCTCTTTTTCAAGGCAATGTATCCTTAGCCATAAATTTTTAAATCAAGATACCTTTAAAATATATATATATTGATTTAACTCAGCAGCTTTTATAATCAAATGTCTTTCTGCAGTAAAAAATCTCAAAGAAAATATAATCCAGACTCTCTTTGTGATTTTCATCTTTTCATGGCTTATTTTTTAATTACTTTTACTGTCTCTTTAAAGACTATTTTTAAAAAGCTTTCTACTTCTTTATATAACTATCTATGTTCTTTTCTCTCTCTCTTTCAAGTCTACATACATTTTTACACATACTGTAAACCATTTAGAGGTTTACTTAATCTGAATCTGACTTATTGTGAATCTACTGCTTTAAACTGCAGAATTGTTAGGACTGACATGGCAGCTTTGGTTGCTGGCTCTGCCCATCTCTGAGAAATGCTAGGCCTATTGGCTGTGCTGTTGCTGACCTGAGAGACAACTAGGAAGCTGGTTTTAGTTCCATTTTAGATTTTTTTTTTAATGCTTTCTTAGGTTTTAGGTGGAAACTCTTGCCCCACATTGGGCGCCATTTGTTGTTGAAGTTTTCCTGGTATCCTGCCTGGTCAGCAGCCGCTCAGACCCAAGTAAAACTGCTTGGCCATTAGCTCAGGCCTACCACTGACTAGCTCTTATACTTAAACTCAGCCCATTTCTATTAAGCTATATATGTCACCACAATTTCTGTGGCTTTTCCTGTGTGCCATTACATGCTGCTCCCTGGACAGTGGGCTGGCATCTCCTGAATCAACCTTCCTCTTCCCAGAATTCTCTTTATCTGCTTGTTTCATCTATACTTCCTGCCTGGCTACTGGCCAATCAGTTTTTTATTTATCAATCAGTCAGAGCAACACATATTCACAGCACACAAAACATCCCACAACACACTCCCTTTTGGGCCATTTTCTTTTAAACCACATCCTACTCCCTGGATCCAAAAGCTAGTCACTATATTATAATGCAAAAATACATCATTCAGTTCAACTTCAAAAGTCTCCATAGTCTATCACAGTCTCAAACTTATTTAAAAGTCTGAAGTTCAAAGTCTCTTCTGAGATTCATACAATCCCTAAATCTCCTATAAAATCAAAATCAGAAAGCAAATCATATACTTCCAATGTATAATGGCATAGGATATACATTATCATTCCAAAACACAGTGGGGAAATACCCAACCAAAGCAAGACTAAAAACCAGCTGGGTAAACTCTAAACTCTGCATCTCCATATCTGATGTCAAAGCACTCTCAGATCTCCAACAAGACCACACCTACTCCAACAAGACCACACCTACTCCAACAAGGCCACACCTCCTAATAGTGCCACTCCCTTTGGGGGACACTTTCTTTCAAACCACCATAACTGTCTACTCCTTGCAATGGGAATGAAGAATAATTAACTTTTGTTGAGCACTGACTGACCTTGTGTTCAGTTCTTAGATCTTCTGCATGAAATTTCTCATCACAACCTAAATATTCTGTAGCAATGTCTGCTCCGTTGGACTGTTAAGGATGCTGACTACAGAGATTGTCAGTTTCTCAGGGAACCAGTACCACTGGAGGAGGTTGTGTTTGTTTCCCTGAGTGCTTGTAGCTTCAAGAACAGAGGACAGTAGAGCTCCCTGATGCCAAAGAACAAAAGCCATATGTTGCCAGGGAGCCTGGATTTTCCAGCCCTGAGGCCTATGGAAATTCAGGGCATGTCAGGAGAGTATAGCAAGTGCTGTTCAGAGGGGGAAATATGGCAGGCAGGACTGATGTGCAGTGCCAAGGTGCAGTATGCATATCTGGCCTGTCCAGATTCCTGACTGGGGAAGCACTGGGACCCAGGGCTACAGCTGGTGCCAGGCTGAGTGGACACGTCACGGCTGCTGGAGGATGTTATCTTGAGTTGTTCAATGTTTCGGTATTCTGTTTCTTTCCTTTCATCTTCCTTCGCAGCAACAGCTTGGTGTTTGTCTGTGAAATCGTTGAAATGGGTTTTTCTGTCCTTTTCATTCACCTTCTCTGGTGTCTCTACATGTGGCACAGTTTCAGCTCAGTAGGACTTGGAAAGGTGCATCTCCATCCAGGGATGCAGCGTAGCAGGCATGCCTGACTATGAGGTACATGTGACAGCCACAAAACCTACTTCACTAGAGATTTGGGGGTCGAGGCTGTAGTCCAATGGGATTCTTAGCATGGAATCTTCTTTTCTGTCCTCACTTCCCATCAAGGGATGTATTTTGTCAGTTTCCATCAGCTTGGATTCTGGTCCAGGCTGCTCAGCTCTGGAGATTGTGTAAGAACTGGCTGTACAGCACAGTGAGAGTGTGGGAGGCTGCAGTTCAAGGCCAGCTAAGCCTGCCCACTTGGGTACAGGCAGCAACTTTGAATTCTTCACAGCTTGTCTAGGCATCCTATTGGAAAGACGGCACACAGCACAGAGTCTTTCTGTAGGGTCTTCACTAGTAGGGCTGGGAACAATAAGGATGGACACACTGAGTATGCATTCAGCCTCCAGGTTTTAACATTTAGGTTTTTCTGCTTCAAGAGAATAGCAAAGGCCACTCTATTATCTCCTTGCTGGTTCACTTATTCCCATCCTCATTAAGTCAGGATTTGCTGAGGTATTGGGTGTGGTCTTTGCTCTCTTCCAAAGTACACTGACATGGTACTGGTGCCTTTGTTCTTCTTGGTCCCTCTTCCTTGTGGAACAACAGGCAATAAGGAGCCTGCTAGGAAAAAAGCAAGAGTGTTTGTATTAACAGAGAGTGATGAGGGGTTTCTTGCTTGGGGAGTGAGGAAGAGAGCCAGAGTGGAAGATGCAGAGATCTTCTTTGTAGACAGTGGTATAGACTGTTGTCTTTCTAACTGTGTGAGTAGAAGGGAAGCACCTAGCCTCTGTGTGGACTCCCTCCTGTTGAATGCAGAGCAGATCACTGTTCCGCAGGATCTTGCGGAGTGCTTCCTTTCTACCTGTACAGCAACTGCAGATGGACACACAGCTGACAGCAGTGTTGAGTTTCTCCTTCATTACTGGGAATCAAAGGCTTCCCTTGCCAGTGTTGGACACCTGAGCAGCTCATGCTGTTTTGGGGTTCTTAGAATGAAACCTATGTAACCAGTGGTGCCTTAGATCCTGAATTCCTGCCTTCTCCTTCCCCTGCAGGGCCTGAAGAAGATATCTGACTACATGAAAAGCAGCCGCTTTATATACAAACCATTTTATGTAAAGCTGGCCTTTTGGAACCCAAAATAGGACAACAAAGCCCAGACCCACAGGAAAATTCATGACCATCCTGCTGGCTCTGGCCCTTGGGCATGGCTCTGTGTCCCCACCAAATGTTGTTTTCCTCTTCTTTTTATTCCCCATTCTTTCATTTCTTCTTACAAGCCCTTCCTTCAGTCAAGCCTCTGTGTCCTTGGGCTCCCCATTTCTTCCTCAGTCTCCTGCTCCTATTCCTTTTTCCTGCCCTGTATCCAGCCATCCCTCACTGCTGCTTGGAGGAATGGACCTACCATGATCCATGGCATATTATAGCAGATGATAACTGATATGCATAAGGTCAACCCACAAGATGAATAACTCTCTGATGGAGGAAACTCTTCAATCAAGGCTTCCAGGGCCACTGCCTACACATGACTCTTCTGCTTCTGTCTGTACTGTTTTACACGTGCCACTACATTTCTCCTCTAAATACAGCTATGAGTATTTTCCCTACTGCCTATGTGTTTATCTGGTGAATATATTCCATCTACTGGACACATATATATCTGTAGATGGTCAGGAAGATGATTTCTTCTTAAGATGTATAATTTTGGTGAATAGAAATAATGCTAGGATACTTTTCATAGCTCAGGATGACATAGGAAAATAACAGTGTTCTCTGGTACAAAGATACCTTTTTACACAATTAGCTGATTTAAGACCTCAGAGCAAATTCAGTGCAAATAAATGCACATGGACAAATTCCCAAGTGTCTGTTGAACCAAGGTCAGGCACAAAGGCAACTTTAGTAGACATAACACCCTGTATAAATTCTCTCAGCAATTGATTTTTTTTTTTTTTTTTTTTTGCACAAACTCCTAAATCTTTGTTTTATGATACAAGACTCAAGGTTCAGCCAACTAACTGATTATGTTTAGGTCCTGGGATGCTTTCAAGGTTACTGTCCCTCCAGGAGGTGCAGAAGCATTCAGTGTTAGGTTGCTCCCACCTGGTCACCAAGGAGCCTGGCTGACAGTTAAGCATTGTCATGGTAAATCACTTCCAGCTGATCAGTGTGACATCTCAAGTCTGAGAGAAACTATGTTATCTCATGTGTTATCAGAATGTCTCTGCTTCTTATTGTTTATTCAAGAAATGCATTGGGACCCTCAAAATGCAACTCATATTTTGTCTAGAGGTTTTTGTTGTTGTTGTTGGAGAGAGATGTAGCTGTGTGGAGACAGAGAGATTGTCAGAAGAAAAAGATTTGTCAAGATGAAATAAAAGAGAAAGTTACCATCAGAATGCATGTGTTTTCTTTCCTAATACACCTCAGATAGAAAAGTTTAGTTCTTGCTGACATCCTGTTTTTTTTTTTTTGTTTGTTTTTGTTTTTGTTTTTGTTTTTTTTTGCATACCCTGGGTGCAGTCTTGCTTGGAGTTGGATCTCTAAAGACCACACTATGTACCAGACCTCAGAATCCTCAGTAAGGTCTGAGAGATCAGATCTGCCTCTATGCTCACCCTGGTCCTCAGAGTGAGCAGCCCTGTCTGATCCCCAGTAAAGTCTGAATGACATTTGTCCTGTGTCTTGTTTGGTTAGCATCTCGGGACCAACTGTGTTGGTTTTGGGGGGTCTCTGTTTTGTTTCCTGCAGGAGGGGCTGGAGAAGGAAATGGAGGGACTCTGGGTTCTTCAGAGTCCTTGATGTCACTGTCCATGTCTCTGTGTTCCTCAAGCGGCATTCCCATGGGAGAGCTCTCCTCCATCTCTCAATTACTCTTCAGAGTGCAGTGCCCCAGTTGTCCATGGGAAGCTGTGTCATGCTTCAGAGAGACTCTGGGCTGAAGGGAAGGCTGAGCAGGCAGGCCCTAGACGCCCATCTCCTGCCGTCCTCCGCAGCTTTCCTAAGCTGAACACACACCCCTCGTTTGCGTTCTCAACATTCCTCCCCGTCCACATTCCCCACTGTCCACGGTTGATGTAGGGGTCTTGCCCTCAACTCGAGCCAGAGTGAGTTGAGGGTGGCTCCCTTCCTCCCTCTCCCTCATCCTTCTTTCATTGTTTCTTCAAGATTTATCTATTTTTATTTCATGTGCATGAGTGTTTTGCCAGCATGTGTGTGTAGGAGCACCACATGGGTACCTGGTGCCTGCAGATGCCAGAAGTGGGCATCAGACTCCTGGAGCTAGAATTACAGATGGGCATGTGGGTGCTGGGAACAGAACTGCTCTAAGAGCAGTGTTCTCTTAACCTGTGACCCACGTCTCCAGCCTCTGGCTGTTGGTGGTATTGATCCAGATCTCATGTCACCCACTCTGGCTGGGTCCTCACTCACTATGTGGCCGAGATAGCGCTTGATCTCATAATTCTCCTTTTCTGCCTCCTGAATCCTGGGATTATAGGTGTATACCACAATGCCAGCTTTGGATTGTTCATCTTTGATATGCATGGCCAGGCTTGGCACAGGGTTGATGAATGGAAAGTTTGGAATTTGAATCGGGTAACTCCAGAGAAGTTTGGAGTTTGGTCCATATAACCAGCAACTGGGCTTAGAGCTCTGGAAAGAAACATCTTATCCAGCCAGAGTCATTACAGCATCAGAGTCCAAGTCAGAGGCCCTCTCGGCTGAGCAGGGTTAAGAGGCTGCAGCTGCATATGGAAGAGCATAGCTGGGGTGGGCTGGCCTAGTGTGCTTGGCCCCAGTGACTTGGCATATGGTTAAAGGGCGTTTTGCATCAAGTCACCCATGAAGGACTTGGGCACATTGCAGATGCACCTGCTGAGCAGGGTCCCACGCCAGCGGCTGGATCATAGACTCTGGCCTTTGTCAGACAGTGCCCGTGACCTCCCTGTACTCTGGATGAGTGCCCTGATGGGTTGCCTTCATACTCACTGCCTGTTTGTGAGACTGTTAAGTTCACATTATTTCAGTCAATATTTGTTAAATTTTAACTAAAAGACAAAGAAGATAAATTGGAAAGGATGTGATAAGGTCAGGAGTGGCCCTGCTAATGTTAAGTAGAGAGAATAAAATGTGGACCAGTACCTAGAATAGAGGTTGGCAAACGTTCCCCGTGTGGGGCTGGTACTTAGACCTTGCAGGCCATATCTCTTCAGTGTAGCTCTTAGAATGGAAAAGCAACAGAAAAACACTGGCCATGGTGATGCAAGTCTTTAATTGTGGTGCTCTAGAAGCAGAGACACGAGGGCCTCTGGTCTACTTAGTGAGTCCCAGGGCAGCCATTGCTATGTAGAGAGATCCTGTCTGAAACAAAACTAACCAACCAAACAAACAAAACCCCAACATGAACAGCAGAAATAATAAAGCAAATCTTATAAAGGTATTTTCTGAATTCAGAGTCCCTTTCTCCAATGACTCTAGCTTGTATCAAACTGAGAAAATGCTAGCCAAAACACTCACTTCACTAGTGTGTGTGTGTGTGTGTGTGTGTGTGTGTGTGTGTGTGTGTGTGTGTGTGTGTGTGTGTGTGTGTGTGTGTGTGTGTGTGTGTGTGTGTGTGTGTACAAGGGCTGTGGTGGTCAATGTTTGGGTCTTCCTCAGTGCCTGTCCACCTTCTTTCTTTGAGACATTTATGAATCATCCAGTGCCCTGAACTGGGGTTAACAAGGTTGGATCAGGGCCAGGAATCTTGGCTTCTTATCAACCCAGACCTGTTTCTTTTTTTTAACTCATATAGGTACTTACAATCCAGGTCATTCCCCATGTTGGTGCCACTGTCCTTCCAAACCCCAACTGTATCAAGTAAATATTTGTGGCGAGCCTCGAGGAAATGATATAGGGAGTCCAGCTGTATATAATAAGCTATACTCTGACGGACCAAGGGTCCGTCAAATGGGAAGCCATTAACCACAGAATATTTGGTGTTATACAGCTTTAATATTCAGCTGCACCTTGCTATGAATTTCTTGTGCTCATAATTCCCATGGAATGTGTATGTGTTAGGTATCTGCCTTTTGCAAATACTCACTTTTAGCTACATCCAAACCAAAGCATTGAAAGAGGAGCCAGAACAGAACAGCTACCAGACCACCTGCTAGGCGCCTGAAGCCCCTGAACTAGGTAGGTAAAATGTCCTTTTGGTGACAACCTGGCTCCCAGGCCAAGTGCCTGGCTCCCGAGGTGCATAGCTTTGCTTCTTGTGCAAATCAAGTTCAGATCTCCCCCCTTTTCCCACTGCCCCAGAGTAACTTCTTAGATCAAAGGGGTTTCCTCTCACCAGGTCCTTTAAGCTGTGATGCAGATTGACTAGCTATCAGTACTCCTCCCCTGCCCTGTCAGAAAACTGGCAGCAGAGAAAAATAGTGGCAGTTTTATTTTTAGTGACTTATAGATTTCTTTATGCTATCAACTGTAAGTTTGTAGTTTTAGCACACTCGTGATAGACTCATAATGTTTTCACCTAACCACACTGCGGATATACTTTTAGCACATAAATTCCCTCTCTGACTTATTCCAGTTCCTATCTAGCTCCACCGTTATTCTCTCCCCCTTTTTGGGTTGCAAATGAAGTTGCCAGGAAACTTCTGATGGGGACCTTGCAATTCTTAGGTTGTATTATAAACATGAAGTGTTGCTGTCTTGGGAAAGATATAGACTGGTCCAGAGAGAACCAGGCAGAATTATGATGGCAGACACAGAACCGCTTGGCCAGAGAAAAGAGAGGAAGACAGAGATTCTGTAGAGGGTAAGGCAGATCTCTGGTGGAGTTTCTGAGATCCAGGAGTAAGACAGGAAGGTGAAATGGAAGACAAAGGGACAGAGGAGGAAGATGAGGTCAGAAGCATAGGAGCTTACTAAAACTGTGAGGATAGGAAAAGTGGGCACAGAGGAGAGGTGGATGTGTGGATGGAGATGAAGCTGAATAGAGTTTGTCATAGAGGAATAAAGTAAACAGACAGAAAAGCGTGGTGTATTTAGATTCCTTTCCTTCACATAACCCCACGCTGGATGTAGCGTCTTTCCTAGGACTCTGGGAGGAACTTTCACAGGGCTGGCCTTGGGAAAATTGCATTAAATGTTCTTATCAGGGCCTACCAACCTCAAGACAGTGTCTATTCTTCCCGAGTGGACCTTGAGTTCCCAGAGAGTAACATCTGCCCTGAACTCTTTCTCTCTCTGGCCTTGGCCTGTGCCAAGGGCTGTGGTCCAGCTGATTCATGCTATTTGTGTGTTTCTGGCTCAATCAATGAAAACGAGAATTTCAGGATGGACTTTCATGGAACCCTGGCTTATGAACTCTGTGCAAGCCTTTTCCAGAGCAGTCCCTCTTACATCCACATGAATCAGCAAACTTTCCTAATGGGTAACTCAGAAAACCACAGCTTGTCTTTCAGTTTGCTGCATGTACGAAATGCTGTTCTCAGGGTCAAAAATCCCACGTTCCTCTCCTTCCCTCCTTAGAGCCTCAATTATTCCTCTACCTTATGGAAATCTCCCCAAATGCTTATTTTGTTCTTCTGAAATCTTACTGGGTAAAGCTCTTGACCTTTGAGGAACAATTCAATTCCTTGCTTTTTCAGTCTGTCCATGGCTGGATGGGGTCAGAGGTCCACAGCCTCCTGAGTTCAACCCATGCCGGAGTCCAGCTCTGGATGGTGGTAGGGTCTGAAGATGGATGGATGCAAGGATGGCAATGGAGGAACCAGGCATTGGATAGATACTTCCTGTTAACCCTTTAAAATTTACTTTGTTTTGAATATCTTATTCCTGTGTAAGTACAGAGATAGATATTTCAAGAATGTCTTATAGCCTCATGAAGAGACCTCTGGCTTCTTTATGTGTCACACTTCCAAGGCGTAAGGAAGATCTGCAAGTAGATAAGGATATCTCCCTAAAAGCAGGGGAATAGTATGTTCAGGACTGTCCTGGGAAAGCTTAGAAGCAGCATTCCTGGGAGAAGGCATAAATGATTCATAAGGAATTTTCCATCAATCCATTATTCTCAAACTGTACAAATATTAAAAGTGCCCCAAGTATGTAACAGGAGGAGATGAAAACCAAAGGTGGCATGGCAGCCATCATGGGGCTCAGCTCTGCTGGATCTTTGTCAAGCAGCGGTGCTGGCTTTATGACTTCTGCCATTCCATCCAGATGTGGCTGTGCTGAACCCACAGAAGAGAGCTTGCATCAGTGGCCACAGATTCAGGGACAGTCTTTGTCTTCTTTTTAATTTTGTTATGCTGTTTTCATTTTTCAGATTAAAATATTGTTTCTAAAGGTTTATTTTATTTGTATTTGTGTGTGTGTGTGTGTGTGTGTGTGTGTGTGTATGTGTGTGTGTGTGTGTGTGTGTGTGTGTGTGTTTGTGTGTGCACATGTGTGTACATGCTCATGGGTAACCTAAGAGGCAAGAAGAGGTGGTCAGATCCTCTGGAGCTGGTGTTAACAGGTGGTTGCGAGCCATGCCAGGTGGGTGCTGGGAACCAAACTCTGCTCATCTTCAAGAGCAGCAAGTGTCTTAATGGCTGAGCCACCTCTTCGGTTATGTTGTCGAAACATACTATATCCGATGCTCATCTGGAGACCACTATGTGAGCCAGGCTGACTTCAGACTCACTGCAATGTTGCTAGCTCACCCACCCGAGTGCTGGCATTACAGGTGCTCACCAGGATGGCAGGCTGAAAATACTGTGTTCTGACTTCCCATCACCTTAATAGACATCAGCTTCATGAAGTCCAATCACTGCTGTACATTAACTCGACCTTAACCCACACTCAGGCTCAGGCAAATGGCTGCTCCTCTTGCCCAGCTGGGGCCTGCACAGCCTTGCCACGTCATCCTCTCTGCCAGCGTGAGAATGACGACGGCTGTCTTTGGTCTCAGGAGAAACAGAAGCCAGAGTACCTGGAGGCCCTCCCTGAGAGAACGAAGATGTTGTAGTTTCTGGGGAGTGGCCACTCTTTTCCAGGCACAAGGTGAGAGAGCTGTACTTGCTGCCATGATGGCTCAAAAATCTCTCTGAATCCATGAGTCAAACAAATCTCTTGGGATCAACGCGATGGCTCAGTGGATTAAGGTGCTTGCTGCCAAAGCTGACACCCCAAGTTTGATTCCAGGACTCTAACAGTGGAAAGAGAACTGATTCCAGCAAGTTGTTTTCTTGGTTCTTGTGTGTCCTCTTCCCAATAAACAAGCGTAAATAAACAAATTAGTTAATAAAGACATGAGACATAGCAAAGAAAACCCGGCCCTCTCACGTTTTTGTCTGTGTCAGATACTTGGGTCACAATCGTGAGGGCAGAGGGAAGGGAGAGCTGAGATCTGTGCTTGAGGCTGGCTGCGGCTGGTTTGGTGGTACAGAAGCCATGGTTGTCTTTGAACCCTTTAGAAACTATTTGCCACTCACTGTCCCGAGAGAAGGCCTGGAATATAGAACATCTTAACTGTTGTTCTAACGGGTCTGCTGGGGATGAGGTTTGTTTTGGCACAGTGAGATTGACCTCAGGCACCAAGTGGAGATCCGTGAACTTTCTGTTCTCAGGGCCTTGAGTGCTGATGAGGCTTTCTTTCTGGGTCTGCTGGAAATGTCCCTTTCATCCAGTTTTTGCTTAGTCATAGGTAAGATCTCATCTATGCCGCCCGGATCTGTTGGATTCCTCTGTCCTGTTTGGGAGTTCGGGTTGTGGGCAAACAGAGGCTAGAAAGGAGCTTAGCTGTGAACCAGGAACAGGTCTGTGTACATGGAGAGTGACTGATGGGATCCCCTGCAGCAGGTCAGGAGGCATGAACCCTGGGACCTCACAGAGTGGCACCCACAGAGCCCCTCTGGCTTGGGCCCTGTCCCACTGACTAGCTGTGTACAAGAACAAAGTTGATTAAGCATTCCTGGACCTCAGGTTCCCTCCTGACAAGCAGACATAGTCAGACAGATTTTTCAGGATTCCTGAGTGGGGGCCCCATTCTGTATTTTGATATCTAGTGTGTACAAAGGGCCTTGCAGATGGTCTAGCTCCCCAGTTGGGCCCCAGCAGTTCTGCTGTCTACAATTCCCTCCCCCTCCTCCCACTCCATCCTTCTCACTGCTGACTCTACCATGCTCTGTCTGGACAACTTTTACCACGATACAGTACACTTTCCGTGTGATGCCCAGGTGGGGATTCAGGCACAGACTAGACAGTGATTGACAGCCACCCTCTGGTGCTGCCTCCCACATGGCCATTCATGCCAGACCTGAGAGTAGTTCACGACAACTGATGTACCATGTTAGTTTCAGGCAGGTTTTGTAATTTTATATGGGCAGTTTCTGAAAAACAGGCCATGAAAAAGAAAATCACTATTTAGTGTGCAGTATCACCTCATTCAGGTCTTCATTTTCCAAATCCCTATTTTGCTGTATGTGTTAGATGCAGTTGATTGTAGCATTAACATGCATCTGTGGAAGACATGTATCCCCAATTTTGAAATCATTTGTTTAGATTTATACATCCTTTTTCTGTCTCCTGATATTTATTAACTTGGAATCTTCCCGCCCCCACAGAGAGGCAAAGTCTTATGTCCCAGGCCTGACTTAAAAGTTGCTGTAGAGCTGAGATGACCTTGACTGACTTCCTGTCCCGGCCTCCTTCACCTGCTAAGTGCTGAGAATACAGGTGATGCTTGCCCTATGATTAGCTGGGATTGAACACAACATGTTGTGCATGCAAAGCAAGCTTTCTACCACGTGGGCCACTTTTTCAGCACCTGAAATTTCCTTTTTTTTTTTCTTGTTGGAGTTATGCTCTATCACTTTTGCTAATGTTTTATGTTATGATTACTAGGTTCATGTGCACATTGAGGAAAGATTCTGTATTTTTCTTTTTTGTACAAATTTTTCTACAGTTGTATTTTACAGTAAACTTGGTGGCTTTCTGGCACTTCGAAACCTTAATGCATTTAAACTCAAGTTTTGCTCCTTTCTCTTTTGTCTCCATCTGTCTTCTTTGCCCCTCTGCTGTAGGATGTCTTTCTGTAGGTTTTGTGGTGACATTTTATTTGTGCTCTAATAAATAAAGCTTATCTGGAGATCAGAGGAAAAAGCCAGCCACTATGTTAAAAATAGAATTCAGGCAATGGTAGCACATGCACTTAATCCTAGTATTCAGGAAGCAGAGATTCACTCAGATCTCTGTGAGTTCAAGGCCACACTGGGAACAGAGCCAGGCATGGTGGCACATGCCTTTAATCCCAGCCCTAGTTAACCATAGAGGTCTGGAGGTCTATACAGACAGACAGGAAGTGATAGAGCTAGGTGGAAAGAGGAAGTGATGTAGCTGGGCATAGAGGAAGTAAGATGGCAGGACACAGAAAGGTATATAGGCATGAGTATACAGGAAGTCACTCTCTCTTTGGCTGAGGATTTCCTAGCAGCAAGAACGTGGCTGGCTTCTTTCTGCTTCTTCAGTCTCTCAGTTTTCACCCTAATATCTGGCTCTGTTTTTTTTTTTTTTTAATTAGTAAGACCATTAAAATTTGTCTTAAAATGCCGTGAATATGTGTTGCTCCCATTGGTTATAAATAAAGCTGTTCAGGCTTATGGCAAGGCAGCTTAGAGGCAGGCAGGAAATCCAGGGAGAGAGACAGGAAAGAGAAAGGCAGAGTCTGGAGAGAGGTCAGCCTGCCGCCTAAGGAGCAAAGTGCCACCAGACTGGTAAAGCCATGGAACACATGGCAAACCATAGATGAGTAGAAATGGGTTAGTTTTAGATGATAGAGCTAGCTAGCAAGAAGACTGTCATAGGCCATACCACTGGTAAATAATTTTAAGCCTCTGAGGAATTATTTTATAAGCAGCTGTGGGACCACAGGTCTGGGCGGGACTGGAGGAACCTCCCTCCTTGCCCTGTATCCCAGTTACCCTTCCTTATTCCTTCCCTCCCTTGGTAACTTCCTCCCTTTCTCTCTCCCTCTCCACTTCCCTCCTTCCTATCTTTTTGATGGATCTGGGTTTATACACAGGGCCTCCTGCAGACCACTCAGTGGCTTCCCTGAAGCTACTTCTAACTCTGTAAAAACCCACTGCGTGGAGACACAGTGTGAAGATGGTTTGTTTTCCTAGGGTACCAACCCACCATCGTCTCAGATTGCCTGTTCTCTGATGAAAGCACAACCTGAAGATTCACTTCCTGTCTGCTCCGCGGTGACGGCAGCACTGGCTCCTTGTTCTGCTTTTCCATCCCCAGCCCTTTACCCATTCTTACTATCACAGGGATGAGGGTATTCTTTGTCCACGTCTGGGACATGGTGACATTCACTTCATCATTTCCTACAGAATGAGAAAATACTGTGTGCCTTCTCTATTTCCTGAGTTTTCTGCACAGTCAGCATGTGAGAGACTTTCAGAAAGTTTCCATGAGGCAGAGAACACTTAGTTATTTGTTGATGCTCATTGCTCCTGTAGTCTTTCAAAAATCTGAAGCCAGTGGTTGGTTGTGATGCAAATCTTTAGTTCCAGCGCTCAGAGGCAGAGGCAGAGGCAGAGGCAGACAGATCTCTGTGAGTTCTAGTAGAGCCTGGTCTACAAAGTGAGTTCCTTGACAAGCAGGACTGTTATATAGAGAAACCTTCTCTTAGAAAACAAAAAAGGAAAAAATAAACAAAAAGAAAAAAAAAGAAAAAAGAAAAAGAAAAACCCACTGAAGCCATTATATGTAGAATTCTGTGAATTTGCATTGACAATGTTAGAATGTCACCTATTAGGCAGGAAGGAATTAGGGATTCCATTTCAGATGTCACTCTACAGGTTATAGGACAAATCCCTTCAATATATTTAGATTTTTCATGCACAGTTTTCTTTTAAGTCACCTGGACTGGCTGTGCTGTGAACTTGTAACTAGGCACAGAGACTGCCAAGATCAGTGATCAACCCTGGGATTCAATTCTCCAGCACAGTACTGGCTTCAGACATCTTCTCATGTCCCTGGTCCCACTGCTCCCTGTTGCCTTTAGAGACCTCTCTCATTCAAAGGATGATGCTCTTAGACTCCAGGACCCTGCACTGAGGGCTTGCTGTCCCAGTCCTTACCCTCTTCTGCAGAGCTGTTCTCTCCTCTGAAGGGCTGCAGGGCTCTGGCTCCCTTCCCAGTCCCCCTGAGTTCTTGTTCTGGCTAGCAAGGATTCCTTCTCTATCATCCACTCCCCTTCTCCAGCCACCGTAGCGTGTGGAAATATGCTGATGTGCCTTGTACTTGCTAAATACCTCTGTAAAATGAATCTTTTTTTTTTTTTTTTTCCCCTCGAGACAGGGTTTCTCTGTGTAGCTTTGCGCCTTTCCTGGAACTCGCTTTGGAGACCAGGCTGGCCTTGAATTCACAGAGATCCGCCTGGCTCTGCCTCCCGAGTGCTGGGATTAAAGGCGTGTGCAACCACTGCCCGGCTGTAACACGAATCTTAAAAGGTCTTATAATAAAAAACCTGGAGCCAGATATTGGAGTGAAAGCTGAAAGATCAGAAAAACAGAACAAGCCAGCCACTAGCTTACTTCTATGAAATACTCAGCCTCAAGAGCAAGACTTCCTGTTTACTTATGCCTTATATACCTTTCTCTACACAACATCACTTCCTGGGATTAAAGGTGTGTGCCAGCACTGCCTGACTTGGTTCCAAGCGTGGACATGAACCCACAGAGATCCAGGTGGATCATTGCCTTCCAGTGAGAGGATGAAGGATGTGTGGCTCCCCTGTCTGGCCTCTTCATCTAATCTAATGCCTGGCTCTGTCCTCTGATCCCCAGATAGGTTTATTAGGGTACACAATATACCTCCCTGCAATTCCCATTGGACTTGTGGTCTTTAGTAGTTGATTTAGAGTTCACATGACAGACCTTCTTGTCCGTGGGGCCTCTTCGCTAGAGACTCAATTTTACTGATGGGGAAATGATGTTTAATAAAGGAGGAAACAGACTGGATGAGCACAATGCTACCATTTCTGTTCTATGTAAAATTGTTTTAAAGTTCTTTTAATGCCTTTTAAAGTTATTATTCTAGTCCATCTTAGCATTTAACACTTTTTTTTTTTCAGATAAACCCAAGAAGTTCAATTTTCTCTCCAAATGTCCAGATGTTAAAGCAGCATTTGCCACAGACATTGTCAGCTCCAGTGACAGGGTCTCTGAGCTTGCATCCTCACCAAGACCTGCAGAGCATGTGGCTTCTCTAATTCCACAGAATGAAACAGCCTCGGTCTGTCCCCTGCACCCTCTCTGCACACCTCACCCTCCTGAGGGCAAACCTTCAGTGACATGTTGGCTTCATATCCTGTAGACCTAGGAAAGGATGTCTTAATCCCAAAATGTGTTTTCTGCAGAGCAGCAGCCTTGCCTTTGACTTGCAAACCCATTTCAGTCTCCACTTCCGTCATTTGTTTTTATGATTTCTGATAAGTTTCTGTAAACAAGGTGATGTCATCCTCTGGTCAATTAGGCACAAGCCTTTTGATTTTGAAAGAGTCTCTTGCCTTCAAGGAAGAAAGTAGACATGTGGGACCCGGTTGTTGGTAGGATGTTGTCCTTATGAAGGTTACCCCAGGACCCACACATACCCCAGGGCAACTTGAAAGGCCATTAAACCCACCCTGTCACATCCAGACACAAGTGTGTCAGGAGCCTGGGCCAGGACCAGAATCCATGGATCTGGACAGCTGAGGGTCTAGGTTTGGGCTCCTTGTGTCCTGTGCAGAGTGTTAGAGGCTTCTGTGTGGACAGCATCCTTTTGTCCCTTGAAAGCAACCCCCTTGGAACACATGCTCTCCCACTCTATTGCACACCCCCTCTGTGAGCTCTTTGCTCCCTTGCTGGTTCTGTCAGCTGACTGCTGTCCATGCCTGAGGCTTCCCTCACATTTATGCCTCTCTGTGTTTGGGTTTGAATTTAGATTCATAAACACGGCCAAAACACTGATTAATTTTTTATGGTTGATGACCTGAAGAACTAGGTTCCCGAATCTAAAGTAAAATACAGAGACCATTTACTCTTCTGTTTGTCCCTGCCCTGGGGTTATTTCCATGTCACCGACTGTTCCTGTAACTGGAGTCCTTGTGCACAATAGTCTGGTAGCTGTCAGATCAGCTGAGTCCTTTCTTCAAGAATAGGTGCTAGATTAAGGCTTCATGTTGGGGGCGCGACTTTTTGTCCTCAAGCTGAGAGTTGAGCCTCCCCGAATGACAGATTCCCACAGTCTGAGTTTGAAAACGGAGCTCTGCAAAGAAAAGGAAGAAGGGAGAATGTCTTGGTTCTTTAGCTATCTGGCCTGTCTCCAGTTCCCAGTGCCAGTTTCCGGAGCATCCAGCAGGTGGCGATGGCGGCAGTTGTTAAGAGGGTTTGGAGCAGGAGAAAAGATTTTGCCTCCAGGGTGCACAGAACAGAATCTTGGGGCAGAGGTGGCAAAAGATCTAATCCCTCCTCTCTCGGAGAGGGTGTGGCCCTCTGCCTTCTGGGTCAGGAACCGTAGCTCTGGTTACACAAGGGAGGAAGGGGAGTGCCTGACTGGGATTGGTGCAGAGTGGGGAGGGACGGGACGAGTCTGCATAAAGTCACAGCTTGTCCAAAGACCCAGCTCTACCCTGCTGAAGCCAGTCTGAGAAGAGCAGCCCCAGCCCCAGCCCCAGCACTATGCCTATGATACTGGGATACTGGAACGTCCGCGGTGTAAGAGAGGGGACCCGGATGTGAAACAGAAAGCTCATAACAGCAAGGCCCTTTCTGGCAGAGGGATCTGCATGGGCATCCCTAGAATATTTTGCCTGTAACTCTCAGCGCTCAGGAGAGTACACTGTCATTGGGGGGGCGGGGCGCGGGGGGAGGTGCGAACTCGCGCCTGGATATGCACACTCCATGGTGGCTGTATTTGTGCAGTGTGGGGGTCTCAAATGGAGAAGATGAAATCACACAGTAAGGTCCTCACAACTTCTCACTTCTGCCTGTGGTCTTCTTTCCCAGCTGATTCACCCTATCCGCCTGCTCCTGGAGTACACAGACTCAAGCTATGAGGAGAAGAGATACACCATGG
This sequence comes from Onychomys torridus, assembly GCF_903995425.1. Classification (NCBI taxonomy): domain Eukaryota; kingdom Metazoa; phylum Chordata; class Mammalia; order Rodentia; family Cricetidae; genus Onychomys; species Onychomys torridus. The sequence goes on along the minus strand of NC_050448.1, from coordinate 84,265,610 downwards.
GGGACGGTAAGGCCACCTTCCCTGTCAGTCACCTGCTTCCCACTTGTCCACTGATGCCCATCAACCCGTGCCTAGCCTCTTATACCTCAGGCCTGCAGTCCTGCTACAGTTGGAGTTAGAGCCTGCTGCTTCCAGAAACCTCTTTAGGGTACAGTTTGGGTTTTCAATGTAGAACACCGAGAATGGAGTTCCTGCTCCATCTGTATTTATAACTAGACTGGGTGCACTGTTGGGGGCCCATGGGTCCAGGCTCCTCTTATTACCAGTAGTTGTTTATATCCCTCTCCTCCATCTTGGAAAGTACTCTGTGAGGGGTTGTACTCCCCCCTCCCCATTCCCTTACCCCCTCAGCCCCTTCACCTCCCACCTCCTCAACTCAGGGGTTCTTGCTCCTGGTCCAATACCAGGAGTAGGGTGGGACACTGAGCTGATTTCTCTTCATATCATCTTGTCTACAGCTCCTGACTTTGACAGAAGCCAGTGGCTGAATGAGAAGTTCAAGTTGGGCCTGGACTTTCCCAATGTAGGTACAGGGAAGGGGAGGTTTGGGGAAGGCATGGTGTTCTCATCTTATCTCCTTTCCTGGCTGAGATAGTTTGAGATCAGAGGTTCAGCTCTCCCACGCTCATTCCTGGTAGCTGCACAGTGTTTCTGTTTGGCCCCAGCTTTTCCATTCAGTGTGAAGTGTGTTCACGGAGGGCTCACCTTGTCAGGCACACTGAGTGCCAAACCACCTGTCTGTCCTCACCCAGACAAAAGATGCAGAGACCCCATATTCTCTTATATTTTTGGTTGTGAGCCTAGCCTTTAATGGCTGAGCCATCTCTCCAGCCCGAGACCTCATATTCCCATCTGACCATCCTCACTTGTCTTTTCAGCTGCCCTACTTAATTGATGGGTCACACAAGATCACCCAGAGCAACGCCATCCTGCGCTACCTTGCCCGCAAGAACAATCTGTGTGAGTGGCCTAGCAGCAGGCTGGGTCATGGGGGACAACCTCCTTGTCTTGGCTGGCGTGGGATGCTGAGGGTGAGTGTGCTGTATGTGCTGCAGGTGGAGAGACAGAGGAGGAGAGGATCCGTGCCGACGTTGTGGAGAACCAGGTTATGGACAACCGCATGCAGCTCATCATGCTCTGTTACAACCCTGACTTTGTGAGTTGCCAGTGGTGGAGCAGACAGGGTTTGCTGCAGGACTTAAAGTCATGTGTTCAGATCTGCAGCATCCTTCTTCAATGAATGAACTGTGTTATTGATACCCCAAGCTCTCCTTTACTTAACAGAGAAGGACCCTCATAACCCCAATGAGACAGCACATGAACACTGTGAAACTATCTACTAGAGTAACCATGCAAGAGATGGTACACATTCTTCTGGTGGACATTTGATCTAAGTCCTTCAGCATAGTTGTAAATCTCAGCTGTATCTGTCCTTTGACCTCTTCCGTGTGTCATCTTTCCCAGTGGTCATACCAAAAGCCTCCAGGATGAAATTAGAGGATGTGGAAATGGCCTGGTGGTTAAATATTTGCTGTGTGGCATGAGGGCTTTAGAATGGACCCTTAGCACCACATGAAAACCCGAGAGTGGCAGCATGCTCTTATAATCATAGTGCTCTGGGGGAGAAATGGGAGGGTTTCTGGGGGCTGGCTGGCCAATGAGTCCAGCCAGTCTGTGAGCTCTAGATTCAATGAGAGACCCTGTCTCCAAAAATTAGGGTGGACAGTGATTGAGAAAGACACATGACATCAACATTGGACCCCCTTCTACCAACAGGCAGCAGTATACTCCCCAAATGATGAACATAGGTCATATTGCACACTGGTCTCACTCATCTATCCAGTGCATTCCCCATAGTTCTGTCTTAGGTATCAACAGAAATCAGGACGTCTTCCTGATAGGCGGTTCAGGGTAGGCAGTTGACCTTTCTACCTTCTAACTTTGAATATAGTCACTGCTCTAAATGGATGCAGGCCCTTCAGGTATGTGATCTGTTTTTATTGCCTCCCCAACCCAGTATAACTGTCTTCTCTTCCACTTGGTCTCTGTAGCCAGAACATGCAAGATGCTCAGGAGGTCCTGGGGGTAACCTTTGGACTTCAGTGGTGGCAGATTCCAGGGACAGTGTGAAATTCCAATCTGAGTCTCCATCGCCTCTCACATGAATTCTGCGGAGGCCTAGACACAGACCTGACCCATTGTGGGAAGGTGGCTGGTTCCTTGCACAGCTCTGGGAGGCCAACCTCTCTGCTGGGGCCTTAGGATGGTGACAGCTGTTTTCTGTCTCAGGAGAAGCAGAAGCCAGAGTTCTTGAAGACCATCCCTGAGAAGATGAAGCTCTACTCTGAGTTCCTGGGCAAGCGGCCCTGGTTTGCAGGGGACAAGGTAAAGAGAGGGGGTGGGGAGGAGAAGTTGCCATTCTTCCCAGGCCTCAAATTCCAGCACACTGACCCTTGGCTTCCTGCAGATCACCTATGTGGATTTCCTTGCTTATGACATCCTTGACCAGCACCGTATATTTGAGCCCAAGTGCTTGGATGGGTTCCCAAACCTGAAGGACTTCTTGGCTCGCTTTGAGGTGATGCCCTGATCTTGCTGCCTTTGGGTAGCCTTCTTCCTCTCTTCCACAATGCTTTTCTAGACCCGAGAGTAAAGGAAAATAACTAGAATTGTTTGAGGTTTCTGTAAAGAACTGTATGGGGCAACACATCACTTCAAAATCCCCAAAGGTTGATGCAATTCTGAGTCCCACTGGACAGATAAGGGATCTGATTCTGTGAAGGGTCCTCACTTGTTCATGGTCTCAGCACCAGTAGCAGCTGCACTGGGCTCCATATCTGTCACTGGGTCAGCATTCAGTGACTGTCCCAGCTTTGTGTCAAAAGAAAAAGCTTCCGTCCCCCTTCCCCACCTCCAGCCTCATTTTCCTGTTTGGGATCCTTGGCAAGGCAGAGCATGTCAGTAGCATAAGGGTCTTGGCATTAGGAGAGTGAGTCAGGCTGGACTGATGTGCCGTACCCAGATGTGAGAAAATCCAGACCTGATCTGCAGAGCATTGAGAGCTCAGGGCTGTCGCTGGGGCCTCCCTGAGTAGACATGTGAGTGCCCACCCTGCTGGGGACATCTATTGTGAGTGTGTGCTGGTGAGTTCTTGCTTCCTCCCTGTCATTCTCCTCTTTCACCCCACAGGTCCTGTCTGTGAAATGGGGTCTTCACTATGACTCTCTGGCAGTCTCTTCTGTAGGAGGTTCATGTTGGGTCCTAGGGGGCGTGCAAAATGCCTCCATCTTGGGACTGAATAGGCAGAGAGCTTTAGAGAGCCAGACTGTGAGATGCACAGGGCTGCTGAGCCCAGCCTTGACCGCACCTACACCATACTTTGGTCATTCAGACATCTGGGAATTGGAGACACTGATCCAAGGATATTTCAACCTGCAATCTGTTTACCTAGCCCATTCTCTATCAAGGGATTTATTTCCTCAGCTAATTCTCTGTCTCTTTCCCCAAAGCTGAGGACTGAACCCAGGGCCTGTGCTTGCTAGGCAAGCGCTCAACCACCTAACTAAATGTCCAACCTTTCTCAGCTAATTCTCATCAGCTCTGGTTCTGGCCCAGGCTGGGTACCCTTGGAACTGAGCAATAGCTGGCATGGCTCTAGGGTAGGTATGTGGAGAAACACAGGGCCACTTAGCCCAGCTTGTGTATAGTTTGTTGTGGATCTCTTTGCTCTCTCTGGAATCATCTGTGTATTCTCCAGCTTGGTGTATGGCTCAGAGCACAACATACAGTCACATGGGGTGGTCCCTGTATTTGTAGGGGAGATGAGGACAGCCAGGGTGCAGTGAGGTTGTACTGAGTACCAGGTAGAGAACAGTTAACTCTGCTTTCAGGAAACTGATTAGAATTCTGTTCAGCTTTTCTTCGTGGGCTCTCATCTTGATGTTCCCCTTCTTGCATGATTTGCTGAGTCACTGGGTGTTGGCTGTCTTCCTAAACACACACAGTCCAGTTTTTCTGGTCCTTTGTCCTGTTAGATCTCTTCTGTGTGTAAATACAGGCTAGAAAGAGCCTCCGCACGAATAGGATCATTGCTATGCAGAGAGATTGGGACAGTGCCTTCTTGGGAGGCCAGAAGAGGAGCAGAGATGAAAGAGGGAGGGATGAGAGAGGGGGGGGAGGGAGAGAGAGAGAGAGAGAGAGAGAGAGAGAGACAGAGACAGAGAGAGAGACACAGAGACAGAGACACAGAGAGACACAGAGACAGACAGACAGACAGACAGACACACACACACACACACACACACACACACACAGAGAGAGAGAGAGAGAGAGAGAGAGAGAGAGAGAGAGAGAGAAAGAGAGAGAGACAGAGAGAGACAGAGAGAGAGAGAGGGCTAGAGAGCATGCACACATGGATGTCTGCTCCAAAGCACCTGTTTCATGAGCTATTAGCCAGAGGACATTGAGATCTCAGATTCTTCCCTGTTAACTGATCTTGCAGGATCAATGATACAGATCAATATAGGTTTTCTGAACCTATATTTTAATTTTTTAGCAGGAATAAAACAACTCACTCAGGACCCAGTCTTCTCTTTAATAGAGGAAATTGAAGAGTTCTTTTGCCTGGGCTGGGAGCTAAGCAGGTTGCCCTGTGCTACAGCCTGAGCCCAGGACAAATGCTGTTCTGGCATGGGGCTCCTCTCAGTGGGCTGCAGACCTGAGCTCCTGCTCTGTCCTTCCCATTTTGCAGGGCCTGAAGAAGATCTCCGCCTACATGAAGACCAGCCGCTTCATCTCAACACCTATATTTTCAAAGATGGCCCACTGGAGTAACAAGTAGGCCCCTACTACACTGGCTTTCATAAGGAGGACCAGTGCACACTGGGGCTCCTCCAGACCCTGAGGACAGCCGGCCTTCTGCCCTGCAGCCTCTCTGATCTCACTTCCTTCTCCTTCCCACCGCCTTCTCCAGCTTTTCAGTCTCCTCAGCTCAGACCCTGGTCAAGCCCATGCAGTCTTCGTCTTCCCACTTCCTTTCATCAAGACCCCGTTCTCATTGTGCCCCAACCCAACCACACAGTCCTTTTCTATGACCTGATGTCTGCCCTGAACTCTGCTCCCTAGACTTACCCTAAAGGTCAATAGTGTCTTAAGATCCCCAGGGGAGGGGCTGCCCCAGGTCTCCTCATGCCAATAAAGCCTGAAACACACTTGCTCTGTGTTGTGTCTCATTCCTTTTGATTTTTGGACTCCCTGAGTGTCACAGCTGCTGGCAGAAGTCTGAGCTCCGAGCCTGTCGTGCTGACTCTGAGGAGTCGAATGGAACAGAAGGAGTTTGAGATATCTGTTCCATTAGAGCAGGGACAAAGCTCTCTAGCGAAACTGTTCTCAACTGTGGGTCATGACCCTTCAGGGGGTCAAATGACCCTTCCATAGGGGTCATATATTAGGTATCCTGTATATCAGATATTTACATTATAACTCATAATAGTAGCAAAATTACAGTTATGAAGTAGCAATGGAATAATTTTATGAGTGTGGGTCACCACAACATGAAGAACTGTCTTAAAAGGTTTTGGTGTTAGGAAGGTTGAGAAACACTGCTCTAGAGGATAAAATATGTTTGCGTAGAATCTCCTTCACTGTAGCATACTGGGACTTTGAACTGTGAACACAGCTATGGGTCTCAATGAGTGACGATGGAGCTGTTGGGAGTGCCCAGCAGGGACCCAGGATGTTCCCTCTACCTCCCACATGCTGTGTCAATGTTAGGTATCTATTATGTTGTCTTCACTGGATTTCCGATGGCCTGCCTCTTGGAGCTGGCTTGAAGCTCTCCTAGCATGGGGACTTCCATTCTTTGTTAATCCTTTTCTGTCTAAGGAGACTGAATATACGGTAACTGTCAGCTAATTGTTATTATTTATGCCTCCTCTAATGTCAATGAGCCTGTCAGTGAAGATGTTTAATGTTGTATCATTCATTCAGTTCCTGGAGAACTGATTGTAGATGGGTCTGCTTTAATCAAACTCTAGTTTGGGGGTTGCAGAGCTGGTTCAGAGGTTCAGAGCTCCATTTGCTCTTCCATAGGATCCAGGTTTGGTTCCCACTATTCACATGCTAGCTAACTATGGTCTGTGTCTCAAGTTTGGGGATCTGTCGCCCTCCTCTGGGCTCTCTTTGTACTGCATGTACGTGGTGCATAGACACATGCAGGCAAAATATCTGTACACATAAAATAAATTAAAAAATTTTAAAACTCATCTATAGACAAAATAAATAAGTCAGATGTTGAGTGAACTCTTTCTGTCATGTCCAGATGCCCATCATCTCCTGGCCTGGTTGTCTGATTTCCTTTTGCTCTGTCATGACCCTGGCCTTTCCCAGAGCCTCCTGTCCAGTCAGGTCTGACTGAATATATTATGGGCTTTCTGGCTTTTCCTTTACGATGGGAGTGTCATGGGGTGACAAATCACAGGAACCTCTTCCCATGACAAATAGCACATGCATACCCACATAACCCCCAACTAATTTGTCTCTCTATAGTATAGAGTCTATATGCTATTGATTTTAGCTCTTGAGAACCCTCACCACTACACATAGCAGAAACAGATCATGTCCAACAATGAGTAAGTTTGGGAGGTGTGCAGGAAAGAAAATAAGCTATCTTCCTTTGTCCTTATGAGTCTCAGTGTGTTATGGGTCTCAAAGAAGAAAACGACCCATCTGCTTGTACATTTTATCCAGCTGATGATGGTCAGGAGGAGCTCAGGAGGTTTGAAAGGGTGTGTGAGCATTTGCAAGGAACAGATGCTGTGGTTGCCTGTGTCACCGCTGTCTTGGCCGCATGAAGATCACCAGGCACCTATGCAGTCCCCTTTGGCCTTCCCCAGGCAGGGTTCTACTGACTCCACTGGCAGTGACTTGTAGGAGGAGTCTGCACTTGTTCAGAAAGCTCAGTGGATCCTTCATGGCCCTACCCCGAATCTCTGGAGGAATTACTGTGTGTGTTTGGATGTGTGTGTGTGTGTGTGTGTGTGTGTGTGTGTGTGTGTGTGTGTGTGTGTGTTGGGGGGGAGTCTAGCTGCTTAGTCCTGAGTGCTGTATCACTCAGAGAATAATATATGAAGCCATATGTTAGGTTTTGAGTGATTGAGTTTTCTTAAGTATATAGCAAGGCAAAGTAAAAGAATTAACAGAGAGAGAGAGAGAGAGAGAGAGAGAGAGAGAGAGAGAGAGAGAGAGACTGAGAGAGCACGACAAACAGACAGCACAGCGTCATTGAATTGGGTGCACAGTACATCCTAGAGAAACTGACTGGGAAGTGGAAGTAGGGTTGGACTGAGCTTTCACTCCACAGCTGAGCTTCCCACCAATCGACTTCTGGTTTCTCTCCTCACTGTGGGCACGTTGATAACGTGGGTTCGACAACACTAACATCCACTGGAAACAGTTCACTTTTCAATTGTTCTCAAAGGCTGATGACTTTTACTCTCAGGCAGTTTCCTTGTTCCCTTTCATTCCACAGAGTGGAGGAGGGTGTCATCCCATCCCCAGACGAAGGGCCTTGGAGGACTTTGAGACAAACAGGCTTGGGCTTGAAATGGGTGTGGGGCCAGTATGCAGCCTTCATCTAGATCCAGCTGCTCCGTGAGCTCAAACAACATGTGACACTTTATCAACATAACTACTTAACTTCAGCTTGTAAAAGTGTTCTTGTGTTGTTATAGGACATTTTTATGTGTTGAATTACTACAGTTTGGGCCAAAACCAAAAGGTTAACTAAAGATTTTGTTGTTTTTTTTTTTCGAGAATATTTTTAAAAATCAGATTAATTTGGCTGTCTTAGACTCTGCTGTAAGATGGTTTATTTCCTTTTAATATTTCAACATATTTAATTTACGTATTTGTCTTTATCATAACATTTTTCTCATTAGGATTTTGGGACTCAGTTTGGGGGTATAGGGTGAGGGCTGATCTTGGCTGCTTTGGATCCAAATATGGACATAGGTTAAAGGGTTTGGATTGATCCTTTTGGGTTTCTTACTAAGGAAAGATGCTGCTTGGCCTTACTTCAGGTGATCCAGTGGCCCTCAGTGAAAGGATGTAGTTATGCTAGTTAAGTTGAGAGGTCTAAATTTTTCTCATTTTACAACCAGATCTAGGTTTCAGTTTTTTTAAGAACAAACAAGTTTGTTTGCTTGTTTGTTTCCAACAAAGGGGCATTAGTTACATTGCCCCTGACAGCAGAGATGAGGCGGAGCACGGATGAAGCCTGAGCCAGCCCCCACAGTATCACAAGACAGTGGCCAAAAAGGGCAGTTCCTGTAACTCCCTGAAACAGGCCTGGACTTGCCCCAGGATGCCCACACACTGAAAAACTAAAACCTCAGCTGGTCAAAATTGTACTAATGTGACTGCTGCTTGCTTGATCAATTATGTTTGAGATGACCTCACTGTTCCTGCAATTCCCCTAGCTGTGCTTAAAAGGAGCCTGCATGCTCCTCTCAGGGCCATCGCCATTTTGGACAGGTGTTCGACCCTGCATGCTGGTAATAAATGCTCTTTTTTCTTGCATACTATTTGAGTCTGGGGTCTTTCTTCCCCATTGTTTGAAGTTTTAGAGAATGCTGTTGATAATAATAGGAGCTGTGTATCATGGTCCATGGATTTACTCAACTATAGTTGACATTTGGGGTCTCTTTTGAAGAGCAAGGGTAAATCCTCAATTGGTTTACTGTTTCAAGAAGGATCTCCTGCTTTTCCTTTGGGTGCTTTTTGGACACAGGGTTTAACCTTGGACAAGTGAACCCAGTAAGTAACCTTTTTTTAATGTTTGTGTCTTTTTTCCCTTTTATTGAAAACAGATGCTTTTCTCATACAGTATATTCTAATTACAGTTTCTTCTCCTTCTACTCCACCAAGTTCCTCCTCGTCTCCCCTCTCCTCTGGATCTGCTTCTTTCCTGTCGCTCATTAGAAAAGAACAGGCTTCTGAGAGATAACAGCCAAATATGACAAAATAAAATATAACAAGATGAAGCAAAACCCGTCACATTGAAGCTGGACACAGCAGCCCAACAGGAGGAGGAGCCCCCAAAGCAGGCACAAGAATCAGAGACCCACTTGCTCACATACTCAGGAGTCCCATAAAAATACTAACCTAAAAAGCTATACTACGTACGCAGAGGACTTAGTGAAGCCCCGTGGAGGCCCTGAACTTGCTGCCTCAGTCCCTGTGAGTTCATATGAGCTTCACCTAGTTGATTCAGAGGGCCTTGTCTCTTGGTGTCCTCCATCCTTTCTGGCTTTTACATTCTTTCTGTCTCCTCTTCTATGTGGTTCTCTGAGCTCTGAGTGGAGGGATTTGATGGAGACATCCTATATAGAGCTGTGTGTTTGAAGGATTCTCTCTCTGTGTAACATCTGGCTATGAGTCTCTGCATCTGTTCCTGTCTGCTGCAGGAGGAAGTCTCTCTGATGATGACTAAATAAGGCACTAACTTATTGCTATAGCAGAATGTCATTAGGAGTCATTTTATTGATACTTTCCTTTTACACTAGGTCTCTGGGTTATCTAGTTTCTGGTTCTTGGTCATCCAAGCAGTGTCAGGCGTAGCTTCTGTCTTGTGGAGAGGGCCTTAGGTCAAACCAGACATTGGTTGGCTACTCCCACAGGTTCTGTGCCACGGTTGCTCTAGCATTTCTACAGGAGGACAAAGGTTTTGTGGCCGGGTTGGTGTTCATGTTTCTCCTTTGGTAGCCTGCAGAGTATCTTCCCACACCAAAGTCATTAGAACATAGGGGTGAAGTCTCCATGTAGGCACCCAGCTTGACTTCTTCACATTCAATGAGTTGTGTGGGTGTTGTCCTTGGCAATGGAGCTCTGCTGTTGGTTTGCAGAGAGCAACCCACTGTCTTAGCAAAAGCCTGGCTTATTTGGAGATTCCCACGGGACCCCCTTGGCCAACAACTCAACTGAATGCAACCCAGTCCTGGTACTGGAAGCTTTCTTTGGTGATAAGAGATGGTCAGTTGGAACTCGGTATCCTCCATTTTTAGGAGACCTCATTAGGATTGCCTTCATATGCTTTAGGAAGTTTCCACTGCGCTAGGTTTCCACATCATCCTTCAACTGTCCCCCCCAATTCCAACCATCTCTTCCCATATTCCCTCCCTCCACCCCATCTTCCCTCCTCTTCCCCACCTGATCTTCCCGTTCCTGTTCCCATTTGCCCCTACTCCACCTATAAAAATTTATTCTATATCCCCCTCCAAGAGGGGATATATGCCCCCCCCCCTCAGTCCCTTCCCCTATATCTAATCTCTCTGGGTCTATGGATTGTAGTTGGATATCATCTACTTAATGGCTAATATCCACACATAAGTGGGTGCATATCATATTTATCTTTCTGGGTCTGGGTTACCTCACTTGTGTGATTTTTTTTTTCTAGTTCCATCCATTTGCCTCCAAATTTTATGATGTCATTTAAAAAAAAAACAACTGAGTAACTCCATCATGTAAATGTACCATCTTTTCTTTATCCATTCTTTGGTTGAGGGATATCTAGGTTGCTTCTAGTTTTTGGATATTATGAATAAGGCCACAGTGAACATAGCTGAGTAAATGTCTTTGTGGTAGGATGCCAAGAGTGGTATAGCTGGATCTTAAGGTAAATTCATTATTAATTTTCTAAGGAACCACAATATTGATTTCCATAGAGACTGTACAAGTTTGCACTCTCACCAGCAGTAGAGGAGTGTTGCTCTTTCTCCACATTCTTGCCAGCTTGAGCTGTTATTTGTGTTATTGATTTTGGCATTCTAACAGGTGTATAAGAGAATCTCAAAGTAGTTTTGGTTTGCATTTCCCCGATGGCTAAGGATGTTGAACAGTTCTTTAAGTGTTTCTCAGTCATTTGGGTTTCCTCTATTGAGAATTCCCTGTTTAGATCTTTGCCCCAGTTTTTAGTTGTTTTTTTTTTTTTTATGTCTAGTTTCTTGAGTTCTTTATATATTTTGGATATTAGCTCCCTGTCAGATGCGGAGCTGGCAAAAATCTTTTCCCATTCTATAGGCTATTTCAGAGCAGGGAATGAGACTGGGGGATTGTGGTATGGACTGATCCTTCTGTACACTGTGCATATGTATTACTCTCATTGGTTAATAATAAATCTCTTTGGCTTATGGCAAGGCAGAATAAGGTTAGGCAGAATAATCAAACTGAGGGCTCAGATGAGGAGGGGCAGAGTCATGAGAGACATGAGCAAGCTGCCCAAGAAGCAAGATGCTAGAGGGCCAATTAAGCCACCACCAGGTGGCAATACATAGATTAATAGAAATGGATTAATTAAAATGAGTGGCCCAGATGACCCAGCATTTCAAAATGCCTCTGTTATAGTTTCCTCTAAGTTCTGCATTCAGAATAGCTTGGCTGTTGGTTGAGATGATCTAGCCTCACAAAATACTCCAGCAAAGACTTACCAATTATCCTGATTTTCTCAGGGTCCCTCAAAGATGACCAGCACCCACCAACCAATAGAAAGCAGTTTAAAAAACTATGCCCACATTCCCAAAATATTGGTTATAAATGTTTGTTTTCATTTATGGGGGGTTGGTTACAAATTGTTATTGGTCATAGTCAACCTCTTTCTAAAAGTAGAAAGGGGAATATGATATAGAAATGATGGGGGGAAGGGTAGATTATTGAATCTACTTTAATCCAAAAAACAACTGTTAATCTCAAAATATTTTACATTGGTATGGATTTTAGTTTATTGATACAAATTTAAAGTTAATTTTGTTATATTGTATGTATATTTCTATTCTTGTTTAAGGTATTATGTTTATACAACTCAACTAAAAATATAATGTATAATTAAGAAATACAGATTAATAGTCATCTATAATAGTCAAACTTATATAGTCATGTTAGTTAGGTTTTCTAGGTATATAAAGATATATTTCAGATAGATAGGTAATCTTCAAACATTTCAAAGATCTATAAAATATGGCATTTAAAATGTTTTAATAATGTAGACTTTTCATGACATTGAGATACGTCTGCTTCTGGCAGCACCAATATACTCCAAAAAAGATGATGGGCATTGAAGAAACTTTGTATGGAATTTTTGTTTTCTTTATAGTAAAAGCTAGCCATGTGGGCAGAGAAACTGCCCTTGCCTCAATTGCTGACAGTTACTGTCCAAAGTAGACAAGCAAGACACAAGAAAAACAACTGCCAAACTTTACCAAGACAAGGCAGGACAGTCTTTCAGAATTCCCTGCTTCACAGGAAAGTATGTCAGATATGCTAAGCCTGTAAGCCAGAAATGGATACCCCAACATTATAGAGGAACCTCAGGTGACTGTCCAGGCAGCCAGTGTTTCTATAATTTTTCACGTTTTTGGAAGTTGCTTGCTGCATGTCCTGCTTACTTGGGTAATATTATTTCCTTCTCAAGTCTTTGATGGAATTGAAGACTAGATAGTTACAGTTATAATTTTTCTTAGTTATGGTCAAAGGGTAAATTAGATATAAAACTTTGGACTCCCCAAGATAGAATGGATAATTGTTTTCTCTGATATTGTCAAATACAAATAGACTGGATATTATAACTGTAATTCTTACTTGATAACTGTTTTTGTTTGTATGTAATTTTACTATGTTAAAGTTAAAAACCTTCCATTTGATTAGACAAAAAGGGGGAGATGCTGTGGGCTGATCCTTCTGTACACTGTGAATATGTATTATTCTCATTGGTTAATAATAAAGCTGTTTGGCCTGTGGCAAGGCAGGATAAGGTTAGGCAGAACAATCAAACTGAGGACTCGAATGAGGAAGGGTGGAGTCATGAACGATGTGAGCGAGCTGCCCAAGAAGCAAGATGCTAGAGGACTGGTAAAACCATGGCCACATGGAAATATGTAGAATAATAGAAATGGGTTAATTTAAATGTAAGAGTTAGTTAGTAATAAGCCTGAGTTATCAGCTAAGCATTTTGTAATAAAATGCTTAATAAAAGCTTTTGTGTGCTATTTGGGACCAGGCAGATGGGACAGAAAGCTCCACCTCTGCTAACAGGATTGGACTGGGGGAACCAAAGGAAAAGAGAACATCTGCTGGCAGCCTACCTCCCCAGTTAGCAATATTAAGGAATTAATAGATTACCCCCTTTAAAATGAGCTAATCCAGTTATCTGAAAGTCCATTGCTTCGGTTATAGTTTCTTTCTGTGTGTTTAAGGCCAAGCTGGGGTCCACAAACTAACCTTAAGCCATTTCTTTAGGTTAGCTGAGATTGTTTCGGGGGTGACTGCTCGGATCTTAAGAGGCTCCTGCCCCCTTCAGCTTTTCTTTTACCACCGTGGCAGCAGCAAGGACTGGTGGTCAGGGTCTGCTGATCATGCGGCTTCCTCTAAAAGCAAAGGAAACATGTCCACTCCATGGAATCTTCTTCCTGCAGGATGTGTCCTAGTGCAAATCCTGTCTCCAGAGACTCTACGGCCTCTCTGATAGAGGACCAGTGACTTATCGGAAGGTCTGGTCATGGCCTGGGTTCTGGCTGACCTCACTGGGGTCCTGCCAGCATTTGTGTTGAACGGCCAGAAGGACAGCGTTATCAGTCTTGCAATTTTACCTTTCCTGTAATGTTTTGATCAGGCTCAGACAAAACTCTGGTTTAAAATAAGTCTTGATTTTTGTTAAGACCCAGTTTACTGAGTAGTGATTTTGATGAAATAATGTTTAAGCCAGTTCTTGTACATGTTACTACATGCAGATCTATAATCTAGGAGGATTCTCTTGATTTAAAAAGATTTTTTATAACACTGTATTGAACTTGGACCTTAGGGACAATTTTAAAGATTTTAATAACAAGTATTTATAATGTAGTTAAGGATTACGTTGGTTTAGTATGTGGCAGTTGCAGGTTTCTGAAGATCCATGACTACACTAGCCCTGGGTAATTGGCTAGGGTTGTAGTAGCCGGCATGATTTCCCTCTTGTTTGGCAGGCCTTAAGTCCAGTAACAGAGCTGTTGGTTACCAGCAAGGTCTGTGTGCCACTACTGCGCCCTTAGGGTTATCATGCCATGCTGGTCATTGTTGTGGTTCTGTTTAGGACTGCTGGTTGCCTCCCTCCTTTGGAAGCTTTCTTGGTAACTTCTGGCACCATGAAATCCAGCCCTCAGGGAGGAGGCTTTTGGGTCAGGTCCAGTTTAGATGCCTCTGGGCACTGTCTCTGAAGTGCATGGTGTCTTCAGCAATAGGGCCTAACCTTCCACCTCCAGGGAGCAACCAAGAGCTATAGCAATAGCCTATAACTTTTTTTTTTTTTTTCTCGAGACATGGTTTCTCAGTGTAGTTTGGAGGCTGTCCTGGATCTCGCTCTGTAGACCAGGCTGGCCTCGAACTCACAGAGATCTGCCTAGCTTTGCCTCCCAAGTGCTGAGATTAAAGGCATGTGCCACAATAGCCTGGCACCTATAATGTTTTGCAAGACCTTTGGAAAACCCTGACCAACAACTCAAAAGAGGGTTGCTCATGATTGGTGTTAGAGTTCTTGTTAGATAGTCTCTGACTCTTGGGGGAAGCATCACAAGCCCAGATGGAAAATTTTCATTTAAACTATATATTCATGTTTATATACCAATTTATGTATATTATCGGTATTTTTAGGTAAATAGTTAATAGTATGACTTTTTCAGACATCTTTACTCTTATTTTATCCTCCTTCGTCTGTATTTATCTCCCTCCACCTTCCTAAGGAAGAACCCTCCATTTTTCCCATTTCTCATTTCTTTGAATTTTGAGTTCTTTGTATATTCTGAGTATTAATCCTCTATCAGATGTTTAGGTTACAAGGATTCTTTCCCAGTCTGTAGGCTTTCTCTTCACTCCATTGAATGTTTTCTTTGATGTACAGAAGCCTTCTAGATTTATGAAGTCCCGTTTTTTTTTTGCTTGTTGGCCTTTATTTCTGAGTGAACGGAGTCTTTCCTCTCTGTATTTGGTAAGGTACTGCCTATGTTCTCTTCCAGCAGCTTTAGTGATCTGGACTTCACTCACTGAGATCTTTGATACATTTGGAGTTGAACTTTGAGCAGGATGCTAGATATGGGTCTAATTCATTCTTCTACATGTGGAATCCAGTTTCCCTATCACCATTTGTTGTAGAAGATGTCTTTCCTCCAGGATTCATTTTTGGCGTCTTTGCCAAATATCAGACACACTCATGTTCGAGTCTTCTATTTGGTCCCACTGGTGTACATGTTGGCTTTTGTGCCAGTAGCATCCTGTTTTTACTACCGTAGCTCCACAATAGAGCTTAAGGTTTGGAGCTGTAATCTCTCCAGCACTGTTCTTTTTGTTGAGGAGTCCTTTGGCTACCTGGTGGCTTTTGTGCTTCTGTATGAATTTAAGGATTTCTTTTTCTGTTTCTGTGAAGAATGTCCTCTGGAAAAACAGTCCTTTTCACAACATTAATTTTAGCACCCCATGAACACAGAAAGTCTTTACATCTTATAGTGTCTTCCCCCATCTTTTTTTTTTTTTTTTAAGTCAGAAGGTTGTCACTGTTTCTATCTCCTTATTGAATGAAAATGAGATCATGACTGCTCCTAGGTATGGTTGGGGAGAAGGGTTTCATTGTAGATAAAAGGGCGAGTACATCTAGGGGCATCTGGAAAGTCCAGACTGAACTGGGACATGAGATGGGATGGATATGAAATGGAGAGAGAGGAGAGAGGGCAATCAGACCAAGATGAAGTCACGGATCAAGATGCTAAGAAGAACCAGGAGCCAAGAGAGAGCCAAGAAAATGCTCACCTAAAATGGGCTGAGTTATGTAGAGACGGAAGCTGGGGGAAGGGAAGTCCAGTCCTGGGGCTGGAGAGGTTTAGGGGAGAGTTGGGGTGAGAGGTGCTGACAGAGCTCCAGGTGATGCTGGGAGAACTGGGAGGAGCCACAGGTACTGAGTGATGCTGGGAGTGCTGGGCAGAGCTACAGGTATCGAGTGAGACTCCTTTCTTTGAGCTTAATACTTATCTGTTAGAGGTCTGTTTAAGTTGATCTTCTTGGTTTAACTTTGGTGTTTTGGGTGAATCTGGAAATTTGTGCATTTCTTTTAGGTTTTCTAACTTAATGGAATACACTGTTCTGAAATTCTTTGGTGTCTGTTATAATGTCTCCTGGTATATCTCTGACTGTTAATTTGAAGTTCCTCTTTCTTTATGTGGGTTCACTGGGCTAAGAGTTACCAGTTTGGTCTATGTTTTCAGAGAACCAGCTCTTAGATTGGTCGATTCTTTGTATTATTTTCTTTGATTAATTTCTGTTCTGATTTTTATTATTTATTTCCTTAAGAATGGTTTGTCTTGTTTTTCCAAATCCTTGAGTTGTATCATCAAGTAATTTATTTGTATTCTTATTGATTTTTTAATGTAGGTACTTAGAGATATAAATTTCCCTCTTGAAACTGCTTTTAAAACATTGTATTCCTTTAATTTCTGTAGGAATTCTTTTTTTTTCTTGTGAACTTTTAAATAATTAAGTTAATGTTTTATAAGATTCACTTTTATTTTTTAATTGTATGTGTATATCTGTGTATCTGTGTAGGATGTGCATGTAAGTAAGGGTGTATGCAGAAGCCAGAAGGGGGTATCAGATACTTTGGAGCTGGAGTTACAGGTTGTGAGCTTCCTGACTTGGGTGCTGGGATATGAACTCTGGTCCTCTGTAAGGTAGGAAGTCCTCTTATGACTGAGTCATCTTTCCAGCCACCCCTTAAAAAGATGATTTATAAATTTGTTTTTAACATACACAACAACATGAAAATTATACATTGGGGGTCATGTTTTATGCATTATTTTTATATATGCATCGCTTCTTCATGGTGGAAACACTTCAAGTCCTTTCTTCCAGTTATTTGGGGAGATGTACGACATTTTCACCGTGGGTAGTCTCCTGCTGTGCAGCAGCACATCAGAACCTCCTCCTAAGGGCCTGCTGAGCTCCCTCTCCACAGCCCCTTTTCTCTGGCCCTTCTCAGCCTTGAATACTCGCCATTTGACTGATCTAGCACCGCCTCCTCCCCTCTCCTTCTCTTCCTCTGTCTTTGAGATGGGCTCTTGCTATGTAGCCCAGGCTGCCCTCAAAGTCCTAATGATTTTCCTGGCCCAGGCTCCCAGTGCTGGGGTTATAAGCATGAGTCTTTACATTTGGCTATGAGCTTGTGTTCTTTATGTATTTGTATAGTGATCCTCTGTCAGAGGAAGAGCTGGCAGAGGTGTCCTCCCGTCCTACAGGAGGGTCCCCTGTGCTGTGTAGAAGGCTTTTCATTTGATGCACTCTTGCTTGTCAAATCTTGCATTTATTTCCGAACTGTTGAACCCTAGTCCAGAAAAAAAAAAAAAAAACAAAACCAAAAAAAAAAAAAAAAAACCAAAAAAAAAAAAACCACCCACAATTGTCTGTGCCTACATCTTAGAACTCATTCCATGTGTTTCCTTCCAGCAATTTCTAAATTTCAAGTTTTTGGTTTTTTTGGTTTTTTGGTTTTCAAGACAGGGTTTCTCTGTGTAGCTTTGCGCCTTTCCTGGGACTCACTCTGAAGCCCAGCCTGGCCTCAAACTCACAGAGATCCGCCTGGCTCTGCCTCCCGAGTGCTGGGATTAAAGGCGTGCGCCACCACTGCCCGGCCTACATTTCAAGTCTTAATTAAGGCCTTTGGTTCATTTTGAGTTTGTTTGTTTGTTTCCTTTTCCTGGATGAGAGACAAGATCCTCATTTCTCATCATTTCTCTGGTTTCTACATGTGGGTATCTAGTTTTATTCTTTTTCCGTTTTTTTAAATATAGTTAATAGTATTCTATAGTACACATGTACCACATTCCCTTTATCTATTTATCAGTGGATGGCTTCTTTTCTTCTTGTTCTTGTTCTTCTTGTTCTTGTTCTTGTTCTTCTTGTTCTTGTTCTTGTTCTCGTTCTCCTTCTCCTCCTTCTCCTCCTCCTTCTTCTCCTTCTTCTCCTTCTTCTCCTTCTTCTCCTTCTTCTCCTTCTTCTCCTTCTTCTCCTTCTTCTCCTTCTCCTTCTCCTTCTCCTTCTCCTTCTCCTTCTCCTTCTCCTTCTCCTTCTCCTTCTCCTTCTCCTTCTCCTTCTCCTTCTTCTTCTTCTTCTTCTTCTTCTTCTTCTTCTTCTTCTTCTTCTTCTTCTTCTTCTTCTTCTTTTTTGGTTTGGTTTCTCAACCAAAGGATTCTCTGTGTAGCTTTGGAGCCTGTCCTGGAACTCGATTTGTAGACCAGGCTGGCCTTGCACTCACAGAGATCTGCTTGCCTCTGCCTCTTGAGTGCTGGGATTAAAAGTACGTTCCACCACTGCCTGACTAGTGGATGGCTTCTTAGATGACATCCATTTCTTGTCTATTGTAGAGTGCATACTCTTTAGCATACTAATATCATATTTTCCTGTGGATAAAATACCCAGTATTGGTATTCCCGGATCTGGATCACACTGTGGTTCTATTTTTGGTTTATTGTCAGAACACCAGATTGTTTTCCATAATGGTTGTGATAATGTACACTCTTATCAGCAGTATCCAAGAGTTCTCTTCTATCTGTTCTGTTTGATTACAGCAGTTCTTACTGGGAAAGGTGTGGTGGTTTTGCATTACATCTTCCTGGTGCTCAGTGATCCTGAATATTTTTCAGGCATCTAGAGGTCGTATATGTATGTGGCTTGGAGTTGCCCAGCTTAGCAGAGTCCTGCATGCCATCTGGGAGCACATGCAGCACATTAGTGTCTCAGGCTTGAGGCATCCTGTTTAGTTCTGACTCAGCCACCAGGATCCACTCAGAGCCAAAGCAGGAGGGGCTGATGGTGAAGTGTGAGCAGTGTTAGGAAGAGAAAGGAGTGCTGCCCTTTGACCACCAAGAGTGTCTCCCCCTGCACATCTGTGTCTCCATGGACACAGCACAGCGGGGTGAGAGCAGGGAGATGCTGATGCAGATACTAGCCTGGGCCTGCCTTGTTTGCTGAGTCAGTCTGAGATGAGGCTAGATTTTTTTTTCCCTGCCCGTGGCTCGGTGGCTCCCTGGCTCCTTCCTCTAGCACTCCCAGCACTGGAATGTCTGAAATTTGAGACTCTGTAGGCCAGTAGCCCAATAGGAAAGCAGAACCAAGTCCCACCTCCTCCCGCTTAGCCTAGGACATTATCAGGAAGCTCAAACTAGCAAGGTCCGGGTTAGCCTCCTCTGGACACCACACCAGCACCATGCCCATGACACTGGGTTACTGGGACATCCGTGGGGTGAGTGAAAGAGCTACTGCTGGGTGGGACAGAGGCATGGGTGGGAAGTAGCTAGGGCTGATTTCTAGGAGAGGGATGGAGCTCAGAACTTGTTAGAAAGCTTTGCCTATGGGGGGAAGTTCAAACACAAGAGAGCTGGGCTTATGCCGCTGGCGTGTGAGCTTGTGGGGAGACTGTAGGTGTAAGATGGGGGCTCACCAACAGGTGGCTAAGGAAGACTGTCAGAGTTTCCCCATCTGTGACCTGTCCTATGTCATCTCTGCAGCTGGCTCACGCCATCCGCCTGCTCCTGGAGTACACAGACACCAGCTATGAGGAGAAGAGATACACCATGGGGGACGGTGACTGCACCCTGTTGGTCAGACCTGGGCTCCCCCTGTTCATTGGTGCCCAGGAGCAAACTCGTCTGACTCCCTGTTGCTCAGCTCTACAGGGCTTCCCCAGTTGGATTTAGGACCTGTCCCTTCTAGAAACCTCCTTGAATTTGGTCTTCCAGTGGAGGGCTGGGTTGCCTTCTACAGCAGTTGGATGTTTTCCTCTAGGGCTTGTTTAAATGTTTTGTGAATCTCAGTGAGGTAGGGTCCACAGTCCTTACAAGCATTCTATACTCCTGAGAAGTGTGAAAGTGAATCTGGTTGCAGATCTCCTTCTTAGGGGGTTCTCATCCCTGACTCCTTGGGACAATGAGCTGATTTCTTTTCTCTTCATCTTGTCTACAGCTCCTGACTTTGACAGAAGCCAGTGGCTGAATGAGAAATTCAAGCTGGGCCTGGACTTTCCCAACGTAGGTGCAGGGAAGGGGAGGTTTGGAGAAGGCATGGCGTCCTCACCTCATCTCCTTGTCAGGCTGAGGGGGGTTGGGATCAGAGCTTAGGCTCTCTTCTTGCCATTCCTGATATTTGCACAGGGTTCTGTGACGAGCTGTGTCCCATTCTTCCATTCCGTGTACAGAGTGTTCATTGGTGGCTTCCCATGCCAGGCACCCTGAGTGCCAGGCCCCATGTCTGTCCTTTCTTAGGGAAGTGATGATGAGACCCCATATCCCATCTGACCATCCCTGCTTGTCTTTCCAGCTGCCCTACTTAATTGATGGATCACACAAGATCACCCAGAGCAACGCCATCCTGCGCTACCTTGCCCGCAAACACAACCTGTGTGAGTGGGCCGGCTGCAGGGTGGGGGACAGAAGCCATCCTCTTGGCTTGCTTTGGGTGGGATGCTGAGGGTGACTCTATGCTGTGTGTGCTGCAGGTGGGGAGACAGAGGAGGAGAAGATTTGGGTGGACATTTTGGAGAACCAGGCTATGGATACCCGCATACAGTTGGCCATGGTTTGCTACAGCCCTGACTTTGTGAGTCCCACCACCACTGAGTTGGAACTCAGCCTCTACTCTTGCCCTAGAATCTATTCTGGTCCAGTTTGCCACCAGAGCCTTTCAGTGCTACTCACTGTACAGTATTTGAAACAGCCGACAGAGTAACCCCAGTACTCAGTGTGCCAAAGGGAAACGCCCTGTCATCACTCCTAAGTCTTAAGATCCAGTCCAGGCTCTCCACAGTGGAACTCCAGGCCCCGATAGTAGAGACAGAGTTCAGAATGCTCCAGTTCCTACAGCTGGTTCTGTAGTGATCCTTGTCCTGGAGTTGGCTTAAAGCGCTGCTACTTCTGCATCACACCCCCTCACACTATGAGAAGAAGAAACTGGAGCTGGGAGGCACACTCTCTTCCCAAATGGCTTCCTGGAGCTGTGTCCTTGACACCCACAGAGATAAGCCAATGTTCCCAATAAGCAATTCGTTCAGCCAAAGGCCTTTGCTCCTCCTCCTGTTCCTTTTGACTCCTCAGATCCATCTCATCTCTCTGGAAACTGTACCAAAGTCTCAGTTGTTTGCATGTCTGCTTCCTGCCTCACATGAGTTCAGAGTTCAGAGCCAGGTGCCCACAGCTGGCTTGGGTCTTTGGGTCTGATGCACAGTGGCTCAGAAAACGGTAGCAGAGACGGGGTGGGGATAGGGAGTTAAAGGGATAGAGGCGGCAGGCTGTACAGTTGTAGCCTGTTGGGCTGTTACATAACAGCAATCTAATCATGAGGGTGTTGTCAGTGAAGGCCTGGACACCAACCCAGACTGAATCTCATGAAAGGCATCCTCCTCTGCCTGCTGGGGACTGCACAGCCCTGCAGAGCCAGCCTCTGCCAGGAAGCCTGTGTCTGAGAGTGGTGACAGTTGTTTTTTGCTTCAGGAAAAACGGAAGCCAGAGTACTTAGAGGGTCTCCCTGAGAAGTTGAAGCTCTACTCTGAGTTCCTGGGCAAGCGGCCATGGTTTGCAGGGGACAAGGTAAAGAGAGGGGGTGGGGAGGAGGAGCTGCTGTTCTTCCCAGTTTACCAGATTCCAGCGCACTCACTGTCGGCTTCCTGCAGATCACTTATGTGGATTTCCTCGTGTATGACATCCTTGACCAGCACCGTGCATTTCAGCCCCACTGCCTGGATGCATTCCCAAACCTGAAGGACTTCTTGGCTCGCTTTGAGGTGATGCCCTGATTCTCCTTCTCATTCGATGTCCTTTTTCCCTTCTCCCTTTCCAGGATGACTTTTGTCTTAGTTAGTGTTTCTATTGCTGTGAAGAGACACCATGACCATGGCAAGTCTTATAAGGAAAGCATTTAACCGAGGTGGCGGCTTATAGTTTTAGAGGTTTAGTCCAGTATCATCAAGGTAGGGACCATGGCAGCTGTGGATATGTGCATTCAGGCAGACATAGTACTGGAGAAGCAGTTGAGAATTCTACTTGTTGATCTGAAGACAACAGGAAGTGTTCTGACACACTGGGCAGTATCTTGAGCAAAGGAGACCTCAAAGTCCACCCCACAGTTGCACACCACACCACCACACCTGCTCCAACAAAGCCACACCTCCTAATAGCGTCATTCCCTTTTGGGACATTTTCTCTTAAACCACCACATCCTACTCCCTGGCTCCAGAGGCTAGCCACTATATCATAATGCAAAAAATGCTTTCCGTCCAACTTCAAAAGTCTCCATAGTCTATCACAGTCTCAAACTTATTTAAAAGTCTGAAGTTCCAAGTCTCTTCTCAGATTCATATATTCTCCTAACTGTAATCCCCTAAGAAAGCAAATCATATACTTTCAATATGTAATGGCACAAGGTACACATTACCATCCCAAAACACAGTGAAGGGAGCACAGTGGGGAACTACCGGACCAAAGCAAGATCAAAACCCAGCTGGGTGAACTCCAAATTCTGTATCTCCATGTCTGATGTCAAAGCACTGTCAGATCTCCAACAAGACCACACCTACTCCAACAAGACCACACCTACTCCAACAAGGCCACACCTCCTAATAGTGCCACTCCCTTTGGGGAACACTTTCTTTCAAACCACCATAACTGTCTACTCCTTGCAATGGAAATGAAGAATAATTAACTTTTGTTGAGCACTGACTGACCTTGTGTTCAGTTCTTAGATCTTCTGCATGCAATTTCTCATCACAACCTACATATTCTGTAGCAATGTCTGCTCCATTGGACTGTTAAGGATGCTGACCACAGAGATTGTCAGTTTCTCAGGGAACCAGTACCACTGGAGGAGGTTGTGTTTGTTTCCCTGAGTGCTTGTAGCTTCAAGAACAGAGGACAGTAGAGCTCCCTGATGCCAAAGGAAAGAAGCCATAGGTTGCTAGAGAGCCTGGATTTTCCAGCCCTGAGGCCTATGGAAATTCAGGGCATGTCAGGAGTGTATAGCAAGTGCTGTTCAGAGGGGGAAATATGGCAGGCAGGACTGATGTGCAGTGCCAAGGTGCAGTATGCATATCTGGCCTGTCCAGATTCCTGACTGGGGAAGCACTGGGACCCAGGGCTACAGCTGGTGCCAGGCTGAGTGGACACGTCACTGCTGCTGGAGGATGTTATCTTGAGTTGTTCAATGTTTCGGTATCCTGTTTCTTTCCTTTCATCTTCCTTCGCAGCAACAGCTTGGTGTTTGTCTGTGAAATCGTTGAAATGGGTTTTTCTGTCCTTTTCATTCACCTTCTCTGGTGTCTCTACATGTGGCACAGTTTCAGCTCAGTAGGACTTGGAAAGGTGCATCTCCATCCAGGGATGCAGCGTAGCAGGCATGCCTGACTATGAGGTACATGTGACAGCCACAAAACCTACTTCACTAGAGATTTGGGGGTCGAGGCTGTAGACCAATGGGATTCTTAGCATGGAATCTTCTTTTCTGTCCTCAGAACTGCCCAACAACTGATGTATTTTGTCAGTTTCTATCAGCTTGGATTCTGGTCCAGGCTGCTCAGCTCTGGAGATTGTGTAAGAACTGGCTGTACAGCACAGTGAGAGTGTGGGAGGCTGCAGTTCAAGGCCAGCTAAGCCTGCGCACTTGGGTACAGGCAGCCCTGCAACTTTGAATTCTTCACAGCTTATCTAGGCATTCTATTGGAAAGACGGCACACAGCACAGAGTCTTTCTGTAGGGTCTTCACTAGTAGGGCTGGGAACAATAAGGATGGACACACTGAGTATGCATTCAGCCTCCAGGTTTTAACGTTTAGGTTTTTCTGCTTCCAAAGAATGGCAAAGGCCACTCCATTGTCCCCTTGCTGGTTCACCTGTCCCCATCTCATTAAGTCAGGATTTGCTGAGGTACTGGGACACACAGCTGAGAGCAGTGTTGAGTTTCTCCTTCATTACTGGGAATCAAAGCCTTACCAGTGTTGGGCACCTGAGCAGCTCATGCTGTGTTGGGGTTCTTAGAGTGAAACCTGTGTACCCAGTGGCGCCACAGATCCTGAATTCCTGCCTTCTCCTTCCCCTGCAGGGCCTGAAGAAGATATCTGACTACATGAAAAGCAGCCGCTTCCTCTCCAAACCAATTTTTGCAAAGATGGCCTTTTGGAACCCAAAATAGGACAACAAAGCCCAGACCCACAGGAATATTCATGACCACCCTGCTGGCTCTGGCCCTTGGGCATGGCTCTGTGTCCCCACCCAATGTTGTTTTCTTTTCCCCAAGCCTCTATTTCTTCTTACATGCCCTTCCTTCAGTCAAGCCTCTGGATCCTTGGGCTCCCCATTTCTTCCCCAGTCTCCTGCTCCTATTCCTTTTTCATGCCCTGCATCCAGCCACCCCTCACTGCTGCTTGGAGGAATGGACCAGACCCCAGAATCCCCAGTAATACCTGAGAGATCAGATCTGCCTCTATGCTCGCCCTGGTCCTCAGAGTGAGCAGCCCTGTCTGATCCCCAGTAAAGTCTGAATGACATTTGTCCTGTGTCTTGTTTGGTTAGCATCTCGGGACCAACTGTGTTGGTTTTGGGGGGTCTCTGTTTTGTTTCCTGCAGGAGGGGCTGGAGAAGGAAATGGAGGGACTCTGGGTTCTTCAGAGTCCTTGATGTCACTGTCCATGTCCCTGTGTTCCTCAAGCGGCATTCCCATGGGAGAGCTCTCCTTCATCTCTCAATTACTCTTCAGAGTGCAGTGCCCCAGTTGTCCATGGGAAGCTGTGTCATGCTTCAGAGAGACTCTGGGCTGAAGGGAAGGCTGAGCAGGCAGGCCCTAGACGCCCATCTCCTGCCGTCCTCCGCAGCTTTCCTAAGCTGAACACACAACGCCTCGTTTGCGTTCTCAACATTCCTCCCCGTCCACATTCCCCACTGTCCACGGTTGATGTAGGGGTCTTGCCCTCAACTCGAGCCAGAGTGAGTTGAGGGTGGCTCCCTTCCTCCCTCTCCCTCATCCTTCTTTCATTGTTTCTTCAAGATTTATCTATTTTTATTTCATGTGCATGAGTGTTTTGCCAGCATGTGTGTGTAGGAGCACCACATGGGTATCTGGTGCCTGCAGATGCCAGAAGTGGGCATCCACTCCTGGAGCTAGAATTACAGATGGGCATGTGGGTGCTGGGAACAGAACTGCTCTAAGAGCAGTGTTCTCTTAACCTGTGACCCACGTCTCCAGCCTCTGGCTGTTGGTGGTATTGATCCAGATCTCATGTCACCCACTCTGGCTGGGTCCTCACTCACTATGTGGCCGAGATAGCGCTTGATCTCATAATTCTCCTTTTCTGCCTCCCAAATCCTGGGATTATAGGTGTATACCACAATGCCAGCTTTAATTGTTCATCTTTGATATGCATGGCCAGGCTTGGCACAGGGTTGATGAATGGAAAGTTTGGAATTTGAATCAGGTTTCTCCAGAGAAGTTTGGCCAGTCCATACAAGCAGAGGCAGGGCTTAGAGCTCTGGAAAGAAACATCTTATCCAGAGTCATTACAGCAACATGTCCCTGCGATGATGCTGGAGTCTGAGTCAGAGGCCCTCTCGGCTGAGCAGGATTAAGAGGCTGCAGCTTCATATGGAAGAGCATGGCTAGGGATGGACTGGCCTAGTGTTCTGGGCCCCAGTGTCGTGGCATATGGTCAAAAGCTGTGGGCATTTTTCATCAAGTCACCCATGAAGGACTTGGGCACATTGCAGAAGCACCTGCTGAGCAGGGTTCCCACGCCAGCAGCTGGATCATAGAATCTGGCCTTTGTCAGACAGTGGCCGTGACCTCCCTGTACCAGATAGCACCTCTGGATGAGTGTGCCCTAATGGGGGTTGCCTTCATACCCACTGCCTGCTGCAGCCTGCTACAGTTAAGAAACCAGCAGGCACAGGCTTGCAGGAAGAAATGAGGAACTACAAGATAAAGGATGTAAGATAAAAATCCATAGAAATGAAATGTTTGTGAGACTGGTAAGCTCATGTTATTTCAGTCAATATTTGTTAAATTTTAACTAAAAGACAAAGAAGATAAACTGGAAAGGATGTGATAAGGTCAGGAGTGGCCCTGATAATGTTAAGTAGGGAGAATAAAATGTGGACCAGCACCTAGAGCAGAGGTTGGCAAACGTTCCCCATGTGGGGCTGGTACTTAGACCTTGCAGACCATGTTCTCTCCAGGTAACACAGGGAACTCTGGGTTATGGAGTCTATGAACACCAAAAGAAGTCCAAATCACTCTTTTTGTAAAGAGGAAGACATGCAGACGAAAAGAACTGTAAATGACAACAGTTTTCTGAATATTAAGATCAAAATTAGGAAATTAAAGCCCAGGTAAAAGTGCTGTAAAGTATGGCCTTGAAACTCCCCAATAAAAGCCAATGATTTGCTAGGCAGTTGTGACATAGGCCTTTCATCTTAGTACTTGAGAGACAGAGGCAGGTGGATCTCAGTGAGTTTGA
Organism: Onychomys torridus; assembly: GCF_903995425.1. NCBI lineage: Eukaryota > Metazoa > Chordata > Mammalia > Rodentia > Cricetidae > Onychomys > Onychomys torridus. Next base: position 84,239,057 of record NC_050448.1, on the reverse strand, counting down.
GGCCAGCCTGGTCTACAAAGCAAGTTCCAGGACAGTCAGAGCTGTTACACAGAGAAACCCTGCCTTGAAAAAACAAAACAAAACAAAACAAAAAACCAACAAACAAAAAAGCCGATGACTTGACATGGCCAGAATCCACCAGAAGTCCTGGCACTTTGGAATGTTTGTAGCATCAGAAGTGGGCACTCTATCTGTTCAGGGTCTGTAGCTCATCCAGGAAAGACTGACTCTCCTTTGTTGCTCCTGTTCCTACACAGCCGTTCAAATGCTTCTCAGTCCTGTGTGTCAGTGGAGAAGGAATCAGCTGCAACAGATGCCAGTCTGTAAAACAGTTCATTTTCTTATGCAAGTTCCTTGGGGAACATCCAGGAGGCTGAGTGGTCCAGCTCCACGGCATCATCCAGTTATGAAGCTCTTTCTGCCTGTGGCCCTGCTTCTTCACAGGATGTTGTGTCGTGCGTATCGAGAATTGAAAAGGCAGAAAGGAGACAGAGGCGCCCCAAGCCCAGCCAGCAATTATGGAATTGAAGCAGGAGGTCACCCATCATGTGCAGACACTTACCACTGCCCAAACTGAGTATGTGGTTAGAATTAGGTCCAAGATCACTTAGATTAGTGCCATTGTTGTTACAGTCCCCACAGACATCATGTCCTTGTATGAAACTAGCCTAGGTTGTAAGTTGAGGATAGTGGCACCCTCATGAACTTGACTGGGGAGAAGTACTGAGTGTGTGTCACTATGTGACTTGGACATGGGTAAAAGAGAAGATTCATTTGGACACTGGGAAGCCAACTATAGCCACTCAGACTCAGGTGGCCAGAATCTACTACCCAGACTTTCGGAATCATCCAGTGCCCTGAACTGGGGTGAACCAGGTTGGATCTGGGCCAGCACTCTTGGGTTCTTATGAACCCACACCTGTTTCCCTTTTGAACTCACATAGGTACCTACAATCCAGGTCATTCCCCATGCCGGTGCCGCTGTCTTTCCAAACCCCAACTGTATCAAGTGAACACTATTATCAGGGCCCACCAACCTCATGACAGTGTCTGTTCTTCCAGAGTGAACCTTCAGTTCCCAGAGAGTAACATCTGCCCTGAACTCTCTCTACCTCTGGCCTTTGGCCTGTGCCAAGGGCTCTGGTCAAGTGAGTTCACACTATCTGCATTTCTGGATTTGACAGGCTCACTCAATGCAAACAAGAATTCCAGGATGAACTGTCACAGAACCCTGGATTATGAACCCAATGTAAACGCTTCTGAACCCTGTGTGAGCATTTCCTGGTTCAACCAAATCAGCAAATTATCCTGAGAGTCAGTTCTGAAACATTAATTTGCCCTGCAGTCTAGTATCCCCATATGTAACGCCTGTCTCAGGGTGGAGAGGACCACTGTTCCTCTCCTTCCATCTTTTAAGTCTCAGTTACTCCTCAATTTTCTAGAATCTCCCCAAATGCTCATTTTGTTCACCATCTGGTGAGCAGTTTTTCTCCAGCACCCACTCATTGCCATAATGTTCTTCCCCATCATGAAGGGAAGAGATCATGGACTGAAACCTCTGAGACCATGAAGCAGAATAAATATCTCCTCATTTAGACTGGTTTCTCTGATACTTTGTCTAAGTAACAGACACTTGACTAACATGGACATTCCCTTGCAACAGTGATTCTCTGGGAAATGGGACATATTCTCACCCATCATCCTCTGTGTGAGGCATGGTGTCAGGCACAGCGGGAGAGGGGAAGATGTCCTCATCCTGGGACTAAGGGTTGTAGAGAGAAAGAGGGAGAGGGAGAGGGAGAGGGAGAGGGAGAGAGAGATCTCAGACTCTGATGTGCATCTGCTGCCTACTAGGTTCTGGGAGCCTGGTCTGCTTCTCATTCACAGTCACCCATGGGTCACTAAGAATCTACCTTCTGACACCCACACAACTTACTTTAGTAGAGATTTGGGAGGTGTTAGGGAAACAAGTATTTCAGCCTGGAATCTGTTTTGCTGCTTTACACACATTGTTACACACTTTTCAGCTAGATCTCATCAGTACTCTTTCTGGTCCAGGCTAATAGCCTTGGGGATCATGCATGAGCTGGCCTGACCGTGGGGAGAGAGAGAGAAGAGGGCGCAGTTGAGGGTTGCACCTGACGCTGGCTGTACCTGGACTTTTGAGGGCATGAAGTCATGGATATGTTTGAACTCTTGAAATGCTGTGACAGTTTCTGTCCTCTTAGAAGGTCAATGGCATGCATGGGTGTTATCCAGCCTGGTCCTTTATCAAGCTTAGAGATGAGGTCAGTTTTGGCTCAGGGAGAGTGACATAAGGCACCAAGTGGAGGAACTTGGACTTTGTTCTCAGGGGCTTGATTACAACCCTGATGAGGCTTTCTTTTTGGACCCTTCCCAGTGTCCTATTTCATCCTGATTTTTGTGGGTCTTTGAGTAAGATCTCTTCCATACTGCACTGAGCTGTTGGACTCCTTTGTCCTGCTGGGAGTTCAGTTTGAGTGCAAACCTAGGTTAGGAGCTCAGCTCTGAACTGGGAACATGTCTGTGCATATATGGGGTCCCCTGCAGAAGGGCAGGAGGGCAGGAGGGCAGAAGGGCAGGAGGCATGGGTTCAGGAACCTCACAGAAGCCGACCATAGAGCCAGTGTGACTCAGGTCTGCCCTAGTGACTAGGTATGTGAAGAGGAAGCTGTTTAAGCATTCTCAACCTCAGGCTCCCTCTGGACAAGTGTCATGGTTGGGCAAATTGTTCAGGACTGTGGAGTGAGTGTCCAAGTCTGTACTGTGACACCTGGAGTGTAACAAAGCACCTTGCACGGGGCCCAATCTCCTCCTTGCACCTCAGCTGTGTTGTCCACATGCTCTTCTCCCCCCTCATACTCCATCTTTGTCTGTGTCTACAGCGCCATGTCTGAGCACAGAAGCAATTGCAATCCAAGCACTGCATTCTTCCTCTGTGATGCCTAGGTAGGCATTCAGACTCCACAGGAGCAGCGATTTGCAGCCAGCATCCCCTTGCTGCCTTCCAGGGGATGTTATACCAGACCTGAGAGTAGTTCATGACCATCGGTGGAGCTTCCTAGGTTTGTGAGGTTCTGAAATTCCACCCAGCTAGTTCCAGAAAAGCAAAAATCCTCTGTTCCACTATTAGTGTGCATTATTAATTCATTTGGGTCTAAATATTTCAATCCACATTTTGTTGTATTTTCACAAGACCCAGTTTGTTGTAGCATTAATGTGTGTATATGGAAGAAATGGATCCCTGGTTTTGAAATCATTTATACAGATTTACAAGGCTCTGTTCTTTCTCTTAATTCTTATTGTGTGTGGGGGGGCAAAACAGCTTGACCACACAGCTGCCATGACAGGCCTAGAGGCCCTGACACAGCTTCTGGCAGGCAACACCTGGACCCAGGAAAAGCCATAAACTGACCCCACCCAATGGGGCTTGCATCTAAGAGGAAATACCTAACATTCCAAATGTTCCATATACTCTTAGACAGAAGTCAGCCAATCAGGGTCCTGAACCCTGGAAATCCCCTCACCCCAACCTCTGCTATGATAAAAACCCTACCCTGCCTGAGCTCAGGGCTTTCTGCTCTCTGTGTCAGACAGAGAGCCCAAGCTTGAGTTTGAAATTAAAGGCTCTTTGCTTTTACCTATGGAATTCAGTCTCCCTGGTGGTCTTTTAGGGGGTCCCTGTGATCTGGGCATAACACTTTAGGCTTATAATTTCCATTTCCTCCCATTTGAAGCAAAGCCTCATGTCTCAGGTAGCTAGTCTTAAACTCATTGCATGGCCAAAGATGTCCTTGGACTATTGATCTTCCAGCATCTCCCTTCCGAGAGCTGAGATTAGGTGAGGGCCCATATGCTTGGTTTATAGGGTGCTGGGGATGGATCCCAGGGTTCTGTGCATGCTAGGCCACACTCTCCCAGCTGAGCAACGTGGCTAGGGCCTCTGGAATTTCCCTGTCATTTTCTTCTTGGATTAATGTTCTATCAATTTTGCTGATGCTTTATGATAGGGGTATTGGGTTCTCATGAGTTTTGGTGAAAGTCTGAGTATTTTTTTTTCTTAGTATGTTTTCTACAAAACTTTTCACATTGAACCTGACTACTTTTCAGACATTTTGAAATGTTAATGTGTTTAAATAATGCCTTTTCTCTTTCTTTTTTCTTTTCTTCTCCCTTCTCTTCTTCCTATTCTCTTCCTCTCCCCCTTGCTCCTATCCCTTCCTCCTTCTCTTCTTCCTTCCTTTCCTCTTTCTGTCCTTCTTTCCTTCTTGGTTCCTGTCTCTCTCTGTGCAGGTGATGTCTAGGGAATACAGGGCTGATCCAGGCAGAAACTAACTAGATGCGCCATTTAAAATGGAGTCTGGAGTCCAAAATCCAGAGAATAAGGAAAAATACAAGGCATGAGGCTTGTACACAGGGCCTCCTGCAGACCACTCAGTGGCTTCCCTGAGCTACCTCTAACTCTGTAAAACCCCACTGGGTGGAGACACAATGTGAAGATGGTTTGTTTTCCTAGGGTACCAACCCACCATTGTCTCAGATTGCCTGTTCTCTGATGAAAGCACAACCTGAAGATTCACTTCCTGTCTGCTCCGCGGTGACGGCAGCACAGGCTCCTTGTTCTGCTTTTCCATCCCCAGCCCGTTACCCATTCTTACTATCACAGGGATGAGGGTATTCTTTGTCCATGTCTGGGACATGGTGACATTCACTTCATCATTTCCTACAGAATGAGAAAATACTGTGTGCCTTCTCTATTTCCTGAGTTTTCTGCACAGTCAGCATGTGAGAGACTTTCAGAAAGTTTCCATGAGGCAGAGAACATTTAGTTATTTGTTGATGCTCATTTCTCCTGTAGTCTTTCAAAAACCTGAAGCCATTATATTTAGAATTCTGTGAATTTGCATTGACAATGTTAGAGTGTCACCCATTAGGCAGGAAGGAATTAGGGATTCCATTTCACATGTCACGTAACAGGTTATAGGACAAATTTCCTTGAATATATTTAGATTTTTCATGCACAGTTTTCTTTTAAGTCACCTGGACTGGCTGTGCTGTGAACTTCTAACTAGGCACAGAGACAGCCAAGATCAGTGATCAACCCTGGGATTCTGTTCTCCAGCACAGTACTGGCTTTAGACATCTTCCCATGTCCCTGTTCCCACTGCTCCCTGTTGACTATAGAGACCTCTCTCATTAAAAGGATGATGCTCTTAGACTCCAGGACCCTGCACTGAGGGATTTCTTTCTCAGCCCTTACCCTCTTCTGCAGAGCTGTTCTCTCCTCTGAAGGGCTGCAGGGCTCTGGCTCCCTTCCCAGTCCCCCTGAGTTCTTGTTCTGGCTAGCAAGGATTCCTTCTCTATCATCCACTCCCCTTCTCCAGCCACCGTAGCGTGTGGAAATATGCTGATGTGCCGTGTACTTGCTAAATACCTGCCTGCAATTCCCACTGGACTTGTGGTCTTTAGTAACCAATTTACAGTTCACATGAAGGGCCTTCTTCTCTGTGGGGCCTCTACGCTAGAGACTCAGTTTTAATAATGAAGAAATAATGTTTAATAAAGGAGGAAACAGATTGGATGAGCACAATGGTACCATTTCTGTTCTATGTAAAATTGTTTTAATGTTCTTTTAATGCCTTTTAAATTTATTATTCTAGTAAATCTTAGCACTTAACACTCATTTTTTTTTTTTCAGATAAACCAAGAAAGTTAATTTTTCTAAGCTCAATGTGTGTAATAACCCTTAGGATAGCAAATGATTAAAGATCTAAGACATAGGAGCTCATGAAACCAGGGAGTTACGTGCACGTGTGAATACTAATGTCTTTCTCTGGGCAATCTTAGCACTGGCCATCATCCTTGAGGTTATTTTCTGAGCTTGGACATTCCAGGATCCTCAAGTGGACAGTGGACATGTCCAAATGTTAAAGCAGCATTTGCCACAGACACTGTCAGCTCCAGTGACAGGGTCTCTGAGCTTACATCCTCACCAAGACCTGCAAAGCATGTGGCTTCTCTAATTCCACAGAATGAAACAGCCTCGGCCTGTCCCCTGCACCCTCTCTGCACACCTCACCCTCCTGATGGCAAACCTTCATTGACATGTTGGCTTCATATCCTGTAGACCTAGGAAAGGATGACTTAATTCCCAAATGTGCTTTCTGCAGAGCAGTATCCTTGCCCTTTGACTTGCAAACCCATTTCAGTCTCCACTTCCGTCATTTGTTTTTATGATTTCTGATAAGTTTCTGTAAACAAGGTGATGTCATCCTCTGGTCAATTAGGCACAAGCCTCTTGATTTTGAAAGAGTCTCTTGCCTTCAAGGAAGAAAGTAGACATGTGGGACCCGGTTGTTGGTAGGATGTTGTCCTTATGAAGGTTACCCCAGGACCCACACATACCCCAGGGTAATTTGAAAGGCCTTTAAACCCACCCTGTCACATCCAGACACACATGTGTCAGGAGCCTGGGCCAGGACCAGAATCCGGGATCTGGACAGCTGAGGGTCTAGCTTTGGGCTCCTTGTGTCCTGTGCAGAGTGTTAGAGGCTCCTGTGTGGACAGCATCCTGTTGTCCCTTGAAAGCAACCCCCTTGGAACACATGCTCCCCCACTCTATTGCACACCCCCTCTGTGAGCTCTTTGCTCCCTTGGGCAGTCATAATTCCTGGGGAATCCTGCCAGCAAGCCACCCTGCAGTGTGATGGGGTTGTCTCAGATTTCTTGTTCCCTGGGTGTCTGATTCTTGGATTTAGCCCACTAACAGGTCAAAAATACTAATTTATATGGTCACCAACCTCCTGAGCATATGACCAAGTCCCCGAATTCCCAAAGGAAAATACCGAGACCATCTGTTTTCTGATTGTCCCTGTCCTGGGGTCCTTCCAATGTCATGGATTGTCCTATGACTTTAGGTGGATAATAAAGCTGGGTTGGATAAGAAAGCCTGGCAGCTGACAAATTGGCTGTTCTGGAGGCCGCGATAGTTCTGGATTAAACTTTCATGGTAGGGGCTCCCGCTTTATCTTTAGTTGAGGGTTGGGCCTCCCTCAATGACGGATTTTCACAGTCTAGGGGTGAAAGCCAAGTAAGTTCTTCAAGGAAAGAAAAGGTCCGCTGTGAGCTTTTGGGGCACCCAGCAGCGGGAGAGGGAGGGAAGGGGCTACAGGAGATTGGAAGACTCTGCCGCGCCTGCGGGAACCCAATCAGAATCCAGGGCCCGAGGCTGCAAGGGATCTTTCTCCTGCTTCTCCCAGGGTGAGGGTGTGGGTGGCCCTTTGGTTTAGGGTTCAGAGTCTCTGAGGACGCTTGGAGGGAAAGGCAGGGCCTGAGTGGTGTTAGGGCATTGAGGGCGGGACCATGTACCGGGCCCCTCCCACCTTTCCCTTAGTGCTTCTTTAAAGTGCCCGGCTCAACTGTTCTGAAGCCAGGCTAGAAGACCTGCACCTGCAGCACCTGCACCATGCCTATGACACTGGGTTACTGGAATGTCCGCGGAGTAAGAGGAATCTGCCTCAAGGGTGGGAATGGGACTTGGGCGGGAAGTTCCGAGCCGCCAGGGCTGTAAGCAGAGGGATACTCCTCTTAGCTCTCTGGAGCTCACACACTTGGGAGGCTGCGCAGATGAGGCTGTGCAGGTGTGAGTGCACCGCGGGGTAGCTGTGTTTGCAGAGTGTGGGAGGACTCCGTTGAAAAGATGAAATCATATAGTGAGGGCCCAACCATCTCCAATGTCTCTGCTCTTCTCTCCCAGCTGACTCACCCCATCCGCCTGCTCCTGGAGTACACAGACTCAAGCTATGAGGAGAAGAGATACATCATGGGGGATGGTAATGGCACCTTCCCTGTCAGTCAGTCACCTGCTTCCCTCTTGCCCAGTGATGTCCATCAACCCGTGCCTAGCCTCTTATACCTCAGGCCTGCAGTCCACCTACAGGTGGAGCTAGAGCCTGCTGCTCCCAGGAACCTCTTGAGGGTGCAGTTTGGTTTTTTTAAACACTGGAAATGGCCTGGTGTGATGGGGCTCGAGTTTGATTTCAGCACTAGGGAGGCAGAAGCAGGTGGATTTCTGTGTGTTTGAGGTCGGCCAGGTCTACATGTCTAGTTCCAGGATAGCCAGAGTTACGTAGTTGATAAACCTTGTCTCGAACAACAACAGCAAAAAGAAGAAGGGGAACAAAAACAAAAAAGAAACACTGGGAATGGAGTTCCTGGTCCACCTGTATTCATAATTGTCCTGGGTTCACTACTGGGGTCCGACTGGGTCCAGGCTCCCCTTATTACCAGTTATTTATACACTCTCCTCCATCTTGGAAAATGACTTAGTGTGAGAGGTTGCAGATACCACAGGGTATCTTGCTCCTGACTCGTTAGGTGGGTCCCTGAGGAAGGAGTTGGATCCCAGACTGATCTTTTTTTCATTTCCTCTTGTCTACAGCCCCCAACTTTGACAGAAGCCAATGGCTGAGTGAGAAATTCAATCTGGGCCTGGACATTCCCAACGTAGGTGCCGAGAAAGGGCTGTTTGGGGAAGGCGTGGTGTCCTGGCCTCATCTCCTTGCTGGGCTGAGGGGTTTGGGATCAGAGCTTCTACTCATGTGCTCCCATTCCAGGCTTGCACAGCATTTCTGTAATGAGATGGGTCCCAGCTCTTCCTTTCAGTGTGCAGTGTGCTCATGGAGGGCTCACCTTGCCAGACACACTGAGTGCCAGGCCCCATGTCCGTCCTTACCTAGGGAGGGGATTCAGGGACCCCATATCCCATCTGACTGTCTCTGCTTGTCCTTTCAGCTGCCCTACTTAATTGATGGATCACACAAGATCACTCAGAGCAACGCCATTCTGCGCTACCTTGGCCGCAAATATAACCTCTGTGAGTGGGACTACAGTGTGGGGCATGGTGGACAACCTCCTTGTCTTGGCTGGGGTGGGATGCTCAGGGTGGGTGTTCTGTGTGTGTCGCAGGTGGAGAGACAGAGGAGGAGAGGATTCGTGTGGACACTTTGGAGAATCAGGTTATGGACACTCGCATACAACTCATGATAGTCTGCTGCAGTCCTGACTTTGTGAGTTGCCAGTGGTGGAGCACAGAGGGTTTGCTGCGGGACTTAAAGTCGTGCATTCAGATCTGCAGTATCCTCCTTCAGTGAACGAACAGTGTTGCTGATTCTCCGAGCTCTCCCTTTTTAGTACAGGAGGACCCTCATAACCCCATTGACACAGCACATCAACACTGTGAAATTATCATTACTATAGTAACCATGCAAGAGATGGTTGATGTTCTGCTGGTGGACATTTGATCTAAGTCCTTCAGCATAGTTGTAAATCTCAGCTGTATCTGTCCTTTGACTGCTTCCATGTGTCATTTAACCTAGTGTTCACACTAACAATTCCTCTTCAAACACAAACTTAAAGGATGAAAATAGAGGCTGGAGAGATTGCTCAGGGGATCAAAGTCTTTGATGTATAAGCATGAGGACTAAGTTATGGATCCCTGGTACCCACATTAAAGACAAGAAAACCTGAGCGTGACAGCATGGTCTTATAATCATAGCACCTTGGGAAAGGAAATAGGAGGATTTCTGGCCTTGCTAATCAATGAACCCAGCCAGTCTGTGAGCTCCAGGTTGAGTGAATGATACTGTCACAAAACCATAATGTGGAGAGTAATTGAGAAAGACACTGGATAGCAACCTTCAGCTTCCACAGATGTACACATAGGTAAACACACACACACACACACACACACACACACACACACACACCCCTCCTACAAACTCATTATGAAGATAGGATGCACAGACTTGGGAGTGGCATGCAAAATGGTTTTACACATACATCTAGTGCTTTCCAAGAGTTCTGTCTTTGGTATCAGTCAGGGTCAGGACATCTTCCTAGGAGAGAGCTCAGGGTCAGTCAGAGAACCTTTGGGCTGTTCTTCTTTTCAATATTAGTGATTGCTCAAATCTGGTACATGCTCTTCACATATCTGATCTGTTCTTATGCAACCCCAGAAACCGCAGTATAACCTTGTCTTCTCCTGGGATCTATACATCCTTTGCTTCTATGGCTCCACTGGATCTCTGGGACCATAACATCCATGATACTTAGGATGTCCTGGATGTGACTCACAGCACCTGGGTACCAGTGGTGACAGATTTAGGGACAGTATAGCATTCCTGTCTGTCTTTCCATCACCCCTAACAGATGACGTCTGCTACTAATAAAATGGTGGTGATACTCATGACTTAGCCCTTCAAGGCCAGCAGCCTCTATGATAGGGAGCCTGTGACTAAGGGTGGTGACAGCTGTTTTCTGTCTCAGGAGAAGCAGAAGCCAGAGTTCTTGAAGGCCATCCCTGATAAGATGAAAATCTACTCTGAGTTCCTGGGCAAGCGGCCATGGTTTGCAGGGGACAAGGTAAAGAGAGAGAGGAGTTACCATTCCTCCCAGATTGTCAGGTTCCAGCACACTCACTGTCGGCTTCCCGCAGGTCACCTATGTGGATTTCCTCGCTTATGATATTCTTGACCAATACCGTATGTTTGAGCCCAATTGCCTGGATGCGTTCCCAAACCTGAAAGACTTCTTGGCCCGCTTTGAGGTGATTCCCTGACCCTCCTTCTTCTTGGGTGGCCTTCTTCTTCTCTTCCTGTAAGGATAAAAAGGAAAGGCGAAGTGGGTACCTTTTGGCGGGCCCTGCCAAGGTATGCCACTAAGCAAACACGCCACTCGCGACAGAGTTAGTATAAAAAGTTTATTGGGGAGGAGGGAAGGGGAGAGTGAAAGAGTGAGAGAGGTAGACAGATAGACAGACAGACAGACAGACAGACAGGGAAGACACAGGAAGAGGAGAGGCAAGAGAGACAAGAGGCAAGAGAGTGAGCTGGGCACTTTTAAGGGCTGCACATGTTGCACACGTTGCGTAGCTGATGTTGAGAAGGCACCTGACAACAAGTGATGACATCACTGCTTTAGAGGCAGAGGCAGGGCTGCTGCTACAGTGGAAGGTAACACTTCCTTTCACAATGCTTTTCTAATCTGAGACTAGAGGAAAACAACCAGGGCTTTTTGAACTTTTGTAAAGACCCATATGGGGCAAAATTTACCACTTCAAAATCTCCAAAGGTGGGTGGACATGCAAATGCCACAAGCTTGAAACTGAATCAGCAGACAGCCATAGAAGCCCAGACTGTGAGATGTATGTGGTACTCCCCATGGCTGCTGAACCCAGCCTGGACCTTACCTGATTTTAGTCTTGAGTCATCTATACTGGGCAATCTGAGGCCTTGATCCAAGGGTTTTTCTACCTGCCATCTGTTGTAGGCAGACTTTCCTTTCCTGTCTATCAGTTCCCAAATAACCAACAAAGAGACTCAATGTTAATTATAAATGCTCTGCCAGTAGCTCAGGCTTGTTACTAGCTAACACTTACATTTAAATTAACCCGTATTTCTTATCTATGTTTTGCCACATGACTTGGTACCTTTTCTCAGTTTGGCATGCCTATCTTGCTTCTCTCTGAGTCTGCTAGTGACTCCTGACTCTACCCTTCTTCCTCCCAGCATTCTCAATTTGGCTCTCCAGCATAACCTTATCCTGTTCAGATGTTGGCCAGTCAGCTTCTTTATTAAACCAATCACAGCGACAAATCGTCCACAGCGTACAAAGGGATTATTCCACAGCAATCTGTTGGCCTTGTTCATTCTCCATTAAGGATGTACTTTCCCAATGAATTCCCATCAGCTTTGTTCTGGCCCAGACTGGATGTCCTAGGAGAATGTCCAATAGCTGGCCTGGCTCTAGGGTGGGTGTGTGGAGAAACAGAGTGGCACCTTAGCCCAGCTTGTGTGTAGACAGTTATGGATATCTTTGTGCTCTCTGGAATTGTCTGTGTGTTCTCCAGTTTGGTGTATGGCTTGTAGCACAACATACAGTCATATGGAGTGGTTCCTGTATTGTGGGTACAGATGAGGACAGCCAGGGTGCAGTGAGATTATACTGAGGAACCAGTTGAACCATCATCAACTCTGCTTTCAGGAAATTGTTTAGAATGATGATGTCCCTTTCATTCAGGATTTGCTGAGTCACTGGGTTCCACTTGTCTTCCTATTTCTTTTTTCCTGTTACATCCCTCCTGTGCGTGTAAATACAAGCTAGAAAGTGCTTTCCAGTGGCATGTCTGAGAGAGGGGGGTAAAGGGAGAGAGAGAGAGAGAGAGAGAGAGAGAGAGAGGCAGCCCCAGAGCCAGGCTGACTCTCTGGACCTCAGGTTGCTTTCTGGAAGCTGGTCATGGTGTTTCCTGAGCCTGTATTGTAACCTTTAGTGGGTATAAAGCACCTTCATGAGGTCTAGTCTCTCTTGCTTTATAGGAATTGAAGAGTTCTCTTGCCAGGGCTGGGAGCTAAACTAGCTGTGCTGTGTTCCAGGGCTTGAGCTTTTGAGAAAGGCTATTCCTGGTGGGACTGCTCAGCTTAGGGAGGCTGTAGACCTCAGCTCTGGCTGTGTCCTTCCCAATTTGCAGGGCCTGAAGAAGATCTCCGCCTACATGAAGAGTAGCCGCTTCCTGCCAAGACCTGTGTTTACTAAGATAGCCCACTGGGGCACCGATTAGGCCACTGCCGTGCTGGCACTCACAGGGAGGGCCAGTCCACACTGGGGCTCCTCCAGACCCTGGGGACAGCTGGCCTGCCCTACAGCCTCCCTGATCTCACTTCCTTCTCCTTCCCACCGCCTTCTCCAGCTTTTCAGTCTCCTCAGCTCAGACCCTGGTCAAGCCCATGCAGTCTTCATCTTCCCACTTCCTTTCATCAAGACCCCGTTCTCATTGTGCCCCAACCCAACCACACAGTCCTTTTCTATGACCTGATGTCTGCCCTGAACTCTGCTCCCTAGACTTACCCTAAAGGTCAATAGTGTCTCAAGATCCCCAGGGGAGTGGCTGCCCCAGGTCTCCTCATGCCAATAAAGCCTGAAACACACTTGCTCTGTGTTGTGTCTCATTCCTTTTGATTTTTGGACTCCCTGAGTGTCACAGCTGCTGGCAGAAGTCTGAGCTCCGAGCCTGTCGTGCTGACTCTGAGGAGTCGAATGGAACAGAAGGAGTTTGAGTTATCTCTTCCATTAGAGCAGGGACAAAGCTCTCTAGAGGATAAAGTGTGTTTGTCTGGACTCTCATCTCTGCAATACATACTGGAACTCTGAACTGTGAAAAAGCCTGTGGGTCTGGGTCTCAATGAGTGATGATGTGGCTTTGGATGGTCTCTCTTCCTCCACATCCATGGCTGTGTCAATATTAGATTTCTAGGGTATTATCTTTACTGGGTCTCTGCTATCCTCTTCTGGCTTGAAGCTCTCCTGGCATGGGGACCTTCATTTTTGGTCAATCCTTCCTGTTTGGGGAAAGGGAATTGAATTTATCCTTACTCTCTGCTAATTTTTATGACCTGTCCCTCCTGCACCCAAGGAATCACTGTCAGTAAATCTCCTGGCCAGTGAGGCTCCCTGTGTCTCCTTCAACACTGTGTTAGCCGGACAGTTCTTGGAGAACTGTTCAAAGATGCGTCTGTGACAATCAAACCCTAGTTTTGTGCAGGCATGATGTGATTAGCTGCTATTGCGTTCAGGATTTGAATACAATAGAATGGTTGATTGCCAAGACCTGCATGGCTCTGGGGTGGACCTGACTGGGGCACCTGGAGAAGAAGAAAGACTGAAACAAGTCCAGAAAAAACTGGGATCAGTAGTGTTAGGATGGAGATGCAGTAGCCACCCATAAATTCAGCGTGTACAGCTGAACAAGAAGGTGGGTTTATGATTCACATGTGAATAAGGAGGTCCGCCAGCTAATCTCTGTAAGGGTCTGTAGGGGAGCAGCCTTCAACACAGTCATCCTGGAGGAGGAAGCTGTGGTTGGTACTTTCTGCACACACTGTCAACACCTGTCCTTGGACCACGAGAAGGCCTTGTCTTTCTTCTGAGCCTGACCTGGGGAAGGCCTTGTCCTTCTTGTGGGTCTGAGTGAGGCATTGTGGTTCTTGACATAGACATGTTCATATCAACAATATACATTCACCCAGACTCCATCTGCTCCCCAAAGGTGATATTTATAAATGGACCATGCTGAGAGCCCCCCAGGAAGCTTGTGAAATGTTGTATGCTGGTGGGACTATGGTGATGTTTCTAGAAGTGATGCCCTGTTGACTCTGTAGACTGAGTAAGAGGATTGCTCTCAGCACTGGGGTCAGGCACCACTCATGGGCACAGGGTTTAGGTGGAATCACAGCTAGAAGATGTGTGAGATCATTCTGTCATGCCCGGGCACCCCTGGCCTAGTCACGTGCATTCTTTTCTCAGGCTTTAACGGGGGCTTTCCCAGTGCTTCCTATCTAGTCAGGATTGATTCCACATGGGCTTTGGGGGTCTCCTGAAGTCAGTAGAAGATGGGATACACACCACAGGAGCCTTTTTCCATTAGAAATAATGCGTACATCCACAGAACCCATAATAACACGCCTTTTCACGTACTGACCACAGTTCCCTCTCCCCACCTCCTTTCCACTCCCTCCCCACAATCCACTTCTCCTTAGTCTCCATTCAGAAAAGGGCAAGCCTCCCATGGGAGTCAACAAAGCATGGCACATCAAGTTGAGGCAGGACCCAGCTCCTCCCCCTGCATCAAGGTTGAGTGAGGCAACCCAGCATGAGGACTGGGTTCTTACAAGCCAACTCAAGCACCAGGGACAGGTCCTGATCCCATTGCTAGGAGCCCCACAAACAGACCACACTACACAACTGTCACCCACATTCAGAGGGCCCAGGTCGGTCCTATGCTGGCTCCCTAGCTGTCATTCCAGAGTCAGTGAGCTTCCATGATCTCAGGTCAGCTGTCGCTGTGGGTTTCCCTGTCATGATCTTGATGACCCTGGCTCATACAATCCTTCCTCTCTCTTCAACAGGACTCCCAGAGCTTGACTCAGTGCTTGCCTGTGGATCTCTGCATCTGCTTCCATCTGTTACTGGATGAAGGTTCTCTGTTGACAATTAGGGTAGTCACCAATCCCATTACAGGAGAAGGCCAGTTCAAGCACCCTCTCCACTACTGCTAGGAATCTTAGCTGGGGTCACCTTGTGGATTCCTGGGAGTTTCCTGGAGTCAAGTTTCTCCTTAACCCCATAATATGCCTACACATTCTATTGATCCTGTCTTGTGGGTGCTGGCTGGCCTTGGAGGGCAAGAGCCAAAATATTGGCAGTCCTTATGAATCCCCTTACTTTTACTGGTGTAGAACTCCCAATTTTTTGGTGAACATTCAGAAGGACACCATTGCCAATCTTGTAATTTTAACTTTCATTGATCAGGTTCAGAAAAAACACTGAACAGTTTAGAATAAATCTTAATTTTGTTAAGACTCATTTTCCCTGGTTATATTGATGAAACAATGTTTAGTAGACCAAGAAACAAATATCCTAGGAGAACTCTGTTGACTTAAAGATAATTTTGGTATTAGTGTATTGGACTTTGACCTTTGTAGTTAATAACCTTTAGTCACCAGACACGTATCATCCACAGACCTGTATAACTTATTCAAGCTATTTATCACTTGACTTAAAGTTTAAAAAACTGTCTTCAACTTATCTTTCACCTTTAGGACAAAAATCTTGTTTTATTATACAAAATCCACCCTTATTAAGAGGTTTTTAAAAAAGTTTTTTACCCTCTTACCAAAAATATGTCTGTTTTCATATTTGTATCCTTTTCAACGTCTCTCTCTCTATTTCATAACAAGAGTTTAATCCAAACTATGTATGTGGCACAGTGTAGTAAATTAAGATTGTCTGTACATATATAGCCAAATTTCCAAGCTTTGTTCCTCCTGTAAGTCTTGGGAATATGTCTCCTCACTTGGATTTTTATGTCTTTTCCCCAAATGGTCTTACAGATTCTGAAAGTAGGAGAAAGTGTTATAGTCCCTGCAGGGCCTGCCAAAGTATCAACGCTCTTGAGTGCTGAGCATTCTCTGTAAACAAGAAAAAGCAGAAGAGGAAGTACACAGAGACCCAAATAGCTTTAGGTATTAACCCTCTAATTGCAGCTTTGGGTACAAAAGATGTTTATTCACTCCCCCTTATGTCAGCCGAGTTCCTTTAGATATGGCAAAGTCAACCACAGGCCACGTTACCTGCCACTTGGTTTTGAACCTTCAAAGACAGTTCTTTGCCCCTAAGTCAGAGCACTGGCACAAGAGACAGTGCTCTTTGGTGTCAGGCAGCCAGACTGACATTAGCAGACTTAGAAACCATTTGAAGGCAAACTGAATTGTCATAATCAGCTCTCTGCCTTTCTGTTATTTGTATAAAGGGTAACATCAAGCTTGCTCCTCCTTAAGATTCAAATACCAAATGAGGAGGTGGAAGAGGAAGGTATCAGGGCTTTGTTGAGCCCCATTAAGGGAAAGTATTTCTTCCTGGTCAGTTGTAGAATCTGAGTTCTACCTCTGGCCCTGGGTGCAGACACAACATTCTAAACTGTTCAAAACATAAGGTTACAAATACATGTTATTGTCTCCTCCCTTCAGAGTTACCTAGCTAGACTTGTCAATGATCTGGCCAGGAGACCACATCCTTAAGAAAGCTGATATACCCAAAGACATGTCAAGAGATGGGAGGAATAATTACTCCACGAATGGGCTACCATACATACCCTAAAGCCCTGTTCTTCATGCAGCTGCTTACAGATGTGCTAAGCCCGCTGCTCTACTGAATTCTAACTCAAAAGGGACGGCTCTTCCTTTCCCTCTTTCCTATTTGTTCTTCAGATAACAGCCAAATCACAGAACGTTTCCCCTGACTCTCATTCTTTGAAGGTGTCTCTCATCTCATATGGCTTCTTCCAAACCTCCATGGCTGCGCCTACCTGCTTCCTTGGACACTAACTCAAAGAGTGCCACTCACTCCCCATTTTCCATTCTTCCCTCCTGGCAGCTACAGACATTTACTGGTTTCCTAACCTGCTATGTTTCTCTTATTCCTGATGAGATGGTCCATGAGTTTCCTTCTGAGTCCATTTTCATTTATTTATTTTATTTTTCAGACATGCAATTCAGGCTGGCTTCGAACTGGCAATTGAACTCTTGATCCTCCTACTTTTACCTCCCAAGAACTGTGATTACAGAATTGCACAATTATTCCCTCACTGAGTCTCATGTGTATGTGTGTGTGCATGTGCGCGTGCACATGCGTTCACATATGTGTAGAAACCAGGGGTTGACATCTGGTATCTTCCTCAATTACTCTCCACCTTAATTTTAAGATGAATTCTCTCACTGAATTTGTAGCTTACAATTCAGCTAGACTGGCCATCCAGAAAGTCTCTGGGAACCTCCTGTCTCCAATTTCCCGGCACTAAGATTACAGGTGCACCCCACCATGTCTCATTTTTTTATGTGGGGTCTAGGGAATAGAACTCATGTTTGATATTCTGGCTAGTTCCCCCCATAAACATAATATTTCTATTAATTATTTTGGAATTTCATACAATGCACCCGATTCCTTCTAGGTCCATCCTCCCTTGCACCCCTGCCCCCCAAAAAAACCCAAACAACAATAACAATAACAACCTAAACCTCCACCAAGTCCAGTTTGTGTTACCCATTTACTCACTGGAGCATAGTCAGACTCCCAGCGGCAGTCCCATTAAGGAAAATTGAATCCCCCTCCCTTACCCTCTCCCCTAGATCCGCTCTTCCTCTGTTTTCCTTCAGAAAAGAGCAGGCCTCCCAGTAATGTCCACTGAATGCAGCATAGCAATTAGACCAGGCACAAATCCTCATATCAAGACTAGACAAGGCAACCCAGCCGGAGGAAAAGGGTCCCACAAGCAGACGAAAGAGTCAGAGACACCCCCACTCCCACTGTTACCAGTCCCACAGAAACACCAAGCTAACAATCATTACATGTATCCAGGGGACCCAGCTCAGGCCCATGATTGCCACTTCAGTCTCTGTGTATCACTATGAGCCCTGCTTAGGTGATTCTGTGGGCCATGTCCTCCTGGTGTCCTGGACCCCTCTGGCTCCTGCATTTCTCCCTAATCTCTTCCAGGGGTTCCCTGAGCTCCCAGGGGAGGTAAAGAATGGAGTTCTCCAATTTGGGCTTTCTTTCCACCTAATGTTTGGCTGTGGGTCTCTATATCCATGCCCATCAGCTGCTGGTGGAAGCTTCTTTGATTATGATTGGGCTAGGCATTGATCATACTTGTCTTTCTGGGTCTGGGTTACCTTACTCAGGATGATTTTGTTTTCTATCCATCAATTTGCCTGCAAATTTCATGATTTTTTTTAACAGCTGAGTAATATTCCATTGTGTAAGTATACCACATCTTCTTTATCCATTTTTCTTTGGTTGAGAGGCATCTAGGTTGTTTCCAGGTTCTGGCTATTATGAATAAATCCACTATGAACATAGTTGAGCAAGTGTCCTTGTGGTCAGATGAAGCATCCTTTAAGTATATGTCCAAGAGTGGTATAGCTGGATCTTGAGGTAGATAGATTCCCAGTTTTCTGAAGAACCGCCATACTGATGTCCATGCTGACTAGTTTTTCGTCAACTTGACACAATCTAGTTATTTGGGAAAAGGAACCTCTATGGAGAAAACACCGATATCAGATTGCCTGTAGACAAGTCTGTAGGGTATTTCATGATTGATGTGGGAACACTCAGCTCACAGGACAGGGGTGTGGAGGATGAGGGAGGTGTGGGAGTGTGAGGGTGTAGGCATCCACAGGGTGTAGGCAGTGGGGGATGCCACCTATCCCTGAGCAGATGGTCCTGAGCGATGTAAGAAAGCAGACTGAAAAAGCCATAACAAGCAAGCCAATAAGCACTTTTTTCTATGCGTGTATGGCCTCTGCTCTAGTTCCTGCATCCGGTTCCTGACCTGACTTCCCTCAGTGATGGAGTGTGACCTGAGAACTGAAGTAAACCTCTCTTCCTCAACTTGCTTTTGGTCATTGTGTTTAATCATAGCAATAGGAACCCAAACTAAAATACCTGGCAAGTCTTTACCAACAGCCATTTCTCCATTCTCCAGAGTTTGTTTTTAAACTCATTTATCAGTGATACTGTGGCAGTTTGAATAAAAATGGCCCCCATAGGCACATAGATTTGAATGGTTGGTCACCAGGAAGTGGCACTGTTTGAAAGGATTAGGAGGTGTGGCCTTGTCAGGGTAGGTGAGACTTTGTTGGAGGAAGTGTGTCTCTCACTGGGTATGAGCTTTGGGGTTTCAGGATTCCAACCAGGTCCAGAGGCTTTCTCTGGATCTGGATGTAAAACTCTCAGCTACCATGTCTGCCTGCACACCACCATGCTTTCTCCTACTAGGATAATAGTCTAAACCTTTGAGACTGTAAGCAAGCCCAAATTAAATTATAATTTTCTTTTATAAGAGTTACCATGGTCACAGTAAGTTACCATGGTCACTAAGACAAATACTAAAAACCTGAACAAGGGAACTTTAGCTCTCGAGTAACATCGGTAGGCTATTGTATTTGAGTTTTAACTTCAAGTTTCAGGTCCCACAGTGACTTGAAGGGCATTTGAACCACCCTCTCCTTCCCAAGCACAGGAGCCTGAGCTGATGTCGGGGAGCTGGACAGCTGGGAGTCTGGCCTCGAGCTCCCTAGATCCTGTGCAGATACTGCAGCTCTCCTCTGATCAGGACTCTGTAATCCCTTGGAAAAAGGAGAGGTGTCTGGGTCTTTGGAGCACATGCTCAACCACCCCAGCAAACTCCAGCTGTGAGCTCTGTGTTTCCTCCCACCGTGTTGGTGAGTGTGAGGTTCTGTCAGCAGACTGCTGTCAGTGGTGGTGGGAAACTGAGTCCCCCTGCCCTCTGTGTCTGGTTCTTGGACTGAGATCACAAATATGGCCAATGTACTGATTCATTTAGATGCTCATTAGCTTGATGATCAAAAGCCTTCACCTCCAACCAAACCCCCTAAAGGAAACACCGAGACTCCAGCTGTGCTGTTTGTCACGTCACTTCTTATTCATGTAACTCTAGGCTGTGGGACAATGAAGTTTTGATAGTTTCAGACTAGAGGAGTCTTGGGAACAGTGATACGTGCTGGATTAAACTCTCAGGTTGGGGGCATGACTTTTTGGTCCTTATATTGAGGGGTAAGCCTCCTGGGATGACAGATTCCCACAGTCTAAGTGTGAAAATTGAGCCCTGCAGTGAAAGGAGGGAGAGCCGCCTTGTTCTCTGTTGATCTGGCCAGCCTCCAGGGCACTGCCAACTTCCTGAGGACCCAGCAGGGGGAAGGGTTGTGGGCAGGGAGCCACCACAGCAGGCCTGCCAATCACTGCCTCTGGTATCTGAATACTCAGACCTGGCCCTGGAGATTGTAGAGTTTGGACTGAATTTCACTACACTTATTGGGCTTCAGGCCTTGAGTTTGGCCCATCTGGGAGCGGGGAGGGAGGACTGAGGGACCTCATGCAAGCAGACACTGCCCCACTGTGCACTGAAAGTGAAGTCCATCCTGACTAAAGCCTGTCTGCTCAGTCTCCAAGGCTAGTACAGAAAACACACCTGTGACTCTGGGCTACTGGGATGTCCATGGGGTGAGTTAAAAGGTTAGGCTGCTAAGTGGGAAGGGTCCTGGGTTGGGTGGGACCCAGTGAAGTGTTAGGCCTGGTTCCAGGAGGAAGAAACTCTTCAGCACTTTCTAGAGTCTCCTTCCTGTTTCCTGCCAGGAGTCCTGTACTTGCCCCTGTTCTATTGTTAGGAATATAGAGGGAGGCTTTCCTAGAGGAGGTGAGGTCGATTTAGGATCTCACTGATTGTGACTTGTTACGATCATTTCTCACAGCTGGGTCACGCCATCCGCCTGCTCCTGGAATACACAGAGACAAACTATGAAGAGAAGAGATACACCATGGGGGATGGCAATGACATTCTTCTGGTCAGACTCTTCCCCAACTCTGCCCATTGGTGCCCACTGGCTTCTGCCTGATTTCCTGTTTCTCAGCTCCGTGGCTTTCCTCCAGATGAACCCGGAGTTTGCCCCTTCCAGAAATCTCCTGCGGGTGCAGCTTTGTTTTTCAATACATGGGCGTGGAGCACTGGCTCCCTCTCAACCTCTAATTGTGTGGGGTTTGCCTAGTGCTTGCCCATACCTTTTGTAAAGCTTAGTCATGTGGGGCCTACAGGTTTCGAAGGAATATTCACTTGTGCAACCTTGGAATATGAGAACGAATAGGTCAGTTTACAGATTCCCTACCTTAGGGGTGAGATAAATGATAAATGGCACTGGTGACCATGCGGAAAGGTCCTGAGGCACAGCCACAATGGCCTAGTAGCAGAGAGCTTTATTAGGAGGGAGAGGGATGGCAGGAGAAGAACCAGGCCTGGGGGAGACAGAACAGAACAGAGAGAGGGTGGTGCCTGCCTCTGGCTTTTTAAGGGTTCCTGGTGAACATGTGCAGGCAGGCTTATGGAGCTACACCACACATGGGCTGACTGTGTGACCATGCCACCCCCCCCACAAGTAGTCACCAGTGCACACTGATGACATAAGATGCAAGATGTAGGCCCGGTGGTGGTGGCACATGCCTTTAATCCCAGCACTCGGGAAGCAGAGGCAGGTGGATCTCTATGAATTCGAGGCCAGCCTGGGCTATAGAGTGAGATCCAGGACAGGCACCAAAACTACACAGAGAAACCCTGTCTCAAAACTCCCCCACTCCTCCCACCCCCCAAAAAAGATGCAAGACACAAGACCCTTTGCTTAACTCCTGAACTGCACATGTGTGGTCATGCAGCTGGAGTGAGAGCAGAATTCTAACAAGGGGGGCTTCCCCTGACATCTTGGGAGGATCTCAGGGAAAGGGAAGAATGTACAGGGAGAGATATTTTTACATTATTTTGTCTACTATAGCTCCTAATGACAGAAGCCAATGGCTGAGTGACAAATTCAAGCTGGGCCTGGACTTTCCCAATGTAGGTGCAGGGAAGGGGAGGTTTGGGGAAGGCATGGTGTCCTCACCTCATCTCCTTGTCTGGCTGAGGTGGGTTGGGATCAGAGCTTCTGCTCACCTCCTCCCATTCCTGGTGGCTGCACAGTGTTTCTGTGATGGGCTGTGTCCTAGCAATTCCATTCAGTGGGTAGCGTGTTCATAGAGGGCTTCTAATGGCAGGCACACTGAGTGCCAGGTCCTGTGTCTGTCTTTACCCAGGGAAGAATGTTGGGACCTTATATCCTATTGAACTGTCCCTGATTGTCTTTCCAGCTGCTCTACTTATTTGATGGATCATACAAGATGACCCAGAGCAACACTCTACCTTGGCCACAAGCACAACCTGTGTGAGGCTGGCTGAAGGTGGGGGACAGAAGCCATCCTCTTGGGTGGGATGCTGAGAGTGAGTCTGTGCTGAGTGTACGTCAGGTCGGGAGACAAGAGGAGAGGGTTTGTGTGGACATTTTGGAGAACCAGGTTATGAACACCTGAATGCAGATGAGTGTGGTATGCTACAGCCCTGACTTTGTGAGTCCTTACTGGGGCACACAGGGGTTTGAAGGAGGAGTTAAAGGCTTGTGTTCACATCTACACTTGTTCAATTTGGTATTTGAACCCACCCATTATGATTCTCCAAGGTTTCCTATCCAGCCAACACACTCACCTCCTTAACCCCCACATCTTATTAATAGACACTGTGTATCAATGCCTAGAAGTATTTAGTATTACTGTGACAGCCATGTTTGGGCATTTAGTTCCTATATATTCTTGTATTCAGAATTCTCTCCAACTTTGAACTTGACCACTGTTCATCTTGCCTAGTTGGTCACACACCATCTGCCTGCTCCTTGAGTGAACAGATTCAAACCAAAAGAA
This sequence comes from Onychomys torridus, assembly GCF_903995425.1. NCBI lineage: Eukaryota > Metazoa > Chordata > Mammalia > Rodentia > Cricetidae > Onychomys > Onychomys torridus. The sequence continues at coordinate 84,216,134 of NC_050448.1, read as the reverse complement.
AATGTCTAATATATTCAGAAATCTATCCAACAGTTTTTCCAGAGCTGAGTCCCTGGTAGAAGCAATACTCAGGGCCTCTCTCTCTAATAGGCAGCTCATGGTCAGCCTGAGGACCTTTGTCCCTTTCAGCATCAAACATGGCTCAGCTTTGCTCACGCTGCTCAAATATTGACTCTGTTCTTGTGTCATCCCTTGGAAATAATCTGGTCTCTTCTCTTGAGACAGTTAACTACTGTGCTTCTCTGGTACCCCTTCTCTGGTTCCAGGTGCAGCACCTGTCAGCTACCCTAAAGTCCTGGGTGTAATACACCATGCCTGGTTTGGATGCCAGTGGTGACAGATTCAGAGACAATGTGGCATTCCCATCTAACTTAGGCATTTGTGTGGCATTTCTAACTTAAGATCTGGGTAACTCTGTGACTAAGCAGGAGTCTGATTACCTAAACCGTGATGCATTACAGAAAAGCCTGCACAAGCCCAGGACTAGAAAGGAGGCTTCCCTTCTGCACAGCCCTATGAGGTCAGCCTTTCTCCAGGGCTCTGGGGTCTAAGGGTTGTGACAACTGTTTTCTACCTCAGGAGAAATGGAAGCCAGAGCACTTAGAGGGCCTCCCAGATCAGCTGAAGCTCTACTCTGAGTTCCTGGGGAAGCGGCCATGGTTTGCAGGGGACAAGGTAAAGAAGGTAACTGGTGAGGAGGAAGAACTACCATTCTTCCAGATTACCAGATCCCATATCACTGACCCTGCTTCCTGCAGATCACCTATGTGGATTTCCTTGTCTATGATGTCCTTGACCAGCATCGTTTATTTGAGCCCAAGTGCCTGGATGCCTTCCCAAACCTGAAGGACTTCTTGGCCCACTTTGAGGTGATGCCCTGATCCTCCTTCCTCTTGGCTGTCCTTCCCTTCCCCATTTCCAGGACGCTTCCCTAGTCCTGAGGGTTAAAAGAAGAATAACAAGGATCTACTGAGCACTGGCTTTCTGCCAGGACTTGTGATCAGCCGCTTAGATCTGTGCAGTCAATTTATCATTGCAACAGCTGGCAACCTGGATAGAATTAGATGTCCCACTGGACTGATAAGGAATCTGAGACTGTGGAGAGCAAGCTGCTTGCTCAAGGTCCTAGTGCCAGCAGAGACTGTTGTGGGCTTCTGAATGCCTTTGCCTTCTAAAGGCAGCATTCAGTGAATGTCTCTGATTTGTGCAAAAAGGAAAGTCAGGCCTTTGTATATCCTGGGTTCCTGCCCAGCACCTGTGGTATGCAGAACATGTGAAAAATGTGTTTGTTCCTGCAGCCATTAGGCTGAGACCAAGGCAGACTGATGTGCAGCACCAAGACATCCTCAAAGGTCCTGCCTGATCTGCAGAATGGTGTAATTAGTCATGTGCCTGACTAGGGAAGCATTGTGATCCTGGCTGTTCCTGTGGAAGATTTTATCTCTAGTTCTGTTGGTGGTCGGGCTCTTTTTTTTTTTTTTAAATTAAAGATTTATTTATTAAGCACACAGTACTCTGCCTGCATATATGCCTTCAGGCTAGAAGAGGGCACCAGATCTCATTACAGATGGTTGAGAGCCACCATGTAGTTGCTGGGATTGAACTTGGGTCCTCTGGAAGACCAGCCAGTGCTCTTAACCTCGGAGCCATCTCTCCAGCCTATTGAGTGTGCTCATTCCTCTTCTCTTCTTTCATATCTCATGGTCCTCTATGAGATGAGGTCATGCTTTTATTTTTATTCAGACTCTTTGGAATTTTCCTCTGTTGTGTGGCACAGGTCGGCCCCAGCAGGACATGTGGTAATGTCCCTCCATCCTGGGACTGAGTGCAGTAGGCAGGGCAGAGATGCATGTGGTATTAATGGTGGCCCTCATCTCACAGTTACTCACAGCCATGCTGAACTCTCTGCTTTGACATGAACAAGACCTACTTTTTCACATCTGTGTATTGGAGCTGTTAGCACAGCAGCAGACCTCAGCCTGGAAGTGGTTCTCCTTCTCCACTCTCCATGAAGGGATGCATTTGTTTTTCAGTTAGCTCTCACCAGCTCTGGTTCTGGTCCACCTGGAGTGGCCTTGGGGGTGTGCAAGAGGTGTCCTGGCTGAGGAATGGGGTGTTTGTAGAGTGCAGAAGCCCTTGTTCTGAGCACAGATGGGTGTGGCTTGTTGGGGTAGCTCTGGCTCTCTGTTGGTCTTTAGAAATCATCTGTGCACTTTTTCTGAGGGGTCCTGGAGCACACTCCACTGCATCAGAGCTAGAGATGAGGTTGGTTGGGGCTCAGGGAGAGTGCTCAGGGCTCAGGTGGAGAAGCCTCAGCTTCAGGGGAACTGCTGGAGCTGGCCACTTCCTGCTTTGCATCCCTCTCACCCTCTCCACTCACACTCAGGGTTTGCTGAATCTCTGGGCAGGACCTGGGCTCTCTTCTGAGCACACATGCCAGTTCTCAGCCCTGTTGGCTTTCTGGCTCCTTGCTTCTCCTCATCATGGGTATGTGAGGACAGCCAGGAGTGACAGTGCCCCCTATTGGAGGCAGGAGGGGAGTGCACAGAGAGCAGATGGCAGCCACAGAGCTGGGCTGAGCCTCCCAGCCATGGGAGAAAGAGGAAGTTTCTTAACCTCTGGGTACCTCAGCATCCCTGCTGAATGGTGATGGTGGGACTTGACTGGTTTTGCAGGGTGGTTGGGTGGATTTTCTAGATCTGGCTTTGAAAGTCTCTTGGATGTTCCTAGAGTGAGTTTGCTCACCTGACATCCTGCTTTCTCCTTCCTGCTCACAGGGCCTGAAGAAGATCTCTGCCTATATGAAGAGCAGCCGCTTTCTCCCAAGGCCTGTGTACTTAAAACAGGCCACATGGGGTAACAAGTAGGACCCCGCACTGCTGGTACTGGTAGGGAGACCTGTCATGCACCAGTGCTCTGGACTTTGAACCATCCTTGGCTCCTGCTATCCACTCAGCTTCAATCTTCCCTTCCTTTCGGCCTCTTCCGTTTCCTTCTCCTCCACCAGGGCCACTGTGTCCCCTCCACCCCTTAGTCATAGTGACTCTACATGTTCAGCTCATGACTTTTTTGGTTCTTTCCTTCTCTTCCTTGTTTCTCCACAGTTTCCAACCAGACAGTCCCGGGCTTTGCTTTGAGTAGCTTAATTGATGCCATACTCCCCTCGGTTGTCTGAGATCAGCCTTGTCTGGACTCCACTCACTCTGCATCTTGTCTTACAGCCTGTGGCTCCACAGACTGCATTGACTCAGTTGAGTGGCATTTGCTCTTTTGTTCACGGGAAGAGCTGGGTAATGAGTCTGTGATCGGAGCTCCCAATCAAATACAGTCCTTGATGTCCTCTGAAAATTCTGACCCTGTGATTCAGGATGGTGCTCCTTCTGTGCTAGGTCCTCATTCACCTTGGAGTGTGGAATACCTCCATTGGCCGTGTAGCCTTGTGTGTCGGGCTTTGAAGCAATGCTGGCCTTTTGAGAAGAGGTGAGCAGACCCTAAACCCAACATCTGTTCTCAACTACAAGTCTTTCTTGAACTGAACGTTCAGTTTTCTGAACATCCTTCTCTCTTCTCCAGATGTCTCCCTATAAATATTCTCACTGCTTGTGACTGGGGTTGTGGGTGTTTTCACCTAACTCAATCATAGGCTCCTTTGAAGGATCCAGGCATTGTTAGATGCTAAAAGCATCCTTTGATGAGGGCCAGATTCTGGATTCTGGACTTTGTTGAGCACTTCTTTCGGCCTACCTGTAACTAGGAACAGGTTGGAGGACAGCCCTGCAGGGCATTGTCCTTATGCCAAGTTCCAGCTGCTGCCTACTACAGCAGTTAAGAAATGAGCACCCACAGGCAGGATGTGAGGTCACTGTGAAATAAGTGATTAATTAAAAGCTTGTGAGATAAGAGAAGAGGTTATTTCCTTTATTCATTGACGAGAAGTATTGATTAATCTGGCAAGATCAAAATCCTTTAAGCCATCGCTTATTAAACATTGACTCATGTGAGTAGACTAAAGGGTAAACGTGTGTCTCAGAGGGCCACACTGCAGCTTCCACAAGAGTCTTTTTTGTTGTTGTTTTGTTTTTTGTTTCTTTGTTTGGTTTGGTTTTGGATTTTCTTTTAAATTTGTTTTTGATTTGTGTGTGTGTGGGGAGAGTTTGTGGGGGAGAGGTTGCAAGGGCAGAGGGAGGGTATATTCCAGGAGATGGGGAGATAAGTGGGATTGGAAAGCATGATGTAAAATCCAGAATCAATAAAAGTTAAAACAAACAAACAAAAAAATCATTAAGTCAAACACAGATGAACTAACAGGAAAAAGGGAAGTTAAAGGGAATATAATAAAAGTTAAGTAGGTAGACACAAATGTTAAATGAGAGTAAAAGTGTGTGTGTGTGTGTGCGTGCACACGGAAATCAGAGATTGACAATGTCAGATGTCCTCTTCAACCACCCCCCTACCATAATTTTTTCTAGACTTTGTCTCATACTGGTCCTGACGCTCACTGATTTGTCTAAACTGTCTGGCTAGCAAGCCCCAGGCTGCTTCTTGCTCCCCTCTCTCTGCACTGGAATGGACAGGCTCACACTTCCTAGCCTGGCTTTTACACAGGTGCCAGGAATTGGACTCAGCTGGTCGAGCATGCACAGTATGCAAGTACTTTGCACACTGAGCCATCCCTCCAGCCCCTCCTGGTCTTGTCTGATTCCTCTGCTGCATGTCCTTCTGTAGAAGTCACAGAGACTGACAGTGAATGGTTCTGGCCATGTCCCATTGAACGTATTCCACACACGGTGGCTGCCATGCAGAGAACACCAAACAACTCAAACTCGGGCAAAGGATCTAAAGGGACTTTTCTTTTTCAGTGGACTAGGAGTCAGCTCAAAGAGGTAGCAATCTAGAAGGCAGTTCATTTCCTGGGGAGAGTCCAGGGGATGGGGCATCTCCACTCCGTGGAATCTTTCAGGGTCTCAGCCTCCTTCTTTAGGGTACTTTCTCCCTGTTAGGCTTTCAGGTTCAAGAGGAGAAGGGGGCACCAAGTCGAGCTGACAGTAGGTGGCACAACACAGAAAGGGTCTCAAGAAGGAAGTTAAGGAAGTTCCAGGCCCCTCTAGTGGCGAGAGCAGAGCCTGTTCCTGTAAGATCCCTGGTGAGAGGAATAAAGAAGAAGGCTGTATCTCAAGGAACTGGGTCCAAGTCCACTGATAACACCTAACTAGACTAAGATACAGGATGGTTTCTTTATTTCTGGCATAAACAAGTGCTTCAAAGTCCCAAGGACGTTTCTGGACAATTGCTTCTGGAAGAACAAAGGGCCTAGTTAGTACATGATAGGACAGTGGTCCTGTCTTGCCTGCAGTCCTCCATGTAGGAGGGCTACCTGGAGGGGCTCTTTAGCAGGGAGGGGAAGACGAGCTCCCTGCCTATGTTCTCTGATACCCCTGTCCTTGGAAGAAGCTGTATCTCAATTATGGGAGAGAGAGAGAGAGAGAGAGAGAGAGAGAGAGAGAGAGAGAGAGAGAGAGAACAGGCCAAGGGAAAAGTTCCCAACATGGAAATGGGGTCAAGGCCAATCACATCTCATTGGTGAGGTGTAGCGTGCCATAATTGGGCACAGGATCACCTAGAATGATGTCAGCCCGTGTGAGAGGAGCTGGCAGCAAGCTGCAGGGTGGGGGGTGGGGGAGTTCAGAGGCCATCTCTTGAACTTACCAGAGGGGAAATACTGAGCGTTAGTCATTGTGTGGGCTACATGTGGACATTCTTAAAATAGCCCAGACTTTCCATGTCATCTTACGCCCCCCTGCTGGACAGGGCCAGGAAGGGTTTTGGTCATCACACAGGCCCTGTGTCTCCTCTGAACTTGTTGAAACTACTTACAATCCAGTTCATTCCACATGCTGCGCCCCCCATCACTCTTAACACCCTACTGCATTGAACGAACACTATTATTATCAATGTCAGAATAGAGTGGATTCTCCCCAGAGTGGACCTTCAGCTCCCATAGAGTGGAGCCTGTGTCTAGAACTCCATACTTCTGCCTATGGCCTATGCCACAGCTTGGTTCCAGTTGGCTCAGCTAATCTCTGTAACCCTGGAATTAACAGCCTCAATCATTGAGGAGAAGTAGTTCAAGATGAAGGTCAGACATGGAACCCTTGACTTTACCCTTGCTCACCTGTTGCCTGTTCAGATCCATCACTGAGTTTTCTAATAGCCAGCCCATGCGCAGCCAAAGGACCTCTGCCTCTCTCTCTCCTCCTTCTCAGCCTCAGGTACTCCCCAACTTCATGGAAATGGTCAAGTATTTACTCGTTCCTCTGCCTCCCCACTGAGCTAAGTTTTGACTTCCCGACCGACCCTGAGTCCCGAGTTGTATACATGTATATACATGTTCTTTGTATGCACATGTGAACATGTGTATGTGGAGGTTAAAGGCTGGCATGTGGTGTCCTTTTGCATGTTTTTAAGACTGCTCTCTCACAGATCCTGGAGTCTGCTGAACCAGCTAGACTGGCAGCTGGAATCCTGCTGCAGCCCATGTCTCCACCTCCCCAGCATTGGGTTTTCTAAGTGCCTGCCACCATGACAAACTTTCCCATATGGGTTAGCACTGAGATCCTAAAGTTGGTCTGGAAAATACTTACCATGTGAGCCAACCTTCCTGCAGCCTGGAGTCTGTTTTTAAAATTTGTTTACCACTGTTGCTAAGAACCTGAAAAAAGGAGCCTTGGCTCTCGGGTAACATTGGTAGGATTTTGTCTTTGAGTTTTAACCACATGTGCCTCAATGACTAGAAAGACATTTGAGCTACCCTCTTGTACCCAATCATGTACACACGATTCAGGAGCCTAGGCCAGGGCTGAAACCAATGAGCTGGGACAGCTGAGAGTTTGACTTTTAGGTGCTTGGGTCCTCTGCAGAGTCCTTCAAGGTCCTCTCTGGACAGAATCCTGTTGTCCCTCAGGATCAGGAGAGGTGTCTGGTCCCTCCTAGCCACTGTGCTGTTGAGATCAGGATTCTGTCCATGGTGGTGGGAACCTTTCAATTTCACAAGCCCTCTGTATCTGATTCTTGGATCTAGCTCACAAATATGGCCTAAGTACTCATTAATTTATTAGTCACTAGCTTGATGGCCAAAGGGCTGGGTCCTGGTGGTGATTTGAGTGAGAATGCCCCCTATAGGCCCATATGTTTGAATGCCCGGTCCCCAGTTGGTGGAACTGTTTGGGAAGGATTAGGAGGTGTGGCCTTGCTGGAGGAGGTGTGTCACTGGGGGTCTGCTTTGAGATTTCAAAAGCTCATTCCATTCTTAGTTCTCTCTCTCTCTCTCTCTCTCTCTCTCTCTCTCTCTCTGCCTCCTGTAGTGGGTAGCCAGTCCAGCTTTGGCCTGGAAGTTCCAACCCCCACTGAGGCTTCGGTAATGGTCACGCCCACAAGGCAGGGCTGAGGGAAGACGCTGAAGACCCAGGATCAAGAGGAGAGCGCTCTTGGTTCTGGGATCCTGCACGCTGGAGGTAGACCGAACAGACTTCTCCAGAGAACACCGCCGGACTACTACGCCATACCTTTCCCAGACCCTGCAACCTATCCCTTCATTTGTAAGTTACCCCACAAAATAAACCTCCTTTTTAACTACGTGGAGTGGCCTTAACAATTTAACTAATAGCCTCCTGCTTGTGAACCTGATGTAAGCTCTCAGCTACTGCTCCAGCACCATGCCTGCCGGTCTGGTTATCTCTGCTATGTTGTTCTTCTTCATCATGATGATCATGGACTTTCCCTCTAAAACTGTAAACTCTCATTAAATGTTGTCTTCTGTCTTAGTTAGGGTTTTCATTGCTGTGAAGGGACACCATGACCACAGCAACTCTTATAAAGGAAACATTTAGTTGTGGTGACGACTCAGTTACAGCTTCAGAGGTTCAGTCCATTATCATCATGGCAGGGAGCATGATGGTGTGCAGGCAGACGTGATGCTGGCTGACAGTCCTTACATCTTGACTTGACTCAGAGGCAACAGGAAGTCGACTGACAGGCACACTGAGTGAAGTTTGAGAAAAGAGACCTCAAAACCTGCCCTCAGAGTGACGCACATCCTCTAAGAAGGCCACACCTCCCAATAGTGCCACTCCCTTTGGGGGGCCATGTTTTTCAAACCACCAGGATTGCCTTGGTCATGGTGTCGGTCACAGCCTCCAAATCCCCTGAAGAGACTGTTTGCTCTTCTGTTTGACCCTTTTCCGGGCAGTTTCCATTTCACTGCTCCTGTACCTGCAGGTTATGTGGACAATAAAGCCTGCAGTTTGTTAGGTTGGCAGAATCCTTTCTTCCAGTGCTTGGTACAACAATAGACTCTCAGGTTGAGAGAATGCCTTTTTTTGTTTTGTTTTTGTTTTTTGTTTTTTGAGACAGGGTTTCTCTGTGTAGCTTTGTGCCTTTCCTGGAACTTACTCTGTAGCCCAGGCTGGCCTCGAACTCACAGAGATCCGCCTGCCTCTGCCGCCCCGACCGCCCGGCTGACAGAATGCCTTTTTATACATGCATTGGGATCTCAGCCTCCCTGAATGACAGATTCCCACAGTCTAGGTGTGAAAACCGATCTACAAAAAAAGGAGAGGGACAGAACAGGTCCTATCTGGCCTTTCTCCAGGGATACCGCCAACTTCTGAAGATCTAGCAGGTGGCAGACTGGAGCAGGGCTGCCAATCATTGCCTTTGGTATTTGAAAACTCAGCCCCTCCTCCGGATTTTAGCCCCGGCTTAGATTGGCTTTTACTCCCCTCAGTCATGGTGGGTTGGGCTTTAAGGCTCGGTGGTTGGCTCCTGCAGGGGCCGGGCAGAGCCGTTCTGGAACTCCGACTCTTCATACTGTGCCCTGCTATCCGAAAGTGGAGTCTTTTCTGACCCAGGCCTGACTGAACAGTTTCCAAGTCTGAAATAGAAATCATGCCCGTGACTCTGGGTTATTGGGATATCTGTGGAGTAAGTGAAAGGTTGGGCAGCTAGGTGGGAAGAGCCCAGGGTCAGAACACAGAGGAAGATTCCCATCAGGTTTTTCTTGAGCCCTTTACCGGTCTTTGTCAGAATCACCCTGCCCAGGCCCTCCTCTCTCCTTGCCTCCCTCCCTCTCCTCCACCTCTCTTTTTAGTAAAAGGTGGGGAGGCTTTCCTAGAGGAGGTGAGGTCAATTTAGGATCTCACTGATCGTGACTTGTTACTGGCCATCTGTCACAGCTGGGTCACGCCATCCGCCTGCTCCTGGAATACACAGAGACAAACTATGAAGAGAAGAGATACACCATGGGGGATGGCAATGACATTCGTCTGGTCAGACTCTTCCCCAACTCTGCCCATTGGTGCCCAGTGGCTTCTGCCTGATTCCCTGTTTCTCAGCTCCGTGGCTTTCCTCCAGATGAACCCAGAGCTTGCCCCTTCCAGAACCCTCCCTGTGGGTGCAGCTTTGTTTTTCAGTACAGAATCTTGGTTGTGGTATGCTGGCCCTTTTCCTGTAATGGGGGGGGGGGGGGGGTCTCCCAGTACTGACCTAGCGCTTTTGTAATTTGTAGTCTTGCAAGGCCTACAGCCACTAAGGCACTGTTCAAACACTCAGCATTGGGATGAGAGATTTACCGGGTCAGACTGCACATTCCCTGCACAAGGAGTCAGTCCCGCCCTCGACCCTTTGGGAGGGTTAGACTCAGGGGATTTCTTTTCACATCATCTTGTCTACAGCTCCCGATTATGACCAAAGCCAGTGGCTGAGTGACAAATTCAAGCTGGGCCTGGACTTTCCCAATGTAGGTGCAGGGAAGGGGAGGTTTGGGGAAGGCATGGCGTTCTCACCTCATCTCCTTGCCTGGCTGAGGGGGTTTGGGATCAGAGCTTCTGCTCACCTCCTCCCATTCCTGGTGGCTGCACAGTGTTTCTGTGATGGGCTGTGTCCCAGCTCTTCCATTCAGTGTCAAGTGTGTTCATGGAGGACTCACCATGCCAGGCACACTGAATGCCAGGCTTCATGTCTATCTGTCCCTACCTAGGGACGCAATGAACAGACCCCACATCACATCTGACCATCCCTGCTTGTCCATCCAGCTGCCCTACTTAATTGATGGGTCACACAAGATCACCCAGAGCAATGCCATCCTGCGCTACCTTGCCCGCAAGCACAAGATGTGTGAGTGGGGCCGGCTGCAGGGTGGGGCATGGTGGTCATCCCCCTGGGCTTTGCTGGCATGGGATGCTGAGAGTGAGTCTATGCTGTGTGTGCTGCAGGTGGGAGACGGAAGAGGAGAGGGTTCGTATGGACGTTTTGGAGAACCAGGTTATGGTCAGCTGCATCCAGCTGGGCATGCTCTGCTATAGTCCTGACTTTGTGAGTCCCCACTGCATGGCCTAGACTGGGTTTGCAGGAATTAAGGGCTTCTGTTCATACCCACACTTGTCCTCTTTGGAGTGTGGACCCACCATACTGAACTGCCAAGCTTTCCTAGTCTACCAACAGGTTGAGCTCCCAACCCACCCTCATTTTGTCAACAAAAACCATGACAATTCCAAGAAGTTTTGAAGTATTGTCATGACACCAATGGTTGGGAATTCATTTCCTATATAGTAAATTCATATGTTCAGTTCTCTTCAGCTTTGACCTTGACCACCGCCATGTACTACCTTGTCTAGTTCACACACCAACTACCACTCCTAGAGTTCACAGATGAAAGCCAGGGGGAAAGAAGTCATGGGTGCTCAGAAATGCACCCAACAGTTTTCCCAGAGCTGAGTCCTCAGTAGCAGCAAAAAGCAGGGCCTCTTGCTAAAAGGCAGCTTATGATCAGCTGGAGAACCACTGTCCCTTTCAACATCCAACACTGTTCAACTGCATTCACCCTACTCAGATACTCTTTGAGTATTTGTCCTTGTACCATCTCTTAGAACTCACTTCTTCTCTTCTCTTGAAATTGTTAAATATGTTGCTTTTCTGTTTCTACTGGACCTCTGGGTCAAGAAACTTCCCAGAAAGTCCTAGGTTAGATGTCAATCCTAAAGATGGGGCAGTGTAGCGTTCCAGTATAACTTCCAATCACCCCTGAGAGATGAAGTCTGCTAGCAGATAGGAGTCTAACCATTAAAATAGTGAGGCATTAAATGGTAGAGGTCCAGTACTAGGAAAGTGCCCACTCCTTTGCCCAGCTCCGACAGGTCATACTTTCTCCCTTGGGGACTGTATGAGGGTTGTGACAGCTGTTTTCTACCTCAGGAGAAACGGAAGCCAGAATTCCTGAAGGGCCTCCCCGATCAGCTGAAGCTCTACTCTGAGTTCCTGGGGAAGCGGCCATAGTTTGCAGGGGACAAGGTAAAGAAGGTAACTGGTGAGGAGGGGGAACTACCATTCTTTCCAGATTACCAGATCCCATATCACTGACCCTGCTTCCTGCAGATCACCTATGTGGATTTCCTTGTCTATGATGTCCTTGACCAGCATCGTTTATTTGAGCCCAAGTGCCTGGATGCCTTCCCAAACCTGAAGGACTTCTTGGCTCGCTTTGAGGTGATGCCCTGATCCTCCTTCCTCTTGGCTGTCCTTCCCTTCCCCATTTCCAGGACGCTTCCCTAGTCCTGAGGGTTAAAAGAAGAATAACAAGGATCTACTGAGCACTGGCTTTCTGCCAGGACTTGTGATCAGCCGCTTAGATCTGTGCAGTCAATTTATCATTGCAACAGCTGGCAACCTGGATAGAATTAGATGTCCCACTGGACTGATAAGGAATCTGAGACTGTGGAGAGCAAGCTGCTTGCTCAAGGTCCTAGTGCCAGCAGAGACTGTTGTGGGCTTCTGAATGCCTTTGCCTTCTAAAGGCAGCATTCAGTGAATGTCTCTGATTTGTGCAAAAAGGAAAGTCAGGCCTTTGTATATCCTGGGTTCCTGCCCAGCACCTGTGGTATGCAGAACATGTGAAAAATGTGTTTGTTCCTGCAGCCATTAGGCTGAGACCAAGGCAGACTGATGTGCAGCACCAAGACATCCTCAATGGTCCTGCCTGCTCTGCAGAATGGTGTAATTAGTCATGTGCCTGACTAGGGAAGCATTGTGATCCTGGCTGTTCCCGTGGAAGATTTTATCTCTAGTTCTGTTGGTGGTCGGGCTCTTTTTTTTTTTTTTAATTAAAGATTTATTTATTAAGCACACAGTACTCTGCCTGCATGTATGCCTTCAGGCTAGAAGAGGGAACCAGATCTCATTACAGATGGTTGAGAGCCACCATGTAGTTGCTGGGAATTGAACTTGGGTCCTCTGGAGGACCAGCCAGTGCTCTTAACCTCGGAGCCATCTCTCCAGCCTGTCGAGTGTACTCTTTCCTCTTCTCTTCTTTCATATCTCATGGTCCTCTATGAGATGAGGTCATGCTTTTATTTTTATTCAGACTCTTTGGAATTTTCCTCTGTGTGTGGCACAGGGTCGGGCCCAGCAGGACATGCGGTAATGTCCCTCCATCCTGGGACTGAGTGCAGTAAGCAGGGCAGAGATGCATGTGGTATTAATGGTGGCCCTCATCTCACAGTTACTCACAGCCATGCTGAACTCTCTGCTTTGACATGAACAAGACCTACTTTTTCACATCTGTGTATTGGAGCTGTTAGCACAGCAGCAGACCTCAGCCTGGAAGTGGTTCTCCTTCTCCACTCTCCATGAAGGGATGCATTTGTTTTTCAGTTAGCTCTCACCAGCTCTGGTTCTGGTCCACATGGAGTGGCCTTGGGAGTGTGCAAGAGGTGTCCTGGCTGAGGAATGGGGTGTCTGTGGAATGCAGAAGCCCTTGTTCGGAGCACAGATGGTGTGGCTTGTTGGGGTAGCTCTGGCTCTATGTTGGTCTTTAGAAATCATCTGTGCACTTTTGCTGAGTGTCCTGGAGCACACTCCACTGCATCAGAGCTAGAGATGAGGTTGGCTGGGGCTCAGGGAGAGTGCTCAGGGCTCAGGTGGAGAAGCCTCAGCTTCAGGGGAACTGCTGGAGCTGGCCATTTCCTGCTTTGCATCCCTCTCACCCTCTCCACTCACACTCAGGGTTTGCTGGATCTCTGGGCAGGACCTGGGCTCTCTTCTGAGCACACATGCCACTTCTCAGCCCTGTTGGCTTTCTGGCTCCTTGCTTCTCCTCATCATGGGTATGTGAGGACAGCCAGGAGTGACAGTGCCCCCTATTGGAGGCAGGAGGGGAGTGCACAGAGAGCAGATGGCAGCCACAGAGCTGGGCTGAGCCTCCCAGCCATGGGAGAAAGAGGAAGTTTCTTAACCTCTGGGTACCTCAGCATCCCTGCTGAATGGTGATGGTGGGACTTGACTGGTTTTGCAGGGTGGTTGGGTGGATTTTCTAGATCTGGTTTTTAAAGTCTCTTGGATGTTCCTAGAGTGAGTTTGCCCACCTGACAACCTGCTTTCTCCTTCCTGCTCACAGGGCCTGAAGAAGATCTCTGCCTATATGAAGAGCAGCCGCTTCCTCCCAAGGCCTGTGTACTTAAAACAGGCCACATGGGGTAACAAGTAGGACCCCACACTGCTGGTACTGGTAGGGAGACCTGTCATGCACCCGGTGCCCTGGACACTGACTGGGCTGCAGCTAGCCTCCAGTAACTTCTCTGCATCAGTTCTTCCGTTTCTTTCCCTGTGTTTTCATTACCTTCCCCTCTACAAGAATGCTTGTCTCCGGTTTCACACAGCCTCTTCTCTCTCAAGCCTCTAAGTTTCAAACCCCCATTCTTGGCACACACCTTATTGTCATGGTTCTCATCAGACGACCTTCACTGTACTCTGAGCAGCTCAGATGATGGCTTTACTCCCCACAGTTGTCCAAAGATCCATACTGCTTGGTATGCAGTTTTGGTCTCCAGACTGAGATGGCCCAACCTTGTCTGAGTTTTAGTAAAGTATGAGGCATGCTTGCTTTGTGTCCTGTCTTATTTTCTAAAATTCACAGGAGTGATGGCATTGATGTGCAGTCTTCGTTCTGGTATTCATAAGGACAGTTAGGTGATGGGAGCATGGCTCTTAGGCAGGATGTAAGATCATGCATAGGGGTGGGAAATAAGGCTAATCTGTTAAGAGTGTTTCCTGTTCTTGCATAGGACCTGGATTGGGTTCTCACCACCCACACGGTGGCTCACAATGACCTATAACCCCAGCCCCAGGGAATCTGATGCTGTTTGCTGCCTGCATACACTTGGTTCACATGAACTTAGGTAAGCAGACACACATACATACATAAATAAATCTTTTGAAAAAGAGAGAGATGTTCACCTGGGATTCTTTTATTTTTTTTAGCTGAGGATTGAACCCAAGGCCTTGTGCTTGCTAGGCAAGCGCTCTACCACTGAGCTAAATCCCCAACCCTCCCCTGGGATTCTTATAGGGGTCCCTCATTCATCATCCTGCTATGTGCAGTACCTCCATTGGACATGTGCACCTGTGAGTCTTGCATTAGTGAGGTGCTGGGCTGATAGGCAGAGGGTGAGCAAGCTCCAGGTTCAATGTCTGGCCTCACCTGGAAGTCATATATCTTTCCAAGATGTTTTGCTATAAATAGCCCCTACTGTTGGTGATTGTTTTGTGGGATCTTGAACAAATTTAATCATCAGCTCATTGAGGGAGGTGCCTACCCTTGTAGATATGTCGGACAGTGTCTGACATATTGTTGAAGTTCAGGCAGTTGTGAAGATTTGTTTTCAGAGATTCTTGTACCAGTGTTTGGAGGAAGAGCTCTGGAAATAACCATGGTTCCTGAGAAGGCATAGAATGAGGTACAGAAGATTTTCCATGAGGAGATGTTGTAGTCTGACCTAGAGGCCCTCTCACACCTAAGCACTTAAGAGACTGCAATTGGCCTTGAGGAACTGGAGGTGGGTGGGTCTACTTTCCTAGGCCCCAGAGCAGCAGTGTATGACTAAAGGTGCTGTCAGGTCACCCCCAAAGGAGCTGGATTCACTGAATCGGTCTGGCTGTGTTCTATTGAATATACCTGTACATGCAAGTTACTGCAACAAAGAGACCAAATACCTCAAACCAGGGTACAAAATTTGAATAGACATTTTTCTAGAGGAGATGTACAATTGCCAAAAAGCACATAAAAGTTGCTCAAAAGCACTAATCATCAGAGAAACATAAAATGAAACTACATTGAAGATATGCCTCACACACATCAAATGAGCCACGGTCAAGCGTGTAGACTTGCTGATTATGTGGAGTGATTGGAAGGCTTTTGCTTTGTCCCTTTGAATATCAAATGCTACAGCTACTGCGGAAATTAGACTGTTAGTAAATTAAAAAAAAAGAATTACTATATGATATACTATTTCTTTTCTGGATGCATACTCAAAGTAATTTAAAGTTCATGAATATACATACACATACATATATGTGATACATGTATGTATGTATGTGTGTGTTGCCCCATGTGCTTAGGCAGAATATTATGACTATATTATGACTGTCAGAGGGTATGGCAGGACTGTTTTCATTTCTGGGTAGATAAGAGTCAGAGTGTGACAGGAAGGAGCTGGAAACTACATCTGCAAGGACCTGTCCCTGGAGACTACATCTGCAAGGACCTGTTCCCAGTTCATCTTCTCTTAAGGGGAGAGTCCAGGGGAATGGGCAGCTCTGATTCTCGGAGTCTTTTCGGGTCTCAGTCTCCTTTTATCTGTGGTCCCTCCATTCCCTATGGTGCTTCCTCTTGGTTGAGTTTTGGGGTTTGAGAAGAGAAAGGGGTTCAAGAGAGAAGTGTTGAGTCAAATTGCCCTCAGGCCAGACCTTATCAACACCCCAAGGAAGGAAGCACAGCTTGGTGGGGATGAAGTATGAAGTTCTGGGCTTGCTCTTTGAAGGTCCTGTGATGACAACTGGGATGGGAGAGTGGTGTTACGTGGGTTCAAGGTCAGCTGATACCACCTAACTAAACTAAGAGAGATGGTATGTTTTTGTATTTCTTGTTGAAAAATCCCAAGGACATTTCTGGACAAGGGCTTCTGGAAGAACAAAGGGCCTAGTTATTTTGTGATAAGAGAGTGGTCACTTGTAGCCCTTCTCTGTTCAGGGCTATGCTATCTGGAAGGGCCCTCGGGGGAGCGAGAGACCAGCTCCCTCCCTGTGTGTTCTGTCACTTCTGTCTGTAGATGAAGTTATATCTCAAGTATGGGAAGGAGAGAAAGAAAACAAGTCTGAACCAAGGCAAGAAGTTCCCCCTATGCAGGTGAGGCAGAGGCCAGACACATCCCATAGTTGAAGCACTGTTTGCTATGGCCAGTGACAACATCACCTAAAATGGCACCATCTTCTGCTACATTGTACCAAGCTCAGCATGTGTGAATGGGGCTGGCTGCCAGATTGTGGGGAAAAGCGAGGCACAGGTTCACAAGACAGCTAATATTCATACTCCTTCTATAGAATACCTTACTGATTTCCCTAACTGAGAAGCACTCAGACCCAAGGGATATAGTTGGTGTTAGCATTGAGTAGACCCCAGTTAGAAGAATGTGTGTGTGTGTGTGTGTGTGTGTGTGTGTGTGTGTGTGTGTGTGTTGTGCATTCATGCACTGGGGCATGGGAGGACATCAGGGTTCCTCTAGCATTTTCCACCTTATTCCTTTGAGGCAGAATCTCTATCTGAACCTAGTAGTTCAGCTTATGCTTTTCAGACGGGCTTTTAGTCAACAAACTTCAGCCATGTTCTTGTCTCCATTCCTTCATCCAGATATGAACCTGTGCCTCGCTTGTTACATGGACACCAGGATCAGAACTCAGGTCTTCATGGTTGCGTAGCAATCACTCTTTAACCACTGAACCATCTCTCCAGCCCCCTAATTGGAAGATTTTAATCCTGAAATCAAATGGGGCAGTTTCCTTTACTCTCAGGCTTGGCCTCCTTCCTCCTCTGGGTGTCTTGTTTTATATCTGAGAGATAGGGTATGTACTTACTCTTATTGATACTCAGTGATCTTTGTATGAAGCCCAGTGAGCCATGCAAAGACGACCCTCCATCCAGCGACTAAGTACAGCAGAGAGCAAGAGGCAGACAAATCATGGCATCATTGGCTGCTGGGAGTCACAGTAGCCTTCACGTCACAGCCAATCATGGGTCCTCCAGAGTCCACTTGATATGTACAGAGATTTGGGTACTGGAGGCGTCAGTACAACAGGTTTGTGTTCTGTAGTCTTCTCTCCATCAAATGTTCTGCTTTCTCAGATTCTCTTTGGTTTTGGTTCTGATACAGAAATGCCCTGGTGATTGTGCAAATATTGGCATGACTATGGGAAGAATGGACTGGAGAGCTAAGGCCTGCTCCACCTGCCTCCTTGATAACAGTGAGCTCTAGGTCTCTGAACAACTGTAGGAATTATCCGAGCAGGCTCTCCTGGTAGGATGGAACAAAACACACCCAGTGTCTCTTTGCATGGTGGTCCTCTGTAGCAGGGCTGGATATGAGGCAGCTTGGGGCACAGTGAGATGGGCCTGAGGTTGCACATACAACAGGTTGGACCTCTGCTTTCAGGAGTGATTAGAGCTGGCTCAGCACTCCAAGCTGCCCCTCCCACCCCCATCCCCCTTGTGCATTTCATCCAGGGTTTGCCAGGGAGGTCACTGGCTGAGGTCTGGGCTCTCTGTTCTGCTGCACTGGCCTACTCTGGATCTTCCTGTCCTGTTACAGGTGGTTTCTGTGTAAACCAGGCAGGAGGATGTTCCCTGTGAAGAAGGAGCATGCCTGTGAAGGCTGGGGGTGACAGGGTCTCCTGCAGGAGGACAGGAGGGGACTGGACTGGGCAGAGAGGGCACAGAATGGGAGCCCCAGGGGCAGGCCGACTCAGGCCCTGTCCCCTGGACTAGCTGTGTGAGCAGGAGGAAGCCACCTCACCCCTCTGGACCTCAGCTTTTGCTGATAGCTAGTCGCGGTGGGATAGATCCTGCAGGATTCTTAAGTGAATGTTTGAATCTCTAGGGTATAACCCCTCCACATCCTCCACAGTCTCCCCTTCTTTACAGGAAATTGAAGAATTTGCTTTCCAGAGAGCCTGCATTAGAGTCCACAGGGAATGGCTGTTCCCAGAGTGGAGCTATGGGGCCCTTTGGGGACAGGGCCTGCCGCTCTTGCTGTCTCCTCACCCACAGAGCCTGGAGCAGATCACTGCCTACACAAAGACCAGTTGCTTTTCCCATACTTGTGCTCACAAAGATGGCCACTGAATACGGACACGTGGGACCTCAACAGGACATGAGGTGGGGGTGAGAAGCTCATTTTCCTTGAGATGCTGGATGGAGGGCCTCGGTAGCAGCCACTCCCCTGCCGCCTGGGCTCCACCTTCTCTTTCTTTCTTTCTTTCTTTCTTTCTTTCTTTCTTTCTTTCTTTCTTTCTTTCTCTAACGGACCCTAAGGTCTCACCTGCCCCTTTACTGTCTGGACCCCTGCCCCATTCCTGCCTTTTAAAGCCGCAGCTCCTTCTTTTCCTTCCACAAAGTGGCCTCCTGAAGTCACTGTCCCTGAGGCTGGCCTGACTGTCCTGTCCGGCAGTGGCTGTGCTGTGTTGAGGAGCCTGGTGGACCTACCCCTCCCCATTGTCTGCAGTGTTCCCCAGTAAGGTCCCCGTGCGGTCCTGTGTGGTCCCCATAAAGCTGGAGTCACACCTGCTTTGGCTGTCTTGTTTACCAACTTTCATCATTGCCTCCGAGGACTGCCTGGTGACCCTAACAGCGCCTGGTTCACAGGGATTCTAGAGGACTAAGAGGGGTACCCCCAGAGCAAGCGGCCTTCGCAGGGTCTCTAGAACATGAAGGGCACTTTCTGTGGCTGGAATCTTGTGCCACAGTGTTACTGAGATTTGCAAGTTAATAAAAATCAGTTCTAAAAAAAATATCAGTGCAACGATTTCACAAATTTGAGGACGTTTCCTCTTCTTTAGCTGCGTTTTAACACAGCCAAATAAAACCAAACATAAAACATTTAAAAAAAATCGAGATTGGAGTGAGTTGATGGTACATTCTAAGAGAGAGAGGCATGGTGCTGCATGCCCTTAATCTCAGCACTTGGGAGCTGAGGCAGGAGAACTGAGGCTAATTCATGGCCAGCCTGGGTTACCCAGAGTTCGAAGCCCAGACTCTGAAACCATAAAAAAAAAAAAAAAAGAAAGAAAGAAAGAAAGAAAAAAAAAAGACAAAGAACAGTTGTTTCTCAGGAATTTGGGGAAGATTTTCAAGTGCTGTAAAGAGAAATGTGTTCCGTCAATTGTCATGAATTACAGGTCCACATGAGCAGCCTGGCTGGGAGTCGGCAAAACAGAAATGATTATAAAGCACAGCTCCTCAGTGTCTTACTCACCCTCAGGATGATGTTAGAGAGAAAGAAAATGAGATTTTGGGCTAGGAAGGACTGAGGTTGGGGGAGGGACCTGAACAAGGGAGCAGCTAGGGTACATAGGAGGTACCTGCACTTTTTCTGTTATGAATTTTCTTAAAATAAAAAAAAAAACAAAACAGGAAAAACAGATACATTTACCACATGACCCAGCACACACACACACACACACACACACACACACACACACACACACACACACACTTAGTTGTGTAAATTCCATTAGAAAGACTTATCTTGCATGCATGAGTATATTTACATTATCATGTTTTCCAGTTCTTCATTTTTCAGGTATTCACAACACAAGAGATAACTTTGCCCTCAGGACACTTTTGTTAAGGTTCAAGGCCTTCTGAATTGTCATCTCTAGGCAGCCCCACAACAAAAAGAGCGTGGAGCTGCTAACCAGGAGCAGGCGAGTCCAGCCCCACTTTCTGCTGTAGGCGCCAAACCACTGCGCAGTATCTGAGTTCCCGCTGCATTGGCTCTCGGCAGTCCCTGCGAGGTTGGCCGGGCCCTCCCCCTGGACTCTGGTATTGGTCAAAAGTAGGGGTGGGGAAGGGCGGTCTGAAGACCTAACAAAGCCAAGACCTGCTGCCCCTGGCCGGCTGCTCTCAGAAAGTCGAGGCTAGTCTGACACTGAGCCTATTCTTTCAGACCACAACACCATGCCCATGACCCTGGGTTACTGGGACATCCGTGGGGTGAGTGAGGGGTCCGAATGCAGAGTAGGACTTGGAGGAAGGGTAAGGACACATGCAGTAGATGGGTTTGCCGAGAAGGACTGTCTGCCAGAAGACAATCTGTGGAGGCATGCTCTTGCAGGAGTGTGTGTGTGTGTGTGTGTGTGTGTGTGTGTGTGTGTGTGTGTCCGTCCATGCATGGAGATGGCAAAATTAGGCAGGGAGGTGGGGACTCATCTGGAGGGGGTAAAGAATCTCACCCTCTCTGGTGGTCTCTCACAGCTGGCCCATGCCATCCGCCTGCTCCTGGAGTACACAGGTTCAAGCTATGAGGAGAAGAGATACACCATGGGCGACGGTGACTGCACCTTCCTAGCCAGATTCCTGCCCAACTCCTGCCCTTTGGTGCCCAGCAGCCCACGCCTAGGCCCCTTGTTGCTCAGCTCTGCCTCTTCTCGTTGGCTTTAGACTATGTCCCTTCCAGAACCCTTAATTGTGTGGTTGGCTCTGCCAATGGAAGATGCTGAGGAAAGATTAGTGGGTCCTCTGTATGTATAACTGGGCTCCATTTCCTTAGCACTTGGCTAAATCTTTTGTAAGCTTTAGTGATGATTAAGGGGCCAACAGCCCTTACAAACATCTTCATCCTTGAAAGCTTGCAGTGTGAGACCGCCTCAGAGAGCCTTGTCTCTAACTCCTTGGGAGGTTCTTGGGAGAGGAGATTGAACACATGGGTCCTTTGATTTCATATTATCTTGTCCACTACAGCTCCTGACTATGACCAAAGCCAATGGCTGAATGAGAAATTCAAGTTGGGCCTGGACTTTCCCAATGTAGGTGTGGGGAAGGGGAGGTTTGGGGAAGGCATGGTGTCCTTATTTTACACAGATCAGGAGGTCTGGGATCAGCCCTTCTGCTCTCATCTGCCCACCCATGCCCACATCATCTTTCTGGGATGGGCAGTATCCCAGCTCTTCCACTCAGTGTTCATGGAAAGTTTTCCATGTGAGGCACATTGAGTACCAGGCCCCATTTCTGTCCTCACCCATGGGATGCTGGGACTTCATATCCCATCTGACTACCCTTGCTTGTCTATCCAGTTACCATATTTAATTGATGGATCACACAAGATCACCCAGAGCAATGCCATCCTGCACTACCTTGCCCGCAAACACAACCTTTGTGAGTGGGCTGGCTGCAGGGTGGGGGGTGGTGGCCGTCCCCCTGGGCTTCTGGTGGGATGCTGAGAGTGAGTCTGTGTGCTGTGTGTATTGCAGGTGGGGAGACAGAAGAGGAGAGAATTCGTGTAGATATTTTGCAGAATCAACTTATGGACAACCGCATGGTGCTAGCCAGGCTTTGCTATAACCCTGACTTTGTGAGTCCTACTCTGGGCTGGATGAGGTGGGGGACAGGAGCTTGTACCCTTGCCTTCTCATCTGCTCTGTGTGTTTAACATCTAAACTTCTTAGTGCTGCTTACCTATAAATGGTGTTCTGGACTGCAGTGGAGTCAAATGGTACAACCTGGGGGATGAGACGGGACTGTTTAAGGCCTTTTTGGCTACATAGCAAGATGAAAGATGTCTCAAAATCAAAAATACCAAAACAAAACACACACACACACACACACACGCACGCACACACGCACACACACACACACACACACACACACACACACACACACACACACACATCTGCTCATAGAGTGATCCTCAAACCTCAGAGTCTTGTCAAATGAAACTCTCACTCAACCTCACTGCCTTTAGCAAACAGAGCAAACCTCCACAGTGAGCCTGAGTACCTGGGTAGTAAAGACTGTGTTTAGAATCCCTCAGCTCTCTCCACCCATCTCTGCCCTGGGTTATGTCTTCCCCTTGGCTTAAATCATCACTGCTTTGTACACACTCAAACAAGCAGAAAAAGTGATGCAACCTGGACACGGAAGAGCGTCATCACCTGAGGACTGTTCCCAACCAGATTTCCAGAGCCAGGTCCGGGGTGCCCATGGTGATAGGCAGATGTTCCAAGTAGGCAATTCACAGCCAACCAGCGCTCCCTTGTTTTCTTTCACCCTCTCAAATTCATTTCACCTTTTTGGAAACTGCACCGAAGTCCCACCCTTCTCCTGTCACTTTACTATGGAGAACATTCAACTTCTTGTCCAGAGCGTTTGAGTTGCTCCCTGCCTAACACCCGAGTGCCCAGCCTGCCCACACAGTCCTGAGTGTGACCACAAAAGTGGTTCTGAACATCGGGGGTGAGTCGCAGGGACAGCGTGCGCCTGTGTGCCTTCTCATCGCCTCTGATATCGGATCTGGTGCCTGTAGGATCTAATGAGTGGTGACATAATAAATTAAAGCCTGGACTAACCCAAGCCCAGCCTCGGGAAGGTGGTTGCACCTCTGCTCAGATGAGGTCTTCACAACCCTATGGGCCCAGCCTGTGCCCACAGTCTTGTGACTGAGGGTGGTCACAGTGTTTTCTGTTGTAGGAAAAGCTGAAGCCAGGGTACCTGGAGCAACTCCCAGAAATGATGAGGCTCTACTCTGAGTTCCTGGGCAAGCGGCCATGGTTTGCAGGGGACAAGGTAAAGAGAGGGGGTGGGGAGGAGGAGCTGCCGTTCTTCCCAGTTTACCAGATTCCAGCGCACTCACTGTCAGCTTCCTGCAGATCACTTTTGTGGATTTCATTGCTTATGATGTTCTTGAGAGGAACCAAGTATTTGAACCCAAGTGCCTGGAAGCATTTCCAAACCTGAAGGACTTCATATCTCGCTTTGAGGTGATGCTCCTAATCTTCTTTCTTCTTCGATGTCCTTCCTTTCCCTGAGAGGTCCTTAGCCCTGGAACTATATTAAAAATAGCAGCTGGGTGACGGTGGTGCATGCCTTTAATCCCAGCACTCGGGAAGCAAAGATCTCTGTGAGTTCGAGGCCAGCCTGGTGTGCAGAGTGAGATCCAGGACAGGCTCCAAAGCTACACTGAGAAACCCTGTCTTGAAAAACCAAAAAAAAAAAAAAAAAAAACTTAGCAGGAAACAGTAGCACTTATTGAGATGAGTGCTTGCTTTCTGGTAGGACCTGTGCTTAGCATCTTTTATCTATCGGGTGAAACTGATCATTACGATCAGCTTACAGGGAGGACTGGATTGTGAGTCCTGTTGGATAGATAAGGAAACAGACTACAGAGGGTAAGTCCCTCACTAGCAGGGGCTGCACCCCACTCCCTTTTGTGTCTGGCCTCAGAGGTCAGCAGGCAGTAGCTGTGTACCTGTTTTGTGTCAAAAGGAAGAGCCTTGGGTCCTTGTGCTGTCTGAGCTTCTTAGCCCCGGATGCTGCTGTGGAGAAGGAAGAACGTGGCAGGAGTGTGTAAGCCACAGGCATTCAGAGAGAGAGAGATGGTAGGATTTGTGTGAAATAGCCGTGTGCAGACAATACTCAGACCTGATCCTCAGAATGCTTCACCCCATCTGAGTCCATGCCAGACCCCAGGGCTGTTTTTTGGTGCTGGATTTGAGAGTGTATGTGGACCCCATTCAGGGTTTTTTCCTGAAGTGTGGGACTTTCCATCCCTCTCTTCTTCCCCGTGTCTCCATGAAGCCATTTTGTATTTATATACTTATTTTCATTCCTATTCACTGGCCTTCTCCTCTCTATGAGGCTTGGTGTCAGACCCAATGAGACTTGGAAGAACTCCGTTCAGAGACTGAGTAGCAGAGAGCTACGGACGTAACAGACATGGTTCT
Source organism: Onychomys torridus (assembly GCF_903995425.1). NCBI lineage: Eukaryota > Metazoa > Chordata > Mammalia > Rodentia > Cricetidae > Onychomys > Onychomys torridus. The sequence continues at coordinate 84,192,320 of NC_050448.1, read as the reverse complement.
AACTGGGTGCTGAGATCGAAGCTTGGCCCTCACTGCGCTGCCAGTCATGGGTCCCTGAGTCTCCTTAGCACCCACATGTAGTTAGAGTTTTCCTGCCTGGCCCAGTCAGGACAAATCTCTCTTACCCGCCAGTCCCACAGTCGCTCAGACCCAACCAAGAAAGCACACAGAAACTTATATTGCTTATAAACTGTATGGCCATGGCAGGCTTCTTGTTATCTACCTTTTCTATCTTAAATTAACCCATTTCTGTTAATCTATACTTTGCCACATGGCTTGTGGCTTACCAGTGTCTTTACATGTTGCTTTTCATGGCGGCTGGCGGTGTCTCTCTCCAACCTTCTACTTCCCAGAATCCTCTTCTCTCTTGTCCCGCCTATACTTCCTGCCTAGCCACTGGCCAAACAGCATTTTATTTGTACAGAGCAATATCCACAGCACCCACAGAATCTGTTCTTTTAGAGACTTGACAACTGCAGGCAGCGGAACAACAGGTTTGTAGTCTGGAATCTGTTCTTTATGGCAAGTGATACATCTCAGCTAGTTCTCACCAGCTCTGGCTCTGGTCCGCACACAGTGGCCTTGAAGTGTACCACAATGGTGTGCTCTTGGAAGGGAAGGATGAAAGAGCTGAGGGCTGCAGCCCAAGGCCTGCTCCACCTGCCTCCTTGATAGCAGTGAGCTCTAGGTCTCTGAACAACTGTAGGAATTATCCGAGCAGGCTCTCCTGGTAGGATGGAACAAAACACACCCAGTGTCTCTTTGCATGGTCCTCTGTAGCAGGGCTGGATATGAGGCAGCTTGGGGCACAGTGAGATGGGCCTGAGGTTGCACATACAACAGGTTGGACCTCTGCTTTCAGGAGTGATTAGAGCTGGCTCAGCACTCCAAGCTGCCCCTCCCACCCCTATCCCCCTTGTGCATTTCATCCAGGGTTTGCCAGGGAGGTCACTGGCTGAGGTCTGGGATCTCTGTTCTGCTGCACTGGCCTGCTCTGGATCTCCCTGTCCTGTTACAGGTGGTTTCTGTGTAAACCAGGCAGGAGGATGTTCCCTTTGAAGAAGGAGCATGCCTGTGAAGGCTGGGGGTGACAGGGTCTCCTGCAGGAGGACAGGAGGGGACTGGACTGGGCAGAGAGGGCACAGAATGGGAGCCCCAGGGGCAGACTGACTCAGGCCCTGTCCCCTGGACTAGCTGTGTGAGCAGGAGGAAGCCACCTCACCCCTCTGGACCTCAGCTTTTGCTGACACGTAGACACAGCATGACTGATCTTGAAGGGTCAAGTGGGTTTTCTGAGCATGAGCATAATCTATACGGGTCCAAAGCCCTTCATTGCACAGAGTCTTTATAGGAAACTGAAGAGTTAGTTCCCTATCCAGAACTCTAATACGAGAGCCTACAGGGAAAGGTGCTCCT